>NC_053037.3:545892905-546201373 GCF_002575655.3 Aegilops tauschii subsp. strangulata | reverse complement strand
ACGCAATGCGCCTCTCGCTATTATAAATCGAGTGTAAGTGACCATGGATCTCACTATTAAATGGGAATTGGCCATTCGCTTCCTTGCCTTCAAAGTTTACTCCCACCTACGACCCTCTCCTACCTTTTTTTGTCGTCGTACATCCCCGTTGACCGCTTTTTCTTTCCTCTCACGTACATCCAGCAAAACCAGAAAAATAAACAAATGAGGGCACACAGACACAGACACACACACACACACACACACACACACACACGCGCGCGCGCGCGCGCACACACACACGCCTCATCCCAATCCTCAATCATGCCTCCCCACACGCTCCCACACCACCTTTCCCCACGATGTTGCAGCCCCCCCCCCCCCCCCCCCCCCGACGATGGCCTCCCCATCTCTCGGTCTCCATCTAAGGCTGAGTAGAGGGAACATTTCCTTGACACCAATATCCCAAGAACTTTAGTTGGTGTTCATAGCCAGATGTTGGTTGTCCTTTGTCTGATGATGCTCGGCCGAAGATGCTCAACATTTTGAAGTTGCTCGCCGACACAAAGTGGATTTGAATCAAAAGAAAAGCAGTAAGCTCTTGATGGAGCAAGTCCGAATTTTGCTTAATATGTGGATGTCGGTATAAAGCATGTGATCATTGGTACCACAGTGGGCATGGTCTAGCCGATATCTGAAAAATAAAAGAGTAGTTTTTCAAAAGCAAGCATCCGAAATAACAAGTTAGTATATTCGCCTTTTCCATGAACTAATTTGGGCTTGTACTTACAAGAAATTGGTTATTTTGTTCTGACAAGAGAAGACTTAATAACTCTTCGCTAAAAAGACAAGACATTGCGTTTGGCATGTTGTTATGGTGGTTTACTGTGACAGGATTGGGGCTCTGTAATTTTGTGATGTATACGATATATATTTCTCAGTGAACTCCTACAAATGAAATGAAAATGAGTTATGTCAGGTACCTTTAGAATGATTTTCTTGCAACTTGGTTGATTGTTTTCCATTCTTGTATAAGTTCCAAATGTAAGAAATTTTGCACAGCTGAAATGGTTTGTTTGTTTAGGAATTGGATGCATGATATTCTGGCTCTCTTTTATTTGCTTGGGAACTGAATTATCTCTTCCACTATATGTGTCTCTCTCGAATACTCCCTCCGTTCCTAAATGTAAGTCTTTTTAGAGATTTCACTACAAACTACATATGGATGTATATAGACATATTTTAGAGTGTAGATTCATTCATTTTGCTCCGTATGTAGTCCATAGTGAAATCTCTAAAAAGACTTATATTTAGAAACGGAGGGAGTAGATTAGATTACTCATGTACTCTGGGGTGTCACAAAATGTGCCAATGGCATTGTAGGTTGCTTTCGCTAAACACCGCCTTACCAAATCAACAACAAAAAATTCACACGGGCGGACGGGCCTCCTTTGATGGATGGATGCTACGTTGGCATCTTCATATGTTCACCGTACGTGGCTACGCTGCTGATCCATATACCACGTACAAGAAGCGCCTCAGCCAGCCATGCATTTTTTTAGGTTTTTTTTTTTGAGTAACTCAGCCAGCCATGCATGGAGCGCAGTCCGGCAGCGCTCGGCCTCCAAGAGCCGAGAGCAACTCAGGCCCATAATACAGGCCTCATCGGAAAGGCCGTCTCGCTCGAGGCCCATGCAACAAAGAGGCTGCCTGGCTCGGGGTCGGGGGGCACGCAGCGCAGCGTCCGCGTTCCGCAGCCGCGCGCGAGAGGCGACTCGTTTAGTACCACCTCGCCTAGCGAAGAGGGGACGGGAGGGCGAGAGGCTACAAATAGAGGGGAGGGCACGGCTAACAATTCATACCTTTCTCGGCCTTTTGGCTAAGATCAAGTGTAGTATCTGTTCTTATCAGTTTAATATCTGATATGTGGGCCATGTGCCCACAACGATATTAAATTTATTTTTTGTGGGGGAGGGCTCACCACAGTGGCTTGCCACTGGGGCCCTCAGGTGTCGCCCAGTGCGTTGCACTATTGCCTGGGCAGGCGCACCCCAACCAAATCTTAAAATTAAACTTTAATCCTTTGGAGATATGCAAATTAGTCCTCAGCATCTGCTGTTTACAATCCATGAGAGCTTCAAGGTGGGCCCTTCTGCATTGGAAATAGAAATCGAAAGTGGAGTTGGTTTGATCCTCTAACGTACGCAAAGGGAAGCCAGATGAACATATGTTTGGCAGGCAAGCTTGTTCTTCTGTTTATAATCACAAAAGTCCTTCCTGTCAATCCCAGCCACCCGGAGACAGATGAGAGGAAGAGAGTTTTTCACAGGCAACACAGAATGAACATATCAAAACATATCCAGGCTGTTGTGGGGGAAGTACTAGCAATTAGTAAGAGAAAATATATCTACTTGAAATGCATTAATTTGTTGGTACATATATTTGCAAATGTTAGTAAGGATAATGCGCATTCTTCTTGTCAGGCAAGCCTGCTCTATAACATAACTACATGTTCTCGTGTTATACGATCAACGAAAAGGGGCAAAAATGTTAGTGCCTGTCAGTACATCGTCCTGGATCCATTGTCATGGTGCACAAGGAATGGCCACCATGGCATTGGTCATGAACCATATGAATGATGCCGGTTTCGCCATCGATATGAGAATATGTACACGATTCACCAAATCCTCACCACCAGTTTGGGACTTTTCATCTCCTACTCCTGTGAATTACAAGATTAACTGCAAGGAAACACATCCACCAATTACTTCTCCACAATACCCATATATACCCCCACCAAAAAATTGCTGCAAACAGGACCGACATGACAAGCTAGAAATTAGTAGCCCATGATAAAAGTGTTCTCCACAGTCCACACCATTGTCAGTTTGTTCCCCACCATATAAAATTCTTACATCCCGATTCACTTCCTGGAAACCTAGTGTGCTACCACTACTAACAAGTCATTGAGATAAGCAGGCCAACAGTCGATCCGAGCCACCCAGAGAATTTCTCACAGGAAACACAGGATGAACGTATCAAAAACAGCCACTTGAAACGAGTGGTCAGCTATCTCAAAAACAATCAACAACCAAAAAAAATACCTTGGCTGTTAAAGGGCTCAAGAAGTATCAATTAGTAAGAGAAATTATATCTACTTGAATACATTGCAACATCCAGTTGTTGGTACACATGTTTGTAAGTGTGTTTCTAATGCGCATGCTTCTGCCAAGCCAGCTGTATAACATAACTACATGATCTCACTATATCATGACCTCGAGGGGGGTAATGGTGACGGTGTTGTAAGTTCAACGAAAAGGGGCAAAAATGTTAGTGTCTGTCAGTACATCTTCCTGGATCCAGTGTCATGGTGCACAAGGTATGACCGCCATGGCTTCGTCATGAACCATATGAATGATGCCGGTTTCGCCATCGATATGAGAATATGTACACAATTCACCAAATCCTCACCACCAGTCTGGAACTTTTAGTCTCCTACTCCTGTGGATCGCAAGGTTAACTGCGGGGATTTTGTGCCTCACCTGCGCCATATCATGTTCACGGCATCATCCTTCATGGGGGGATACTGGAATTCATAGTGGCTAGAGATGTTTTTCAGCTTTGACCACATCTCAACCCACTTCTCTTTGGGCATCTGTCTGAGCTGGTTGAGCAAGTAATCAGGTTCTAGAGCTTCTTCAATTGAGAAGAAGAGTGAGAACTCGTTGTAATCAATCTCGTCCTAAAAAGGGAGCTCGATCCGTCTGCTGATAATCACAGGAATGCAATGACTAACAATGGCATCAAACAACCGGCATGATGAAGGAGCATCCCCGGCGGGATGGAGACAAAACTTTCATGATCGCATAGCATCTATAGACTGCAAGGAGTAAACAATTTATAAAATATCAATACTCATATCAAGAAGCCTCAACAGAAAAGAGAATCACTAACATATTAAAAAAGGGCAGCCCGGTGCATGTAGCTCCCGCTTGCGCAGGGTCCGGGGAAGGGTCCGACCACTTTGGGTCTATAGTACACAGTCTTTCCCTACATTTTTGTAAGAGGCTATTTTCAGGACTTGAACCCGTGACCTCATGGTCACAAGGCAACAGCTTTACCACTGCGCGAAGGCTCCCCTTCTAGAATCACTAACATATTGAAAAAAAATATGTGTGGCTCAGACAAATTGTGTGTGCGAAATCCGATAAATAAATAAATCTATGTTAATTGTGTACGTGGAACAAACTATTCTCGACGGAATCTTAGTTTTTGTTTCGAAGAAACTAAAATTTGATTGAAAAGAAATGCAATAATTTAAATGTCTACGTTGAATTACATTCACGTGTCAAATTTAGTAATTCATTAACTTTGCAAACATGTTGATGTATGTGTCGGCATTCTGGGAACCAGGGTACCTAGACTTGCCTGCCTGCGGCCCACGGCGTGGCTCCTTCAACGGCCTGGTATGGCCCACCTCCAAGACTATCAAGACAAGACCCTCGCGAGGGGCCCAACCTCGCAAGGTGGACGACGCCAAGACCTCCCGAGGGAGTGGCCTCCCCAGATTGCCTCCCGAGGAGCGTAGATTTCTATGCAGGCACCCAACCTCCTGAGGTTGCGATGATGCAAGCCATGACGACCAAGGCTGGCGGACGCCAGCGGGCGCAGAGGAGGCAGTTTCCTCTTTGGTGCTAAGGAGGCAAGCGCAGGCATGGGTTCCCGAGGAATCTGGCAAAGGCTTCCATTCCAATGCAATGGGACCAAGACCATGGGCACGGTAGGACGGATGTCATCGCCGAACCCACCACCGCGTCACGACCAGAAGCTTTGCAGGAGAAGACTACCTTTCGTTAGGATAAAATGTACCACTTGTCCCCTTTCAAATTGGCCACTGTGGAATCCCTTCCCGCCTACGTTCAGGGGAAGAGGACCAAGGCCACTATAAGTATAGGTTAGCCACCACCATAGCGGGGGATCGGATCCTTTCCACCCACACCAGAGCAGCCCTCGTGAGGTTGTTCATCCCTTGTACTAGTTCATCCTCAGCCCCTCGTGAGGCCCATCCACCACAAAGCAGGAGTAGGGTATTACACTACAAGGTGTCCCGAATCCTGGATAAACTGTCGTGTCCATCTTATTCCTTGATCACGTGAATCGAGCTAGGCCGTGGGGCAACGAGCTGGTTGGCTGGAGAGGTTGAGTTCTTCGCACACGCCCCAGAGTTTGAACCTTTCTTTGGTCTGCGGAGTCCTGAATCCGACATTTGGCTCGCCAGGTAGGGGGCGTGTCGAGGTCCCTGCCCCTCCATCAACCACGTTCTGCCCCAACTCCGTCGCACCCATGGCAGAGGCTCCCCGAGCTTGCGTTGAACGTTGGGCCACTCGCGCCACCCGGGTGGCGCCCCCCAAGCTCATCATCACCCCATGCTCCTTTGTGGCTAATGATGCCGCTGGCGTCACTAGCCGTTGGCGCCGGGGTCCGCCACCGCCTTCCCCCGCGCGACGCCGCAATCGTGCCGCCGCACGGTGCTCCGACCACGCCGCGGCGTCGTCCTTGCATGCTCGCCGGGGCTTGGTGAACATGCGAGCTGCTCTCTTCGTGGCGCGAGAGCTGCTGAGATGCCGGCTAGCGAAAGGCAGCCATGACGCCTTGCTTGGTCGGGTCGCTGAGCTGCTTGATGCCACCTGCGAGGGCACAAAGCCCTTTCGTATCCATCCTACATCACGAGCGCCGCCGGGGGTTCGTACCTGCTCCCGTTGTGCCTGCTCGCCCTTCCGAAGGGAGCCCGGAGGGTCTCGCGGTGGTGATCTCGCACGCGACGCCGCCCACCCGACTCAATATGCGTTTCCCCGGAATATGACCGGGATAGGTGGCCCCTCCAGGAGCCACAATGAAGGACCACCCCTTGGTTGGCACGACTAGGCACCAGAGATGGTGGGCGGCAGAGCGGAAGGACTAGGGGCTGGATTCAGGATGATGGCCCCTGGTGCCTCTAGGCCGCCATAGCTGGGCTCGTTGCACGAACCAAGGGGAGGCCCGCACACATTCCTCCCGTCGACCTGGACGTCGGGATCACCGAGGCCACGCAAGACCGAGGCCTCTTACGAGCCAACCCAATGCCCTGTCGGCACCTTCGACAACAACGGCCACCGGTTACAACCAATATCTTTGGAACATGTCGCGCTAACCTTGGATTGTAGGTAAATTGTGCCCTGACGGCGCACCTCCGGGCGCCAGCCCCGCCCCGGGCAGGCAGGGCGCGCCAGGAGGTCGCGCGAGGACGCACCCCACGCGCCATGAGGGAGCCCGGTGTCAGGGCTCCCCCTGCGTTGCAGGGCGTATGGCGCTACCACCGCGGTGGCGCGTGCCAGGCCGAGGGCCCGCGGCCACCATGCCACCGCCCACGTAACCCCTTGCCCCTTGGTCCTGTCCTGGTTTCCGGACGCCCCAATGGTGGTCGGGGTATGCGCGGGGCGGGGTCCCCACCCAGGGGGCAAGAAGCGCCCCTCAAGTCCTCGCTCGTGACACTCTCACGTAATAATGAGTGGGTTTGTACACGCCCCGGAGTCCCCTGAGCGCTGCCCCTGAGCTTCACGGGGGCTCCCAACCACGTCCTAGTGGAAGCCCCATGCTCCGCGTTGGCGGACGACATGGTCCCCCAATGACTATGTGTAGGATCGAAAGTATGTCTAGAGGGGGGGGGGGTGATTAAACTACTTGACCAAATAAAACCTAGCCTTTTCCCAATTTTCAGTTTTGGCAGATTTTAGCAACTTAGCACAAGTCAAGCAATCAACCTACACATGCAAATATAAGAGTATACCAGCGGAATGTAAATCATTGCATATGAAGGTAAAGGGAGGAGTTTGGAGGGAGCAAACGCAATGTAGACTCGGAGATTTTTTCCCGTGGTTCCGATAGGTGGTGCTATCGTACATCCACGTTGATGGAGACTTCAACCCGCGAAGGGTAATAGTTGTGCGAGTCCACGGAGGGCTCCACCCATGAAGGGTCCATGAAGAAGCAACCTTGTCCATCCCACCATGACCGTCGCCCACGAAGGACTTGCCTCACTAGGGTAGATCTTCATGAAGTAGGCGATCTCCTTGCCCTTACAAACTCCTTGGTTCAACTCCACAATCTTGACGGAGGCTCCCAAGTGACACCTAACCAATCTAGGAGACACCACTCTCCAAAAGGTAATAGATGGTGTGTTGATGATGAACTCCTTGCTCTTGTGCTTCAAATGATAGTCTCCCCAACACTCAACTCTCTCTCACGGATTTTGATTTGGTGGAAAGATTATTTGAGTGGAAAGCAACTTGGGAAAGGCTAGAGATCAAGATTCTTGTGGTTGCATTGGAATGTCTTGGTCTCAACACATGAGTAGGTGGTTCTCTCTCAGAAAATGTATGGTAGAAGTGTAGGCACATTCTGATGGCTCTCTCCACGAATGAAGAGTGGGTGGAGGGGTATATACAGCCTCCACACAAAATCTAACAGTTACACACAATTTACCAAACTCGGTGGGACCGAATCATGAAACTCGGCCAGACCGATTTAGTTCAAAATGTGAATGTTAGGCTTTTCGGTGGGACAGACATGTCAACTCGGTGGGACCAATTTCATTAGGGTTAGGGCATAATGTAATCTCGGTGAGACCGATCACATAAACTCGGTAAGACTGATTTCTGTAATAGGCAAACAGAGAATTGGTCAAGCAAACTCGGTGGGACCGAATCGCTCATTTCGGTGAGACCGAAACGTTACGAAAGGGAAACAGAGAGTTTGCATTGCGAACTCGGTGGGACCGATCGCTCATCTCGGTTAAACCGAAACGTTACGAAGGGAAACAGAGAGTTTGCAATCCCATTTCGGTGAGACCGAGATCCCTATCGGTGTGACCGAACTGACTAAGGTTTCTGGCAGTGGCTATGTCAAATGAACTCGGTGGCGCCGGATAGATCAAATCGGTGGGGCCGAGTTTGACTTTTGGTTTGGGACATATGTGGATATGAGAAAGTGGTTGAGGGCTTTTGGAGCATATCACTAAGCATTTTGAGCAAGCAAGCCATTAAGCAACACCTCATCCCCTTTTAATAGTATTGGCTTTTCCTATCGACTCAATGTGATCTTGAATCACTAAAAATAAAAATGTAGAGTCTTGAGCTTGAGCCAATATGTGTCCTTAGCATTTTGAGGGGTCCACATTCCTAGTCCATGCCATGCCAATCATTGAACATTCTGAAATGATCATCTTGAAAGAGCATTAGTTCAATGAGCTATATGTTGTTAGGAATTACCAAAACCACCCAGGGATAGTTGCACTTTCAATCTCCCCCTTTTTGGTAATTGATGACAACATATAGATCAAAGCTTCGGTAAATGATAATAAGATTGAAAAGCATCGTCGCTTTGAGAAGTATGTGATAAGTAAGAGCTCCCCCCTAAATTTGTGCAATATTTTAAATTTTCTTTTGAATGCAAATGCACAATCAATTAGGATCATGGGTTACTCTTCCATGTCACATACATCTTGGTGGAGCGCTCAAAATGATAGAAAGTAAAATATGCACTCATCACCAAGGCAAAGTGAATGATCATATAAGATAGATAAGAGATAACATCATTCAAGCATAAGCATTAACATATGATATGATCAACCATATGATCAAACAAGTATCTCACACACATAAACATAAGGTATCAAGCAAGCACACAAGTAAGTATCAACCAAATAGCAAAAGAGACAAAAGAAGCAAAAACACACTCTCTCGAAGCCTATGATCTATACATTTCTCCCCCTTTGGCAACAAGTTACCAAAAAGTTTGAAAATCCATAGTGCTATGCGTCTCTCTAGGCTTGATCTTCGGGAGGTGGTGTTGAGAGGACTCTAAGGATGAATGCATCTGTGGAAGTTGATGGTGCTGGTGGAGTGGCAACTGGAGGTGGCACTGATGTTGTGGCTGCTGGTGCTGATGAAGTTGCTCTTATGTCAGTCACTGGCACTGCAGCAGATCTTTGACCTCTTGGCACTCTTTGAAAGGCATCTGTGGTAGCCTGCCCTTTCTTCTCCGTAGCTTCTTCCTGGAGCTGCTCAACTATTGTTTGCATCTTTGTCACCTTTAAATCAAGATCATAGAACTTAGTCTCAATGATCCTTTCCAGGATCTCTTGGTTCTGAGTCAGGGTGGCCAATCCTTTCTCAATCCTCAAGGTTGCTTGAATCAGATATGCAAGTTGATCTTGTTCAGTCTTGAGAAACACTTGAGATGCCTCTTCAGCACTTGGCATCTTTGCTGCTTTCTTAGCTTTAGCTTTCTCTATTTTCTCTTGTTCCTGTGCGGATGTAGGATCTTCTTCAGTCATGACAACAGTGTTGTCCTCAAAATCTGGTCTCAAGGGTAGATGCTCCTTATCTAACAAGTAGGTGCCTGTGCCCATCTTGGAGTTGATGAGCATTTGAATATGTGGAGCATACCCACATGACCTCTTCTGATCTGCATCTGTCCTCTTGATTGTTTCCACAATCAGGCTCATGACTTTGAATTTTTGGGGCACATCAAACAATTGCAGCAAGTTGATGGAGTGACCTTTGATCATTCTATGATCTCCAGATTTGGGCAACAATGTATGCCTCAAGATTGTGTTGATTGTGGTCAATCCAGACAACAGATAGTAAACAGAGCCCATCTTATGAGTTTCCAAGGCTTTGTCAGGAATTTCCGTGTACATATTTGCCATGGAGTTGTGATCCTTCTTCTTCTTTGCATAGACATCTATGTCATCCTCTTGCTCTTCAGGGGCATTGATCAATTTTGCCCATTCATCAACTGTAGCTTGGTACCTTGTACCCTTAGACATCCAAACAATTCTACCATCAGGATAGAAGTGTGCTGTGGAGTAGAATTGCATGATGAGTTCATCATTCCACTTGGTCAATTTCTGACCTACAAACTTGTCCACTCCACATAGCATAAAGCTCTCATGCACACCTGGAAAATGATCTTCATTCTCATCAATGTACTTCCAATCTGCCCACTTCATATCACACACAATGGGCTTCTTATCAAGCAAAACTGTTTCATGGAAATCCTGCTGTTCTTTGGTGTGGAACCTGTAATCCACAGCAGTCCTTCTCCTCACAGCATATGGATCAGTTTGTCTCCAAAGTATGAGACCTGCATCCTTTTTGATTTTCATATTTTCTGCCACTTGATGATTGTCATCGTGGTCAGGGATCTTGGGATTGAGCTTCCTAAGCACTTGGGCTTCAGCATCTTCTTCATCAATCTCAGGCACTGGGCCTTGTTCTTTTCAGCAGCTGGAATATTCCTTGTGCTCCTCTTTGGTGCAGTCTTTGGAGCAGGAGCAGAAGCTTTGGGGGCTGTCTTGGGCTTTGAAGGGGCAGCCCCAGACTTGATGGCATCCCCCATCAGCTATTGAGACTTTGGTGCTGGTGCAGCATCCTCTTCCTCCTCTTCATCTTCATCAGATGAGTGTCTCTCAAATTCTGCCATTGGATCTACCTTATTGCACCATCTCCCTCTCTATCTTTCCTTTTTCTTCTTGCCCTCACCAGCAGCCTCACTGAATGATCATGGATGTCGCCTAGAGGGGGGGGGGGTGAATAGGCGCTTTAAAATAATTACGGTTTAGGCTTGAAGAAATGCGGAATAAACCTAGCGGTTAATTTGTCAAGCACAAAACCTACAACAACTAGGCTCACCTATGAGCACCAACAACTTATGCTAAGCAAGATAAACTATTAGGTGATAGCAAGATATATGACAAGAAACAATATGGCTATCACAAAGTAAAGTGCATAAGTAAAGGGCTCGGGTAAGAGATAACCGAGGCACGCGGAGCCGACGATGTATCCCGAAGTTCACACCCTTGCGGATGCTAATCTCCGTTTGGAGCGGTGTGGAGGCACAATGCTCCCCAAGAAGCCACTAGGGCCACTGTAATCTCCTCACACCCTCGCACGATGCAAGATGCCGTGATTCCACTAAGGGACCCTTAAGGGCGGTCACCGAACCCGTACAAATGGCAACCCTTGGGGGCGGTCACCGAACCCGTACACTCTGCAACCCTTGGGGGCGGTCACCGGTACCCGTCAAATTGCTCGGGGCGATCTCCACAATCTAATTGGAGACCTCGACGCTTTCCTGGAGCTTTACACCACAATGATTGAGCTCCAAACACCACCAACCATCTAGGGCGCCCAAGCACCCAAGAGGAACAAGCTCAAGGGCACCAAGCACCCAGGAGTAATAAGCTTCACACGCTTCCAAGCTATACCTTATTACGGGTACATGAAGCTCAAGATGCCCGGGCCCAACGGTATTATCACTCTCGCCAGCGATCCAGACATAGCACTCCGCGCCGAAAACAAAACCGCATCCCTGGCCCTCGAGGCACTGTCCGAGGCCCTCGCGGCTGAAGAGTTAACCGCACTACGCTCCACGGTGGATAGGGAGGATGTAATCCTTGATAAGCGACCCAAACCCACCTCCTTCAAACCAGCAGACAAAATAGTCAAATTTCAAGTCCACCCGACGGACCCCAAGAAGAGAGCTTCCATCGGGGCACAGCTGGACCCAATGGTTGACGCCGCACTACGAGTGTACCTGCGCGAGACCTGGGACATATTCGCCTAGCACCCTTCTGATATGCCAGGAATCCCACGCAGGTTGGCCGAACACAGCCTCAATATATTGAAGGGATATAAGCCAGTCAAACAAACACTGCGATGCTTTTACGAACCCAAACGACAAGCTATGGGGGAGGAGCTAGCCAAGTTAATCGAGGCCGGATTCATCAGAGAAATAAAACACCCAGACTGGCTAGCAAACCTGGTGATGGTGCCAAAGAAAGATAAATCCTGGCGCCTGTGCGTCGATATCAAAGACCTCAACAAGGCCTGCCCTAAGGATCCCTTCCCCTCCCCCGCATCGATCAGATTATTGATGCTACTGCAGGACACGACTCACTGTGTTTCCTCGATGCATACTCCGGATACCATCAAATCAAAATGAAGGAGTCCGATCAAGCCGCAACGGCATTCATTACCCCATACGGGCCTTTCTGCTTCAACACTTATGCCCTTTGGGCTTAAAACGCCGGCGCCACCTACCAACGCATGATTCAAACATGCCTGGAGAAACAAATTTACAAGACAGTTGAAGCATATGTGGATGACGTCGTCATCAAGACTAGGCACGTATAGTCATTAATAGACGACCTGCGTCTCACATTCGACAACCTCCGTACATACGACATCAAGCTCAATCCGGAAAAGTGTGTTTCGGCATTCCCGCTGGAAAACTGCTGTGCTTCATCGTTTCCAACAGAGGAATTGAGGCAAATCCAGCCAAAATCCGAGCTTTGTCACAATTGGCCACACCAACAGACCTTAAACAGGTCCAAAAACTAGCCGGATGCGTGGCAGCTTTAAGCCACTTTATCTCCAGACTAGGAGAAAAAGCATTGCCACTTTATCGCCTTCTCCGACGCACCGACCACTTCGAGTGGACAGGTGCGGCAACGGCCGGACTGGAAGAAATAAAGGCTCCTTTAGCAAGCAACCCAATCCTAGCCGCGTCGAACGTCGGCGAACCGATGTTATTATACATCTCTGCAAACACACCAGGTGGTGAGCGCGGTGCTCGTCGTTGAGCGAGAGGAGGACGGACACAAATTCCCACTTCAGAAACCGGTATACTACGTATCCACTGTCCTCACACCAATAAAATCCCGGTACCCTCATTACCAGAAGATAGCATATGCGGTCTTCATGGCATCCCGGAAGCTACGACACTACTTCCAAGAGTGCTCGATCACGGTGTCTTCCGAAGTACCACTCAATGACATAATAAACAACCACAACGCTACAGGCCGGATGGCCAAGTGAGCCATTGAGCTCCTACCATTCGACATAACATACAAACCACGCCGAGCCATTAAATCCCAAGTATTGGCCGACTTCATCGCCAAATGGACAGAGGCCGAACTCCCTAAAGAGTACGATACATATTACAACTGGGTCATGCACTTCGATGGCTCTAAAATGCTGGCGGGCTTAGGAGCGAGCATTGTCTTAATGTCCCCCATTGGAGACACATTCCAGTACGTACTCCAAATATTATACACAGACTCCAACAATGCAGCCGAATACGAGGCCTTATTGCACGGTCTTCGGATGGCTGCCTCCATGGGCATACAATGCCTGGAGGTGCGCGGGGATTCAAATCTCGCAATATCCCAAATAAATGTAGACTTCGACGCCAAAGATCTGAAGATAGCCGCCTATCGTAACACCATACTCAAAATATCAGCTCGGTTCGAGGGACTCGAGTTTTATCATGTGGCTCGAGAAAGTAATCAAGCGGCGGATATCCTTGCTCGCATTGGCGCCAAGAGTGACCCCGTCCCGCTTAACATCTTTCTGGAAAGGCTTTTCAAGTCATTTGTGGTGTGGCAGGGTGAGAGCAGCAACACCAGTCCGGATCCGATCATACCCCCACATTCCGAACACAATACCAATATCATCGGGGGCTCAGCCACCGAAATAACACCATCAGCCCATCTAATAATGGCAGTAATTGCCCCATGGACCGAACCCTTCTTTGCTTACCTTAATAGGCGAGAGCTCCCTGAGGATCAGAATGAGGCTCGCTGCATTGTTCAGAACTCGAAAGCCTACAAGGTCCATGATGGAGAGCTCTACAAGAAAAGCGCTACCGGAGTCCTCCAAAGATGTATCTCCGAAGAAGAGGGACGGTAGCTCCTGGACGAAATCCATGCTGGTCTCGGCGGTCACCACGCCGCGGCTCGGGCCCTAGTAAGTAAAGCCTTCCGTATAGGTTTCTTTTGGCCGACGGCCCGCACAGATGCACACGACCTTGTCCAATGTTGTGTCGGATGCCAGCTCTTCGCCAATCAAAGCCATATGCCGCCTACCGCTCTACAAACAATCCCCATTACATGGCCTTTCGCGGTCTGGGGGCTTGATATGGTCGGACCCCTTAAAGAAGGAAGCCATAAGAAAAAATATCTGCTGGTCATGGTAGATAAATTCACCAAGTGGATAGAGGCCAAACCAGTTAAAACGGCCGAAGCCGGACCAGTGTTAGACTTTATATCCGGTGTCGTGCACCGTTACGGTGTCCCACATAGCATCATCACCGATAACGGCTCCAATTTTACACCCGATGAAGTGAAAACCTAGTGTGCTAACCTGGGCATTAAGCTCGATTACGCCTCCGTCTATCACCCACAAACAAACGGTCAAGTCAAACGAGCTAATGGTCTATCATGAGCGGCATTAAGCCTAGACTAGTGCGGTCTTTGAAATAATCAGACAAGCACTGGGTTGAGGAGCTCGACTCCGTACTTCTGGGGCTGCGGACCACGCCCAATCGCACTACCGGACACACACCATTCTTCATGGTGTACGGCGCAGAGGCCATTTTGCCCTGCGACATCATTCATGACTCACCTCGAGTGCACATGTATGAAGAGAGAGAGAGAGGCCGAGCTTGATCGGCAGGACGGTCTAGATGCCCTGGAGGAGGAACGCGATGTTGCAAAAGCCCGTTCTGCATTCTATCAACAATAGGCTCGCAGATACCAAAGCAGAGAAGTGCGGGCCAAGACTTATAATGTTGGTGAACTCGTTCTACGCTTGCCAGAAAAGAAAAAGGACAAACTCAAGCCCAAGTGGGAGGGTCCCTTCATCATAGATGAAGTTCTCACTGGAGGAGTGTACCGCCTGCGTGATGCATCGGACAATCGCTTAGAGCCGAACCCGTGGAACGCCGCAAGACTCCGAAGATTCTAAGCCTAGAGTTGTACTCTTTGTTCGTCTTCTTCTCCCTTTGTTTCCATTTTTTTCTCTCTTTAACTTTTTCTCTGGCTCTATAGCTCTTGTGCGGCCAAACCGCACACCTATGACGTACACACCCTTAAATGTATACCCTCATCATACCTGGGGGCTTCTTTTACATAAGCTTATTATTATTATTTTCCGAGCATCAAGCTCACCACATATGTGTCCTTTCCTCATATGTACCTTTTCTTCGCCATTATATGCACCGTTATGACTTAAGTTTTTGCCAAGCTGGGTTGCCTGGCTCCTGTGCTTATGCCCTACGTTCCTCTTTGTTCGGCTAGGGCATAAAGGGAGAACCTCTGCAATTGTTACAACCGGGTCATCCGGACTTGTACCTCAGACTGGGTGAAGCCGAAAGCTAGTGTTCTTAAGGGAATATTCGGTCGGTGGACTAAAGACGTTATACCCTAATTACACTATGAACCCCCAGATGTTACATATACTGCGATTTTTTCAATCACAGTTCGGGCATGCATACTAGCGCATGTTCACCCAGGGAAAGGAACCCTTAACGAAACTATTCCCCATTGAAGATGTTTCTTACAATAAACAAGTAATATAACATAGCTAGCTGGATACAACTTGTCTGTTCAAGCAACTATGACCCCTACGCCTGGTTTCCACGCATACCCCGGTCTATATTGCCGCTCCGATATTCGGAAACACTCCGCACCTTCGGGTCCAGAGGTCGAAGCGAAAAGGTCTGCCATGACAATCGTTTTACAATCCGGCTATGGACAAAATTGTCAATTGGAGTACATAGTCACTTGGACTCAAAAACTTCCTCCTCTATGCCATCTAACAGATTGTCTAGCTTACAATCCTATTGGGAAAATTTGGCGGCTATCTTTACTTGGTCATATACCAAACTCACTGGAATTTCTTGTCCATCTGACCCCGAGGTCCGACCCGGGCCATATGATTCGGATCAAGCTTGGTGTACCGTGTTTTTACCATGGCCCAGGCCTCTCGCGCACCTTCTCAGCAGGCCGATATCTTCCATAATCGCAAGCGCTGCCGAGCTCCTTGGAATAGCTTCACAAGCTCCTCCATACTTCCTAGAGGGGAGGCGGATGGCCACAAGGCCTTGGCAACGCTCCGCATTGATTGCCGAGCTTGCTTGTGCAGTTGGAATAGCTCTTGCAGCAAATCGCCTTGAGATCTGGACATTTGCTCTTTAGGACGACCAGTCAGCATACCTGCAGACATAAATCTGTCAACTCATTTCTTCGCCGAATTACACGGAGGTAAGTTCAAAAGCATACTGAATATGCCGCCTCGTAGCTTCCTATTTTGCTTTATGGCATCAGCTAGCTGGGCTCGTACGTCTTTTAGCTCTTCGCCCAGCAGGGTGTTGGAATCCTGCAGCTTGTTCTTATCATCCCTGGTCCGTGTCAACACACGTTCGCCAGTGGCCAGTTGCTTTTTGGCCCGTTGTTTACCCGCCCGCGCGGCCTCCAGTTCCTCTTTCAGTTGCTCTAACGATCCTGCCATGGGAAATACAACAGTATTAACGTTACTGGTATATGATTATATTTTTTTGGGTGGAGGGGAACATTACCAGGCGGTGCCTCCTTGGATTTCTCCAGTTCGGCGGTAACCGCAGCTAGCTGGGTCCGACACTCTTCTAGCTCTTGAGACAGCAGTTTGTTCTTCTCCGTGAGTGCCTGGTTATACAGTGATCCTTAAATCAGTTGTATCAACTGCTTCAAGTCTCGGGGGCTACTGGTATATGATTACCAGATCTGTACAATGTGTACTTACCCACATATCTTTCAAATGCTGGTCTGTGGCTCTGGCAAGCCCATCCCGAGCAGCTCGGATGTATGCATCAGCCAAGCTGAAGGCATTGAATGCCTCTTTTATAAAGCCAGGGTCCCGAAGAGCGGCCCTCCGGCGCCGATGATTCATGGTGCTCTCCACTTCAGAGTTCGTGACGGATACATCATCCGAATCCTCTGCAGAAGGATAATCCGGCGTCACTCCCGTATCAGCCTCTGTCCTTAAGGCAGGGTCTGGAACCTGACTGGTGGAGGCACGACCGGCAGGATCCCCGGACATAGTCCGGCGAACGCTCTTCCTGATAAGACATAGCGGACAATGTCACAGTTCGATGTGACTGCCGGGGGGCATATTTAAAAAGCCATACCTCTTTGATGAAGGCTCGGTCGTGTTGTCATTTGCCTTTCTCTTCGAAGACTTGCCCGACGCGGGCGCCGCTCTCTTATGAGACGCCTCTGGTGCAGCATGGCGCGCCGAGCGCCTCCCCTTTGGAGCACGAGATAGTGCGGTGGGTGAGGCATAATGAGGAAGCTCTTTCTGAGAAGATGTCTCCTGATTACTTACATGTGAGGCAGGAAGGAGGCCGGGATAGTCGGCCATGATGGCCACTTCTGTGCCATCATAGCTCGCCTGGTAGAATACTCCCTCCTCAAGCTCTACAGATATGTCCGGATCCTCTTCGAATCCAGGGTCAAGGTCCCGGTTATGGTCCCCCGGCTGTGGAGCGGGGCTATAGGTCCCCGCGATAACCTTCCGCCATTCCTGTTACAAATGGACGGGTTAATGTCAATCAAACGTGACTCAGGGAGAGGGTTGAGTAAAGTGGTGGGATTAGAACTCACCCAGCATGGAACTCACCCGAACGGGGACTAGATCCACGGAGGGGGGGGGGGGAAGGAATCCCTGTGTTTGAAGCTTAACCAGCTGGTAGTGGGATACGGAACATCTCTCCCAATCGCCTTTTTCGGAGCCATGAGGGCGGGAGGAAGAACTGGGGGCGCTAGCCATGTATGGTTTCCCTTGGCAAGCACTAAGGATTTTCCTCTTGGTGTGGAATGGGATCTGATCCAATCCCTTTAAATAGACGCCTTTCTTACATGGCGAGGGTGTTATGTGCAAACATACTCTAACCTTTCGTGCTCGCTCGACACGTGGAAGCCAAAGCAATGGAGGCACAGAAGCCAAGGGGTACGACATTAAATGGAAAGCCGAGTATAACTCTTCGGATCAGATGCTTTGAGGTATTCGGAGGAAGAACCCGCCTTGCAATGCCGAAGACTATCAGCGTGCCGGACACATCGTCATTGAAGTCTGTTTCGGGGGCTACCGAGGGAGTCCTGGATTAAGGGGTCCTCGGGCGTCCGGCCTGTGTAACATGGGCCGGATTGATGGGCCATGAAGATACAAGATAGAAGACTTCCTCCCATGTCCGGATGGGACTCTCCTTTGCGTGGGTGGCAAGCTTGGCGTTCGGATATGAAGATTCCTTCCTCTGTAAACCGACTCTATACAGCCCTAGGCCCCTCCGGTGTCTATATAAACCGGAGGGTTTAGTCCATAGAGGAAATCACAATCATATAGGCTAGACATCTAGGGTTTAGCCATTACGATCTCGTGGTAGATCAATTCTTGTAATCCTCATATTCATCAAGATCAATCAAGCAGGAAGTAGGGTATTATCTCCATCGACCTTAGACGCACAGTTCGGGACCCCCTACCCGAGATCCGCCGGTTTTGACACCTACACCCATATCGTTTGCCGGGGTAACCCAGAACCCCTTCCCGTGACCCGATACGTACCCGGTAACCCCAGAACACTTGCGGTGTCCGAATACTATCGTCCTATATATGAATATTTACCTCCCGACCATTTCGAGACTCCTCATCATGTCCGTGATCTCATCCGGGACTCCGAACAACATTCGGTCACCAAATCACATAACTCGTATAATACAAATCATCATCGAACGTTAAGCGTGCGGACCCTACGGGTTCGATAACTATGTAGACATGACCGAGACACCTCTCTGGTCAATAACCAATAGCAGAACCTGGATGCTCATATTGGCTCCCACATATTCTTCGAAGGTCTTTATCGGTCGAACCATTATGACAACATACGTTATTCCCTTTGTCATCGGTATGTTACTTGCCCGAGATTCAATCGTCGGTATCTTCATACCTAGTTCAATCTCATTACCGGCAAATCTCTTTACTCGTTCCGTAATGCATCATCCCGTAACTAACTCATTAGTTACATTGCTTGAAAGGCTTATTATGATGTGCATTACCGAGAGGGCCCAGAGGTACCTCTCTGATACTTGTTGGAGTGACAATTCCTAATCTCGATCTATGCCAACCCAACAAATACCTTCGGAGATACCTGTAGAGCATCTATATACGCACCCAGTTACGTTGTGATGTTTGATAGCACACAAGGTATTCCTCCGGTATCCGGGAGTTGCATAATCTCATGGTCAAAGGAATATGTATAAGTCATGAAGAAAGCAATAGCAATAAAACTTAACGATCATTATGATAAGCTAACAGATGGGTCTTGTCCATCACATCTTTCTTCTAATGATGTGACCCCGTTCATCAAATGACAACACATGTCTATGGTTAGGAGACTTAACCATCTTTGATTAACGAGCTAGTCTAGTACAGGCTTACTAGGGACACTGTGTTTTGTCTATGTATCCACACATGTATCAAGTTTCCGGTTAATACAATTCTAGCATGAATAATAAACATTTATCATGATATAAGGAAATATAAAATAACAACTTTATTATTGCCTCGAGGGCATATTTCCTTCACTATGTCCATGGCTCACGCTCATGTATTGCGCGAAAGTTGAAAAAGTTTGAGAACATCAAAAGTATGAAACAATTGCTTGGCTTGTCATCGGGTGCATGATTTAAATATTTTGTGTGATGAAGAAGGAGTATAGCCAGACTATATGATTTTGTAGGGATAAGCTTTCTTTGGCCATGTTATTTTGAGAAGACATAATTGCCTTGTTAGTATGCTTGAAGTATTCTTGTTTTTATGTCAATATTAAACTTTTGTTTTGAATCATACGGATCTGAACATTCATGCCACAATAAAGAAATTACATGGATATATATGTTAGGTAGCATTCCACATCAAAAATTCTGTTTTTATCATTTACCTACTCGAGGACGAGCAGGAATTAAGCTTGGGATGCTTGATACGTCTCCAACGTATCTATAATTTTTTATTGTTCCATGCTATTATATTATCTATTTTGGATGTTTTATATGCATTAATATGCTATTTTATATTATTTTTGGGACTAACCTATTAACCTAGAGCCCAGTGCCAGTTCCTATTTTTCCTTGTTTTAGAGTTTCGTAGAAAAGGAATACCAAACGGAGTCCAAATGGAATAAAACTTTCGCGATGGTTTTCTTGGACCAGAAGACATCTAGAGGACCTGGAGTGCAAGTTAGAGAAGCCACGAGGCGGCCACAAGGACGGAGGGTGCGCCCCCACCCTTGTGGGCCCCTCGTGACTCCATTGACCTAGTTTCTTCGCGTATATATTCTCATATATCCCAAAACCAACAACGAGAGCCACGAAAACAATTTTCCACCGCCGCAACCTTCTGTACCCATGATATCCCATCTAGGGGACTCTTTTTCGGTGTCCTGCCGGAGGTGGATTCGATCACGGAGGGCTTCTACATCAACACCATTGCCCTTCTGATGAAGCGTGAGTAGTTTACCACAGACCTACGGGTCCATAGCTAGTAGCTAGATGGCTTCTTCTCTCTCTTTGATTCTCAATACCATGTTCTCCTCGATGTTCTTGGAGTTCTATTCGATGTAATATTTTTTTGCGGTGTGGTTGCCAAGATCCGATGAATTGTGGATTTATGATCAGCTTATCTATGAATATTATTAGAATCTTCTCTGAATTCTTATATGCATGATTTGATATCTTTGCAAGTCTCTTCAAACTATCAATTTGGTTTGGCCAACTAGATTGGTTTTTCTTGCAATGGGAGAAGTGCTTAGCTTTGGGTTCAATCTTGCGGTGTCCTTTCCCAGTGACAATAGGGGCACCAAGGCACACATTGTATTGTTGCCATCGAGGATAAAAAGATGGGGTTTTCATCATATTGCTTGAGTTAATTCCTCTACATCATGTCATCTTGCTTAATGCGTTACTCCATTCTTTATGAACTTAATATTCTAGATGCATGCTGGATAGCGGTCGATGTTTGGAGTAATAGTAGTAGATGCAGAATCGTTTCGGTCTACTTGACAGAGACGTGATGCCTATATTCATGAACATTGCCTTAGATATCGTCATAACTTTGTGCTTTTTAATCAATTGCTCGGCAGTAATTTGGTCACCCACCGTAATATTTTCTATCTTGAGAGAAGCCTCTAGTGAAACCTATGGCCACCGGGTCTATTTTCCATCATATAAGTTTCCGATCTACAATTTTAGTCTCCGATTTACTTCCTTTGCAATCTTTTACTTTCCGATCTATAAACCAAAAATACCAAAAATGTTTACTTTACCATTTATCTATCTCTATTAGATCTCACTTTTGCAAGTAACCGTGAAGGGATTGACAACCCCTTTATCGCGTTGGGTGCAAGTTGTTGATTGTTTGTGCAGGTATTCGGTGAATTGTTCGTTGTCTCCTATTGGATTAATACCTTGGTTCTCAAACTGAGGGAAATACTTACTCTACTTTGCTGCATCACCCTTTCCTCTTCAACAAAAAAACCAATGCAAGCTCAAGAAGTAGCATAGCTCAGCCGCAGTCGTGGCTTAGGCTTCCACCGCCGCTCGCTCGCGCCATTCCGCCGCGGCTAACTTCCCCTTGAGGCTACCGGCCTCGCCCTTCAGCTCATCGCGCCGCACGCAAAAGCGAGCCTCCTGGCGCTCCAGCTTCTGCTGGTACTCGTCGGCGAGAGCCTTGCGGACTCCGGTCACCATCTCGTCGGCCTCCCCCCGGACCGTCACCTCCCGAGCAGCAAGGGCATCCTCCACGATGATCACCTGGCGCTCCATCACCTCTAGTCGTTCGTGCTCCAGGCTGTGTTCCAACGCCTCCAGCGCCAGCGCGTCCTCGCGCGCCCCGTGTCCCGTCTCGTTCGTGGGGGGCCTGCCTACCAGCGCCCCGAGGGCGGCCCTGCGCGCCTGAACTTGCCACTCAAGGGTGGCGTTGGAGACTTGAAGCTCCCTCTCGCGCTCCTCGGCCGCCTCACGTCGGTGATCCGCGGCTCGGGCCTCCTTCAGGGCACGGTCACAAGCCTCCCATGACACGACTGAGGGAGACCTGGATTAGGGAGTCCTCGGACATCCGGACTATATCCTTTGGCCGGACTGTTGGACTATGAAGATATAAGATTGAAGACTTTGTCCCGTGTCCGGATGGGACTCTCCTTGGCGTGGAAGGCAAGCTTGGCAATATGGATATGTGGATCTCCTCCCTTGTAACCGACTCTGTGTAACCCTAGCCCCCTCCGGTGTCTATATAAACCGGAGGGTTTAGTCCGTAGGACAACAATCATACCATAGGCTAGCTTCTAGGGTTTAGCCTCTACGATCTCGTGGTAGATCAACTCTTGTAATACTCATATCATCAAGATCAATCAAGCAGGAAGTAGGGTATTACCTCCATCGAGAGGGCCCGAATCTGGGTAAACATTGTGTCCCCCGCCTCCTGTTACCATCCGCCTTAGACGCACAGTTCAGGACCCCCTACCCGAGATCCGCCGGTTTTGACACCGACATTGGTGCTTTCATTGAGAGTTCCACTATGTCGTCACCATAAGGCTTGATGGCTCCTTCAGTCATCGGCAACGATGCGATCCAGGGTGAGGTTTTCCTCCCCGGACAGATATTGGTATTCGGCGGCTTCGTACTGCGGGCCAATTCGCTTGGCCATCTGGAGCAGATCGAAAGCTACGCCCGTGGCCATCAGGTTAGATTTGGAAACTTGAACTACACTGCCGACATCCGCGGAGACTTGATCTTCGGCGGATTCGAGCCCATGTCAGGTGCGCCGCACAATCACGACGAGCATGATTTAGCTCTGTCGTCGGACAGTGTTCGGGAGATCACACCTGCAACTACTCCGGCCCTCAATCCGGAACAAATTGCGCCATCTGTGGACGGTTGGATGGACCCCGCCACGGAGGCCGCACACTCAGTGGCGATAGCGCCGAATACCGACTTCACCTCCTACGAGACCCGTGCTACCGAACCATTGGATTCGTCCCCGGCCATGGGCGCCGAGCCGCCCGCGTCCGCGCCTATCGAATCTGATTGGGCACCGATCATGGAGTTTACCTCCGCGGATATCTTTCAGCACTCGCCTTTTGGCGATGTGCTAAATTCATTAAGGTCTCTCTCCTTGTCAGGAGAACCTTGGCCGAACTATATCCGGTTAGAATGGGATGCGGACGACGAAGAAATTCGCTCCCCACCCACCACCCACTTAGTAGCCACTATCGACGATTTAACCGACATGCTCGATTTCGACTCCGAAGACATCGACGGCATGGACGACGATGCAGGAGAGGAATAGGAACCATCGCCCACAGGGCGCTAGGCAGCCACTTCATCACATGACATATACATGGTGGATACACCCAAAGAAAACAATGATGAAGAACGGAAGGATGCAGCGAAGGATAGCTCCCTCGAGAAGCAACCAAAGCGTCGGCGTAGGCGCCGCTCCAAATCCCGCCTCAGCAAAAACAGCGATAACAGCGCAAGAGAAAACAACACCCTAGTCGACTCCAGAGGAAACGACGATCACATTGACCCAGCGATAGAGCTGGATGAACTAGCAAGCAGCGAACATAGTACGGATCCGCTGTCCGAACACGGCGACGCCGAGGATAAAGCTCATCAACCTCCCTCCGGAGAGGATGCACACATCATCCCGGAAAGGCACTTGGAACAAGAGAACCTCCGCAGAAGGCTTATTGCCACCGCGAGGAGTCTGAAGAAGCAGAAGCAAAGGGTTAAGGTCACGCAGAATACGCTCAACAGTAGATGGAACAAAGTGCTCGACACTGAAGAAAAGTATGGTGGTAGTTACCACACAAAGAGCTATCCAAAGCGCAAGCTGTTGCCTGAATTTGATGATGAGGCCTTAGAGCCCACACAGCCGAAAAACAAAACGGCCGACCGGTCGGATCAACCACCTCGTGGCTGTGATAGAGCGGCTAACAAGGCCGCACATAAGTCAGCACACGATTCACGTGAGGACTTGCATCAGAAGACCGGCGTGACCAGATCCATCTACGGATCAAGGAAACGCGCTCCAGCGCACAACCAAAACCGAACAATACAACCGCAGAACGCCATGACACATCCAAATACAGGGGTGCCGCACACCCCCTATGTTTCACCGATGAGGTGCTGGACCACGAATTTCCAGAAGGATTCAAACCCGTGAACATAGAGGCGTACGACGGAACCACAGACCCTAGGGTCTGGATTGAGGACTTTATCCTCCATATCCATATGGCTCGCGGAGACGATCTCCACGCCATCAAGTACTTGCCCCTCAAGCTGAAAGGACCAGCTCGGCACTGGCTGAAGAGCCTCCCCGAAAACTCAATTGGAAGTTGGGAGGAGCTTGAGGATGATTTTAGGGCTAATTTTCAAGGGAACTATGTCCGACCTCCGGATGCAGATGATTTAAGTCATATAATTCAACAGCCCGGAGAGTCAGCCCGAAAGCTTTGGAACTGATTTCTCACTAAGAACCAAATCGTCGACTGCCCGGACGCCGAAGCCTTAACAGCTTTCAAACACAGCGTCCGAGACGAATGGCTTGCCAGACACCTCGGCCAAGAAAAACCGAGAACAATGGCACCTTCTACAAGCCTCATGACCCACTTTTGCGCGGGCGAAGATAGCTGGCTAGCCCGTAGTAGCACCAGCGACCCAGGCACATCCGAAGTCAGGGATGGCAATGGAAAACCACGGCGCAGTAAAAGCAATCGTTGAAATAACGAAGACAGCCCAGACAACACGGCGGTAAACGCTGGATTCAGGGTCTCTCGACCAGGTCAGCGGAAAAAGCCTTTCAAAGGCAGCAGAGATGGACCGTCCAGCCTAAACAAGATTCTAGACAAATTATGTCAGATTCATGGTACCCCCGATAAACCTGCAAATCACACCCACAGAGAATGCTGGGTCTTCAAGCAGGCCGGTAAGCTTAATGCCGAACACAAGGGGAGGGAGACACCAAGTGAAGACGAGGACGAGCCTCGCCAGCAAAGCACTGGGGGACAGAAAAAATTCTCACCAGAGGTCAAAACAGTGAACATGATTCACGTGACGAAGAGGAGAAGCAAACATGCACTCCGAGACACACGCGCCGTAGAGCCCGTCACCCCTAAGTTCAACCCCTGGTCGGCCTGCCCAATCACTTTTGATTGCAGGGATCACCTGACAAGTATCCGTCACGGAGGATTGGCTGCCTTGATGTTAGACCCAATAATAAACGGATACCATCTCACACGAGTCCTTATGGACGGCAGCAGTAGTCTTAATCTGATATATCAGGACACAGTCCGCAAAATGGGGCTAGACCCGACAAGAATCAGCCACAGTAATACTACCTTTAAGGGAGTAATACCAGGCCCAGAGGCCCCCTGCACGGGCTCTCTAGTACTAGAGGTTGTATTCGGTTCTCCTAACAACTTCCGAAGCGAAAAGTTAACCTTCGACATCGCTCCATTCCGAAGTGGCTATCAAGCACTACTCGGAAGAGCAGCTTTTGCTCATTTTAATGCAGTACCGCATTACACTTCTCTTAAGCTTAAGATGCCCGGTCCACGTGGCATCATCACAATTAGCGGAAATATCGAGCGTTCCTTATGTGCGGAAGAACGTGTGGCGGCTTTAGCAGCCGAACACTAAACGGCCTCTCCAACCAGAATAAATGATCGGTCGTCAAGACCGCGGACACGACTAGACGAGTCCGGCACATCACTAGCTATAACAGCTTAGATATACCTAAGATTGGTTCGATGGATTTACCCTCATAGGCGGTACCAGGGGCTTCCCGCATGTAAAAGGACTACAGTTCGGCTCGACCTTACTTATCTTGATTTCTAATGGTTTATTGAGAATAACCAATTTTTTCGCACGACAACTTTCACCTAAGTTCTTCTCTTTTACAGATGGTAATCGTGCTACACCCTTCCAGGATACGGCACAACGGAGACACAGGCGCAGACGTGCAGCAGGGCCCCGCTCAAAGGTTTCTTTTTAGATTAAGACCCTGCGTAAACCTCTTTTACTGTCTCTTGTTGCTTCACATCCTCCGGATACTCAGCATAACCGAGAGCGATGCTGACGTTATTGGCATTGCGCCACGTTAGAACGATGCACGTACCTGGACACTCAGGGATCATCATCAAGGGCGTTATTCAGCTCGGTATATGTTGTAAAGACCGAATACCTTAGGGAGTGTTCGGCGTCGCGAGTTTGGCCTTATATGCATCAGCTTCGAATCATGTCTTTGGTCAAATGTTGGGTTTGCCCGGCTCCCGTGTTTTGCTACCTTACGTTTCGCTCTATCGGCTAAGGTGGCACCAGGAGAACTACTGCGATTGTGCCCTGGTTCATCCGGACGAGCACCCCAGTAGAGAAAGCTGAAAACTGACTGTCATGATAAAGCGCGAGACTGGTCAACCACTCGATGACTTAGCAGAATCTTCGGGATTCCTCCGCATTAATGAAGGGCCGTTTCCCGGTCATGTATGTATGCGCCCCGCATTCGGATGAGCGCGGAGGTACCAGGGGCTATATAGTAGTCCCACCGTCAAACTCCTATGGCTAAGTGAAAGTGTTAAAGCAATATAGTCCGATTGCCTTGTTCGCTGCGCTATCACCTCCTTAATGAACCAAGACGTTGGATCAAGTGTGAATACGCGTTTTTTGCGAACACCCCCGCATTATATGCGTGGGGCTGAAGCCGACGACTGCAAACTTTCAGGTTATATACATATATACATAAACGGCCACACAGGAGGCATCATAATACTTCCAGGCAAAAGTATAAACAGAACCTTTATAATTTAATAAGCATTGTTCTTACAATTGAGATACATGTCACTAGAACATGATACGCTTCGAGCACTGAGCCTCTATTACACGAGCGCCTTCTAAGACTTCCACAAAATAGTGCTCGGCCGATACCCGGCCTACCGCCGAACTCTGGGATGCAATAGTTGTGGCCTCCATCTCTGCCCAGTATGTCTTGACACGGGCAAGAGCCATCCGCGCACCCTCTATGCACGCCGACCTCTTCACAGCGTCGATATGCGGCACATCACCAAGGAATTGTTGCACTAGGCCAAAATAACTATTCGGCCTCGGTCCCTCCGGCCAAAGGTGATCCACGACGGACCTCATAGCAAGTCCGGACAGCCTATGGAGCTCGGCCCACTCGGCCATTTGTTCATTTAACAGCAGCGGACGCGTTGGAGTGCGGAAATGTGACCAGAACAACCTTTCCACTACATGATCCTTCTGATCTTTGAAAAACTTGGTCGCATCAGCGGCACTCGCTGCTAAATCCAAGTACGCGTCTGCATAACTCCATAATTTATCCAGATGGGCATACTTTGGGTCTCCAAACCTCGTCCGCAACAAAAAGGGCTTCCCAGCCGCAATATCTTCGGCTTGACGGAGTTCCTCCTTCACCGCTCTGATTTGCGAGCGGGTTTCCTTGGCCGCTTCCATGGCCTCCTCCAGTTCCGCCGCCTTCGCCTGGCTTTCCTTTTCAAGAAGCTCATACCGGCTGGCGGCATCTTTCAGCTCAACAGCCATCTTGGCTATTTTCTCTTTGCTCTGGCAATGGGCAGCCTGTTCGGCTCTTAGCTCTTCGACCGCCTTTAGGGCAGCCGCATCACTCTTCCTGGCTTGTTCCTTGGCTCGGGCAAGTTCTGCCCGAAGGGTCTCCACGGCGACAACTCCATCTGCAGTCACAACATATTACAGATACTAGCATCATGCTCCTCTTAATATGTATTGATCCTAGGAGAATACATACCCTGTGCCTCGTCAAGCCGCTTGTTTACAAGCACGATGTCGGCATCTGCCGCATCAAGTTGCCGCTTCAGTTCGGCAAACTCACCAGTCCGGCTAGCCACCGGACCCGCAGCCACCTACACATGAAAGCAACACGGTTATTACCTGGGACTATGATCCTCTATTTGCCGTCTTTTTCGACAGCAACCAGAGTCTCAGGGGCTACTATCTGCATAGGCCACACTTGGCGTGTGCGGTATCGTCCAAAAAATATATATTACTTTACGTACCTCAAAGCCTTTCAGCAGACTCATAAAAGATTCATGCAACCCGCTTTCGGGGGATGAAATCCTCTCAACCACCGTGCCCATTAGCGCACGATGCGTTTCTGAGATAGCCGCTTGCTCCAGAAGATTCATCAGTGTGTCTGATCGCACACCGGACGGTTCCGGACTCTTTCTGTTGCTCTCCTTAGGAGCCGAATACCCCGGACTTCGGTTGGCTGAAGGTTTACCTTCTGGCCTTGGCGGATCAGGAGAAATCCTCCATGAAGACACCTTAGGGTCGCCCGCTTCACGAGGCGGGGAGGCACGGGGAGGTGTTTCGCTCTCCATCATCTCCGGAAGAAGATCCCCCGAAGACGAACTCTGTCGAGAAGGGCTACGATCCGAATTACAAGACACACGCCTCGATTATCATTCTCGGAAATGAAGCAGGATATATTTACTATAAAGTACTTTCGTTTACTTACAGCTCGGTAGAGGGCTGGTCCCCTTGCGGGTACTGTGCGGTAAGGATGCCGTCCAGGGTAGGACCCTCTGACAAAGGATTCTTCCCTCGCTTGGAGAGACCATTACTTCCAAGTCTTCAGAGGCGGTCCTCTTCCTTCCCTGGGGAGAGGGAGTTTTAGATTCTCCCCCCCGGTTATCCTCCTTCGCGGAGGCACTAATTCCCCCGGTTTGGATGAATAGTGAGTGAGGCTCGCTCTCGGCTTCTTTGTTCCTCCCTTTACCTTCCCCTGATGGCGCTTGATAAGTCGCAAGCTCAAGCATCCTGGCTAGTACAGGATCCGGTGAGCCCTCGGGAAGGGGGGCTGGACACCTGATCATCTTCGCCTTTTTTATCCAGTCCTGGTCAAAAGGCGACTTTTCAGAATGATGTTGTGATAAATTAAAAGACAATGTGTTCGGCCGCGGAATTACTTACTTGAGTGTCTGGACGATTGCAGTTCAGACTCGCATCCTCGGAGGTGTCCGGACACTCTATTTGTGATCCGAAGAACGATCTGTACATCTCTTCGAGCGTCACGCCGAAGAAGTGCTGAATAGTTCGCGGTCCTTCCGGGTTGAACTCCCACATACGGAGAGCTCGACGTTTGCAAGGCAGGGCTCGACGAACTAGCATAACTTGCATTACCTTAACAAGGCTGACATCTCTCTCGAGGAGATCTCGGATGCGACTCTGCAATGTCGGCACATCATTTACTGGCCCCCAATCCAGCCCCTTGTTGACCCATGACGCCAGTTGTGGCGGGGGGCCCGAGCGGAAGGCAGGGGTGGCTACCCACTTAGTACCCTGGGGAGCTGTGATATAAAACCACTCCCGTTGCCATAAACTGGACACCTCCGGGAAGGAACCCTTTGGCCATGGAACATCGGCGCCTTTGCTTATTACGGTACCTCCGCACTCTGTCGCCCCTCAATCATCTTCGGCTTCACATTGAAGGTCTTGAGCCATAAGCCGAAGTGTGGGGTAATGCGGAGGAAGGCTTCACACACGATGATGAACGACGAGATGTGAAGGATGGAATCCGGAGCCAGATCATGGAAATCGAGCCCGTAGTAGAACATGAGCCCTCTTACAAAGGGATCTAGACTGAAACCTAGCCCTCGGAGGAAGTGGGAGACGAATATGACACTCTCGCCAGGTTCGGGAGTGGGAATGACCTGCCCTCGAGCAGGCAGCCTGTGCGAGATTTCACCGGTCAAATACCTAGCTTCTCGTAGCTTCTTGATATACTCCTCTATGACAGAGGAGGGCATCCACCGACCTTGAAGGTTGGATCCGGACATGATTGTAGGTCCGAAGCGCCTAGCCTGAGCCTTGGGTGTTGGAACTCGAGGTGGGGGGAGGATTCCATTGAGCGCGAGAAGAAGGGGATAGGCCTAGGCCTCTTTATAAAGAGGATGAATATCAAGCGTCCTCCGCGTGGCCGTTTGGGACTTGCCTAAAATCGAGGAGTCATACCAACATGCACGATTGGGTTACCCATACCCGTATTGATGAGAACCCCGTGAAAAAAGGGACACGATCTCTGCTTCGACAGGACATGCCAATAAAAACAGCCTCACAACACGTGCAGTGGCAGGCTCGGAAAAACGGTTCGTCATGACCAGACCACGGCAGTACGTCACATTATGAAAAGCTGTCGGCAGATTAGATTTGTGGAAATATTATTCTCTCTACGGTGGTATGTGGAATTTGTTTTGCAGAGCCGGACACTATCCTTGTGTTCAAAATCTTCTATGGAGTATTCGGAGGAGGAACCCGCCTTGCAATGCCAAAGACAATCTGCGCGCCGGACTCATTATCATTGAAGCCTGGTTCATGGGCTACTGAGGGAGTCCTGGATTAGGGGGTCCTCGGACAGCCGGACCATATCCTTTGGCCGGACTGTTGGACTATGAAGATACAAGATTGAAGACTTCGTCCCGTGTCCGGATGGGACTCTCCTTGGCGTGGAAGGCAAGCTTGGCAATACGGATATGTAGATCTCCTCCCTTGTAACCGACTCTGTGTAACCCTAGCCCCCTCCGGTGTCTATATAAACCGGAGGGTTTAGTCCGCAGGACAACAATCATACCATAGGCTAGCTTCTAGGGTTTAGCCTCTACGATCTCGTGGTAGATCAACTCTTGTAATACTCATATCATCAAGATCAATTAAGCAGGAAGTAGGGTATTACCTCCATCGAGAGGGCCCGAACCCGGGTAAACATTGTGTCCCCCGCCTCCTGTTACCAGCCGCCTTAGACGCACAGTTCGGGACCCCCTACCCGAGATCCGCCGGTTTTGACACCGACAACAACAAGGGACTCTTCTGCCTCTGCGCGGGTGCGCTCGTGCTGCAGGCGGCCAAGGTTGATGGCGACTTTTAGTTGGCGCCATTCATGGTCTAGGAGAAGTCCCTCCGCCCCAAGACGCGTGTCAACGTCGGCAAGCTCCATCTCAAGACGGCCTAGCGCGCTCGTTGCTTCTCGGAGAAGGTCATGATGGACGGCACTGCGCTCCCGTGCGAGCTCCAATGCTCGGCCGGGCCCTTCCTCCGCGCCCCGGTTGGTTGGAGAGGCGCGTGATGACTCATCCGTCTCCGGTGGGGGACTACGAGCTGGAGCTCCTACGACCGCTCCCCCAGCCTGGGGTGGGGCATGGTGCGGTCCTACCTTGCTGCTTGAAGGAGTTGTCGCACGGATCGCCCAACTGCCAAGAAGAACCAGTGGGGGAGCCCTCGACACGGCCTCTGTGCCCCAGAGGTTGCTCCGGAGGAAGGACGCCGGTAGTGCAGGCCCGCGGCCCCCCTGGGGTGGCCTTGGCTCGTGTACATACGCCACCACGCGCGCAACCGACCGGCTCGTGAGGCCTAAGGTCACGACGGGACCGGTGGCCTCCGGAGGTCGCACTCGGGACGCGCTCGCCCCCGCAACAGAAGGGATCCTTAGGGACAAAAGGCAGAAGAAGACGCAATATGCAAGAGTCAAGGGAAGGGCGAGGTACTTACTGGTCCACGGCTATCCACTTCCTCCTTTTCAGGGTCCTTGGGACAGGGTTGCAGCGGCTCCCGAGCCCCTTCCTCTTACGGGATGCCTCAAGATTCGCGAGGGCTTGTTGGGGGCTGGCGGGTAGCCCTCCGCGGCGGGGATAGAGGCTGCATCCGCGGGCGGTGCTCCTCCCTCGCTGCCCGTGGGGCCGAGGGCGGCCACCTCAGGAGCACATGGTGGCGCCTGCTCCCTAGCAGCCACCTCAGGAGCACATGGTGGCGCCTGCTCCCCAGCGGCCACCTCTGGAGCACATGCAGGCGCCCGCTCCCCCGCAACCACTTTAGGAGTGCTAGGCGGTGCCCGCTCCCCAGAACCACCTCGGGAGCGCGCATCTCAGGGTCTATGGGCGTAGGATTCACCAAGAGGGGGTTGTCATGAGACCCCTCATGAAGGAAATATGCCCTAGAGGCAATAATAAAGTTGTTATTTATATTTCCTTATATCATGATAAATGTTTATTATTCATGCTAGAATTGTATTAACCGGAAACTTAGTACATGTGTGAATACATAGACAAATAGAGTGTCCCTAGTACGCCTCTACTAGACTAGCTCGTTAATCAAAGATGGTTAAGTTTCCTCACCATAGACATGTGTTGTCATTTGATGAACGGGATCACATCATTAGAGAATGATGTGATGGACAAGGCCCATCCGTTAGCTTAGCATTATGATCATTTAGTTTTATTGCTATTGCTTTCTTCATGACTTATACATGTTCCTCTGACTATGAGATTATGCAACTCCCGAATACCGGAGGAACACTTAGTGTGCTATCAAATGTCACAACGTAACTGGGTGATTATAAAGATGCTCTACAGGTGTCTCTGAAGGTGTTTGTTGAGTTGGCATAGATCAAGATTAGGATTTATCACTCCATGTATCGGAGAGGTATCTCTGGGCCCTCTCAGTAATGCACATCACTATGAGCCTTGCAAGCAATGTGACTAATGAGTTAGTTACGGGATAATGCATTACGGAACGAGTAAAGAGACTTTCCGGTAAGGAGATTGAACTAGGTATGAGGATACCGATGATCGAATCTCGGGCAAGTAACATACCGATGGCAAAGGGAACAACGTATGTTGTTATGCGGTTTGACCGATAAAGATCTTCGTAGAATATGTAGGAGCCAATATGAGCATCCAGGTTCCACTATTGGTTATTGACCGGAGGTGTGTCTCGGTCATGTCTACATAGTTCTCGAACCCGTAGGGTCCGCACGCTTAACATTCGATGACGATTCGTATTATGAGTTATGTGATTTTATGACCAAAGTTTTTTTGGAGTCCCGGATGAGACCACGGACATGATGAGGAGTCTCAAAATGGTCAAGAGGTAAAGATTCATATATTGGAAGGTTACATTCAGACACCGGAATGGTTTCGGGAAGTATCGGATAAGTGAGTAAGAGGAGAAGGGCCACAAGGGGAGGCCGTGTGCCCCCCCTCTGTGACACCCAAAATTTCATTTGGATTTTTCAAAATTTTTACTTTACTTGAGGGAGGTGATTTAAAATTTTTCTTCAAAAGAACCCTCCCTTTCAAAATATTTTTTTATGGCAAGAGTTTTATTTGGATTCACCCAAGACTTGTTTTTGGTCTTCGAGGTTCTTGCTTTTTATTTTGGACTCAAGCCAAAATGCTTTTCACTTGGGAAAAATGTCTTTTGAAAATTTCTTTGAAAATACTCTATAGCTTTTGGAATAATCCTTTACCACTTTCAACAAATCTCCCTTGCCATGACCTTAGTGCAAATCCACTCTCATAAACCTTTCCTTATCTTTGGATCATGATTTACTTCAAATCCAGCAAGTTGGACCTCTCCATATTTTTATTTTCCACTTATTTCTTATCAAAACAATTTCTACCTTATATCTTGATCATTGGAGGTTTACAAAGGAACTACTCTTTCTGCTTTGATTTTTGCCCCCAAACCTTTTTCCCTTCCTAGTCCTTTGAACCCTCAACCAAGATCCATGAAGATCCACTGGTCTCCAGTTCAAAATTTTCAAACTATACTTGCTGCAAGTTTGGACCAGATTTGCCAAATTTGATGAAATTCATTCAAATCCTTCTCCAAAAATTCTGAGTAAAATCAGGCAGCCTCTGAGTGCATTGAGTGGTCACCTCACCAAGCCCCAGCTCCAGGAAATTTTTTCTTCATACCTAATCATTTCATCGAACACCTTCAGAGCACTGTCAATATCAGGTTCAGTCAAATTCAGTTAACAGTGGCTGAATCACTGTCGTTTTCTTCAGTGTCTGTTGTCGATCTCGCCAGTGCCCGGCGTCGCCGTGTTTCCTGTCCCCTCCCCCTTGTCCTCTGCATCGCACGAGCTCCTGGATGCTTGCGGGCGTCGGCGACGAGCTGGAGGAGGTGCGCCGCCCCGTGACCGACGCCAGGGGCGGCTTTGCGGCCGCCAGAGAGAGGCGCAGCGCAGACGGCGCCACCCAGCGCCGCCCAAGCCACCGGAGAGCGCCGCGTGGTCTTCCACTCCCCAGTGCGCGCTGCCACCCTCGTCGTGAACCGCTGGGCGCGGAGCGCGCTCTCTGCCGCCGTCGTGCCCGTGCGGCCACCCCACCGTGGACCGGCGCCATTACGCCAAGACCGACCAGGATTAGCGGGGGAACGGCACCAGTACACCTCGCTGATGCTGCCTGGCCACCTAAACTCCTTGCCAAGCCGCTGCCTCGCCGTAATTGCTCGCCGGAGCAACCCCGTTCAGGACCACCCCTCGAGCCGCCTATAAATAGAGGCCCCGAGCTCCAGCTAGTACCCACACCACCTCTACACTCCACCAAGACCCTGCCTAGCCACTGGAAGAGCCCCGAGGAAGTCTCCTTCCTCAACTCCGGCCGCCGCGACCCGCCACGGGATCCAGCTCGATTCGCTCCCGTGCGTGCACCTCTGCCTCCCATCTCTTGCCAGTAGCTCTCTAGTGCATCCCTCCTTCTGACCCGCGCTTCAATTCGAAGTTTGCAGCACACCACCGGAGTTCCCCACCATCGCCCGAGCCGCCGTCCGCCGGAGAAAGTGTCGCCGTCGACGTGGTGCTCCACGACGCCCAAGTCCACCACCCACCGACGCGGAAGGACACGCTGATACTCTTGGTACACTCCGATCTCCCTGACTCGACGTGCTTCGACACCGGCGACCACCGCAGCCTTCGGGCGCCGGCGAGGTCTTTCAAACCTGACATGTGGACCCCCCACGTCAGCCTGTCTTTCTTTCCCCGCGAACCGTTTTCTGTTGGCGCCTTCGGGCAGAGTACGTTTTCTCTGTGGGCTTGCGCGTTTCTATTCGAACCGTTTTCTGTTTTCTCAGTTAAACCCCTGGAACTTTTCTGTTTCATTACAGATGAGTCCCTGGACAGAAACCCTTATAACTTTTTAATAAAAAGTGATTTTTGAGTGATTCTTTTTCTGACGGTCTTAAAATTTTTTCTAGTTTTTATGGGATTTATTTGAAATTTTTTTGGAACAACTTTTTTGCACGCGTTGGTTTTCACGTTAGTATGCTTTTTCGCTATACCGTAGGTTCCGGAAGAGGTGACGGAGCCGCGAACTTCGCCGAGCTAGACTCCGACTTCTCCGAACCAGGCAAGCATGTTTGAACCTTTGATATGATAGGTGTTTGCATGATTGCGTGAAAGGTTGTGCATGGCATACGAGTATCGGTGAGCACCTCGTTGCATGTGAGGCAACTACCCGTGTGTTCCAAAGTTGCGGTGATCTCTGATGAGAGATGGCCTAGTCATGTGGTGACATGAAGGGCAGTAAGGTGGTACTGTTGTAGCATGCCAGCCTTACGTCATCCGTTAAATTCCGACGTTAACGTGGACGGAGTCACGTTATCGTTCTTCCCCCTTCCGTGCTACCACATGTTTTCTGCCAGAATTCGGTTTAGTAAGTTGGTAACCTCTTTCCGTGTACACACCAAACAGAGGGGCCGGGATGATGGTTCCATGGCCCTGGATTAAAGCCAGTCATCCGGTCAGGGGGCATGGGTGTTTCCGGTTGGGACCGAGAGGGGGGCACCCCTTAGAGCGCGCGTATAGAAATTTTGATCCCATGCTACGCGAGGTTGTAGCCTCCCCGTCTCAAGGTTTTTCTTGAATGTTGCCGAGGGTGATTCCTGGCTTCGGAATGTTGAATGGGTGTGTACTGGTTAGACGTGTTTCTTCCAAAACACCGTAGACGGAACTAGTCCCCGTGACTACTGAAATCCGTTGGCTGTGGTTAAACTACAAACTCCGCAGAGTCAAATCCTTTCGAGTCATCGTATCCATGGTCAAGTATCGTGATCAGTGTATCCATATCTATGTCAAGTCCTCGTGGGTTGTTCTTCTTTCCGGTAAGTGAGCATGAGTAGTAGACTTAGCTGAACGTTACTCCTGTGGACGGACCAACCCTGTTGTTTATCTCATGCCTGATTATTCTCTGGATATGATTTAAATTCTTGATCTAATAAGATGTTAAGTTATGAAGCCCTTTATGTGATGTCGCTCAGACGTCCGACTGTGGCATGTTTGTCTTTTATTCCCAATATAAGCCCTTTATGTGATGCCGCTCAGACGTCCGACTGTGGCATGTTTGTCTTTTATTCCCAATATAAGCCCTTTATGTGATGTCGCTCAGACGTCCGACTGTGGCATATTGATTATTTACTTTTGATATAAGCCCTTTATGTGATGTCGCTCAGACGTCCGACTGTGGCATATTGATTATTTACTTTTGATATAAGCCCTTTATGTGATGTCGCTCAGACGTCCGACTGTGGCATGCACTATCTTTTATTTCCTTTTATAAGCCCTTTATGTGGTGTCGCCCTGACGCCCGACTGCGGCATTATTATTCTTGCAGTTTCCTCTCGAGGAGTCATTCAGACCCTCGTTTGGCACCCAGTATTTATTTTGGGATTTCGGGAGGACTACCGCCCGACTTCTCTGTTATTTTCCCATGCATTATTATCTCTATGTCTGAACGCACTTGTTAATCTGTTCATATGCTTCATGTTTACATTTGTTATATCTTATGTCCGAACTGTCTTGCGAGTACTTTCATAGTACTCACCTGGCTTGTTGATTTGGCCAGATGTTGACGAAGGCGATCTCTTGGATGAAGAGTTTGATAGTGCGTCCGACGCCTAGAGGAGTCCCAGTCAGTCCTGTGCGATCCCGGATATTGGTCACTTGTATTATATACGCTTCCGCCACCCGCAATAAGTCTCCTCGAGCCTCACTCCGACGCTCGAAGAGCTGTAGTTTTCAGGAGTCATATCACCCACTTCGCGGTGATATTTCCACCACCGTTGTTATCGTGAGTTAGTAGTCATGCCACCCTATCCGCCGTTATGTTTTATCGGCGTTCATGTAATAAATTGTTGAGCAGTCTCCGCTCAACCTTGTATTATATTCAGTACTCCTGGTATTTTTTCTTCTGTGACCAAGACATTGTCTACCAGTGAGAAGGAATTCTTCTTTACTGGTCCGTAAAAGGGATTGGTCTCTCAATAAATATTTTATTGAAAAACCGGTCGTGACACCCTCCCATGGGAAGTCCGAATTGGACTAGGGAGGGGGCGGCACCCCCCTCTTTCCTTCTCCCTCTCTTCCTTCTTCCCTCTCTCCACCTCTTGGAAAGGAAGGGGACTCCAACTAGGATTGGGAATCCTAGTTGGACTCCCCTATGGCGCGCGCCCCCCTTGGCCGGCCTCCTCCTCCCCCCTCCTTTATATACGTGGGAGGGGGGCACCCCAAAGACACACCAAGTCTTCTCTTAGCCGTGTGCGGTGCCACCCTCCACAGTTACACACCTCGGTCATATCGTCGTAGTGCTTAGGCGAAGCCCTGCGCCGGTAACTTCATCATCACCGTCGCCACGCAGTCGTGCTGACGGAACTCTCCCTCGTCCTGAACTGGATCAAGAGCTCGAGGGACGTCATCGTGTTGAACGTGTGCTGAACACGGAGGTACCGTACGTTCGGTACTTGGATTGGTTGGATCGTGAAGACGTTCGACTAGATCAACCGCGTTACTAAACGCTTCCGCTTTCGGTCTATGAGAGTACGTGGACACACTCTCCCCCCTCGTTGCTATGCTTCTCCTAGATAGATCTTGTGTGATCATAGGAATTTTTTTTGAAATACTACGTTCCCCAACGGTGGCATCCAAGGCAGGTCTATGCATAGATGTTATATGCACGAGTAGAACACAAAGAGTTGTGGGCGATAATAGTCATACTTCTTACCACCAACGTCTTACTTTGATTTGGCGGTATTGTTGGATGAAGCGGCCCAGACCGACATTACATGACCGCGTTCATGAGACTGGTTCTACCGAGATGCTTCGCACACAGGTGGCTAGCGGGTGTCAGTTTCTCCAACTTTAGTTGAATCGAGTTTGACTACGGCCGGTCCTTGTTGAAGGTTAAAACAACACACTTGACGAAAAATCATTGTGGTTTTCATGCGTAGGTCAGAACGGTTCTTGGTAGAAGCCCGTAGCAGCCACGTAAAACTTGCAACAACAAAGTAGAGGACGTCTAACTTGTTTTTGCAGGGCATGTTATGATGTGATATGGTCAAAACGTGATGAGATATAAATTGTTGTATGAGATGATCATGTTTCGCAACCATTATTGACAGCTGGCATGAGCCTTATGGTTGTCGATTTATTGTATGAAATGCAATCACCATGTAATTGCTTTACTTTATCACTAAGCGGTAGCGATAGTCGTAGAAGCAATAGTTGGCGAGACGACAACGATGCTACGATGGAGATCAAGGTGTCAAGCCGGTGATGATGAAGATCATGGCGGTGCTTTGGAGATGGAGATCAAAGGCACAAGATGATGATGGCCATATCATGTCACATATTTTTGATTGCATGTGCTGTTTATCCTTTATGCATCTTATTTTGCTTAGTACGGCGGTAGCATTATAAGATGACCCCTCACTAAATTTCAAGGTATAAGTGTTCTCCCTGAGTATGCACCATTGCTACAATTCGTCGTGCCGAGACACCACGTGATGATCGGGTGTGATAAGCTCTACATTCACATACAACGGGTGCAAGCCAGTTTTGCATGTGCAGAATACTCAGGTTAAACTTGACGAGCCTAGCATATGCAGATATGGCCTCGGAACACTGAGACCGAAAGGCCGAACGTGAATCATATAGTAGATATGATCAACATAGTGATGTCCACCATTGAAAACTACTCTATCTGACGTGATGATCGGACATGGTTTAGTTGATATGGATCACGTGATCATTTAGATGACTAGAGGGATGTCTATCTAAGTGGGAGTTCTTAAGTAATATGATTAATTGAACTTTAATTTATCATGAACTTAGTACCTGATAGTTTTTTGCATGTCTAGGTTGTTGTAGATCAATGGCCCGTGCTACCATTCCTTTGAATTTTAATGCGTTCCTAGAGAAAGCTAAGTTGAAAGATGATGGTAGCAATTACACGGACTGGGTCCATAACTTGAGGATTATCCTCATTGCTGCACAGAAGAATTACGTCTTGGAAGCACCGCCAGGTGCAAGACCCGCTGCAGGAGCAACACCAGACGTTATGAACGTCTGGCAGAGCAAAGCTGATGACTACTCGATAATTCAGTGTGCCATGCTTTTATGGCTTAGAATCGGGACTTCAACGACGTTTTGAACGTCATGTAGCATATGAGATGTTCCAGGAGTTGAAGTTAATATTTCAAGCAAATGCCCAAACTGAGAGATATAAAGTCTCCAATAAGTTCTATAGCTGCAAGATGAGGAGAATAGTTCTGTCAGTGAACATATACTCAAAATGTCTGGGTACCACAACCACTTGACTCAACTGGGAGTTAATCTTCCTGAAGATAGTGTCATTGACAGAGTTCTTCAATCACTGACACCAAGCTACAAAAGCTTCGTGATGAACTCTAATATGCAAGGGATGGATAAGACAATTCCCGAGCTCTTCGTGATGCTGAAGGCTGCGGAGGTACAACTCAAGAAGGAGCATCAAGTGTTGATGGTTAACAAGACCACTAGTTTCAAGAAAAAAGGCAAAGGGTAGAAGGGGAACTTCAAGAAGAATGGCAAACAAGTTGCTGCTCAAGTGAAGAAGCCCAAGTTTGGACCTAAGCCTGAGACTGAGTGCTTCTACTCCAAAGGGACTGGTCACTGGAAGCGGAACTGCCCCAAGTATTTGGCGGAAAAGAAGGATGGCAAAGTGAAAGGGATATTTGATATACATGTTATTGATGTGTACCTTACTAATGCTCGTAGTAGCGCCAGGGTATTTGATACTGGTTCTGTTGCTCATATTTGCAACTCGAAACAGGGGCTATGGATTAAACGAAGATTAGCTAAGGACGAGGTGACGATGCGCGTGGGAAATGGTTCCAAAGTCGATGTGATCATCGTCGGCACGCTACCTCTACATCTACCTTCAGGATTAGTTTTAGACCCGAATAATTGTTATTTGGTGCCAGCGTTAAGCATGAACATTATATCTGGATCTTGTTTGATGCGAGACGATTATTCATTTAAATCAAAGAATAATGGTTGTTCTATTTATATGAGTAATATCTTTTATGGTCATGCACCCTTGATGAGTGGTCTATTTTTGTTGAATCTCGATTGTAGTGATACACATATTCATAATATTGAAGCCAAAAGTGCAAGGTTAATAATGATAGTGCAACTTATTTGTGGCATTGCCGTTTAGGTCATATTGGTGAAAAGCGCATGAAGAAACTCCATGCTGATGGACTTTAGGAATCACTTGATACTTGTGAACCATGCCTCATGGGCAAGATGACTAAGACTCCGTTCTGCGGAACAATGGAGCAAGCAACAGACTTGTTGGAAATAATACATACTGATGTATGCGGTCCGATGAGTGTTGAGGCTTGCGGCGGGTATCGTTATTTTCTGACCTTCACAGATGATTTGAGAAGATATGGGTATATCTACTTGATGAAACATAAGTCTGAAACATTTGAAAAGTTCAAAGAATTTCAGAGTGATGTGGAAAATCATCATAATAGAAAATAAAGTTTCTATGATCTGATCGTGGAGGTGAATATTTGAGTTATGAGTTTGGTCTTCATTTGAAACAATGTGGAATAGTTTCGCAACTCACGCCACCTGGAACACCACAGCGTAATGATGTGTCCGAACGTCGTAACCGTACTTTATTAGATATGGCGCGATCTATGATGTCTCTTACCGATTTACCACTATCGTTTTGGGGTTATGCTTTAGAGACGGCTGCATTCACGTTAAATAGGGCACCATCTAAATCCGTTGAGACGACACCATACGAACTGTGGTTTGGCAAGAAACCTAAGCTGTCGTTTCTTAAAGTTTGGGGCTGCGATGCTTATGTGAAAAAGCTTCAACCTGATAAGCTCAAACCCAAATCGGAGAAATGTGTCTTCATAGGATATCCAAAGGAGACTGTTGGGTACACCTTCTATCACAGATCCGAAGGCAAGATATTCATTGCTAAGAATGGATCCTTTCTAGAGAAGGAGTTTCTCTCGAAAGAATTGAGTGGGAGGAAAGTACAACTTGATGAGGTAATTGTACCTTCTCCCGAATTGGAAAGTAGTTTATCACAGAAATCAGTTCCAGTGATTCCTACACCAATTAGTGAGGAAGCTCATGATAATGATCATGAAACTTCAGATCAAGTTACTACTAGACCTCGTAGGTCAACCAGAGTAAGATCCGCACCAGTGGTACGGTAATCCTGTTCTGGAGGTCATGTTACTTGACCATGATGAACCTACAAACTATGAGGAAGCGATGATGAGCCCAGATTCCGCGAAATGGCTTAAGGCCATGAAATCTGAGATGGGATCCATGTATGAGAACAAAGTGTGGACTTTGGTTGACTTGCCCGATGATCGGCAAGTCATAGAGAATAAATGGATCTTCAAGAAGAAGACTGACGCTGATGGTAATGTTACTGTCTACAAAGCTCTACTTGTTGCGAAAGGTTTTTGACAAGTTCAAGGAGTTGACTACGATGAGACTTTCTCACCCCTAGCGATGCTTAAGTCTGTCCGAATCATGTTAGCAATTGTCGCATTTTATGATTATGAAATCTGGAAATGGATGTCAAATCTGCATTCCTTAATGGATATCTTAAAGAAGAGTTGTATATGACGCAACCAGAAAGTTTTGTCAATCCAAAAGGTGCTAACAAAGTGTGCAAGCTCCAGCGATCCATTTATGGACTGGTGCAAGCCTCTCGGAGTTGGAATATACGCTTTGATAGTGTGGTCAAAGCATATGGTTTTATACAGACTTTTGGAGAAGCCCGTATTTACAAGAAAGTGAGTGGGAGCTCTGTAGCATTTCTGATATTATATGTGGATGACATATTATTGATCGGAAATGATATAGAATTTCTGGATAGCATAAAGGGATACTTGAATAATAATTTTTCAATGAAAGACCTCGGTGAAGCTGCTTATATATTGGGCATCAAGATCTATAGAGATAGATCAAGACGCTTAATTGGACTTTCACAAAGCACATACCTTGATAAAGTTTTGAAGAAGTTCAAAATGGACCAGTCAAAGAAAGGGTTCTTGCCTGTGTTACAAGGTGTGAAGTTGAGTCAGACTCAATGCCTGACCACTGCAAAAGATAGAGAGAAAATGAAAGTCATTCCCTATGCCTCATCCATAGGTTCTATCATGTATGCAATGTTGTGTACCAGACCTGATGTGTGCCTTGCTATTAGTTTAGCAGGGAGGTACCAAAGTAATCCAGGAGTGGGTCACTAGACAGCGGTCAAGAACATCCTGAAATACCTAAAAAGGACCGAGGATATGTTTCTCATTTATGGAGGTGACAAAGAGCTCGTCGTAAATGGTTACGTCGCTGCAAGCTTTGACACTGATCCGGATGACTCTAAGTCACAAACCGGATACGTATTTATATTGAATGGTGGAGTTGTCAGTTGGTGCAGTTCCAAGCACAGCGTCGTGGCGGGATCTACGTGTGAAGCGGAGTACATAGCTGCTTCGGAAGCAGCAAATGAAGGAGTCTGGATGAAGGAGTTCATATCCGATCTAGGTGTAATACCTAGTGCATCGGGTCCAATGAAAATCTTTTGTGACAATACTGGAGCAATTGCCTCGGTGAAGGAATCCAAATTTCACAAGAGAACCAAACTCATCAAGAGACGCTTCAATTCAATCCGCGATCAAGTCAAGGAGGGAGACATATAGATTTGCAAAATACTTACGGATCTGAATGTTGCAGACCCGTTGACTAAGCCTCTCTCACGAGCAAAACATGATCAGCACCAAGACTCCATGGGTGTTAGAATCATTACTATGTAATCTAGATTATTGACTATAGTGCAAGTGGGAGACTGAAGGAAATATGCCCTAGAGGCAATAATAAAGTTGGTTATTTATATTTCCTTATATCATGATAAATGTTTATTATTCATGCTAGAATTGTATTAACCGGAAACTTAGTACATGTGTGATTACATAGACAAACAGTGTGTCCCTAGTATGCCTCTACTAGACTAACTCGTAAACAAAGATGGTTAAGTTTCCTGACCATACACATGTGTTGTCATTTGATGAACGGGATCACATCATTAGAGAATGATGTGATGGACAAGACCCATACGTTAGCTTAGCATTATGATCGTTTAGTTTTATTGCTATTGCTTTCTTCATGACTTATACATGTTCCTCTGACTATGAGATTATGCAACTCCCGAATACTGGAGGAACACTTAGTGTGCTATCAAACGTCACAATGTAACTGGGTGATTATAAATATGCTCTACAGGTGTCTCCGAAGGTGTTTGTTGAGTTGGCATAGATCAAGATTAGGATTTGTCACTCCGTGTATCGGAGAGGTATATCTGGGCCCTCTCGGTAATGCACATCACTATGAGCCTTGCAAGCAATGTGACTAATGAGTTAGTTATGGGATAATGCATTACGGAACGAGTAAAGAGGCTTGCCGGTAATGATATTGAACTAGGTATGAGGATACCGACGATCGAATCTCGGGCAAGTAACATACCGATGACAAAGGGAATAACGTATGTTGTTATGCGGTTTGACCGATAAAGATCTTCGTAGAATATGTAGGAGCCAATATGAGCATCTAGGTTCCGCTATTGGTTATTGACCGGAGATGTGTCTCGGTCATGTCTACATAGTTCTCGAACCCGTAGGGTCCGCACGCTTAACGTTTGATGATGATTTGTATTATGAGTTATGTGATTTGATGACCGAAGTTTTTTCGGAGTCCTGGATGAGATCACGGACATGACGAGGAGTCTCGAAATGGTCGAGAGGTAAAGATTCATATGTTGGAAGGTTACGTTCGGACACTGGAATGGTTTCGGGAAGTATCGGATAAGTTTCGGAGTACCTGGAGGTTACCGAACCCCCCCGGGGGGGAAGTAATGGGCCTTATTAGGCCATAGGGGAAAGAGGAGAAGCGACACAAGGGGAGGTCGCGCCCCCCCATGGCAAGTCCGAATTGGACTAGGGAGGGGGCGGCACCCCCTCTTTCCTTCTCCTTCTCTTCTTCCTTCCCTCTCTCCCCCTCTTGGAAAGGAAGAGGACTCCAACTAGGATTGGGAATCCTAGTTGGACTCCCCTATGGCGCGCGCCCACCTTGGCCGGCCTCCTCCTCCCCCTCCTTTATATACGTTGGAGGGGGGCACCCCAAAGACACACCAAGTCTTCTCTTAGCCGTGTGCGGTGCCCCCTCCACAGTTACACACCTTGGTCATATCGTTGTAGTGGTTAGGCGAAGCCCTGCGCCGGTAACTTCATCATCACCATCGCCACACAGTCATGCTGACGGAACTCTCCCTCGTCCTCAACTGGATCAAGAGCTCGAGGGACGTCATCGTGCTGAACGTGTGCTGAACACGGAGGTGCCGTACGTTCGGTACTTGGATCGGTTGGATTGTGAAGGCGTTCGACTACATCAACCGCGTTACTAAACGCTTCCGCTTTCGGTCTGCGAGGGTATGTGGACACACTCTCCCCGCTCGTTGCTATGCTTCTCCTAGATAGATCTTGCATGATCGTAGGAATTTTTTTGAAATACTACATTCCCCAACACCTCGTGGCCCTCGGGGAGCAGCCCCCACTCGTCGAAGTGCGACATCTTCATGGCGAAGGCTCCCCCTACGGGTGATCGTAAAGAGGGAAGCTGTCCGGAGGGAGCCCGATGGGTTCTTCGCCGGTCAGGAGGCGGAGCACTTCGCGCAGGGTGCCGGAAGGAAGAGAGGGCCTCTGGAGCCTCATGTCGTCCGCGGGGCCGGTGAAAGCCCACATTGGGTGGGAATGGCGCTGAAGCGGGGCGATACGTCGCCGGGTGAACTCCCTCACCACCATCGCCATCGTTACCCCCGCCTTCTTCAAATTGGACTAGCCATGACTCGGGCGAGCCGCGGGTCGACCAGCTTCGCGTGCCCCACCACCTGGAACTCGGTTTCGCAGGGGTGCAGGGGAGCAGAAGTAGGAGGCTGCGCCAGATGACATCCACGTACACCCACTGCTTCCGGAATCCCCTCGCATCCATGCGGAGCATGGAGTCGATGCCGGAGTGTACGGTTGCCGCCACCGCCTCAAGTGACACGCACCCCGAGTGTTGCTCGCCGTCGACCAATTGGAGCGAGAAGAAGTGGTGAAGCAAGGCCACGGATGGGGCAATGCCCACGAAGGCCTCGCACGGGAATGCGAAAGCGGAGAGGAGGACGATTGTAACGCCCACGATGCGGTTATATCTCCCACGTGTCGAGGCACGACTTAGAGGCATAACCGCATTGTGGTTTTGTCGCAAGAAGGGTCATCTTCACACAATCCCATGTGATGAACAAGAATGGGATAACGAGAGTTGGCTTACAATCTCCACTTCACACAATACATAAATATAATTCATACATCATCCAAAATACACACATAGACCGACTACGGTCAAGATCCAAATGAAAATGAGATAACCCCAAATGCTAGATCCCCGATCGTCCCAACTGGGCTCCACTACTGATCATCAGGAAAAGACACATAGTAACGGCCACGTTCCTCATCGAACTCCCACTTGAGGTCGATCCCAACATCTGCACTGGCATCGTCGGCACCTGCAACTGTTTTGGTAGAATCTGTGAGTCACGAGGACTCAGCAATCTCACACCTGCGAGATCAAGACTATTTAAGCTTATAGGAAAGGATGGTGTAATGAGGTGGAGCTGCAGCAGGCACTAAGCATATATGGTGGCTAACATACGCAAAAGAGAGCGAGAAGGGAAGCAACGGAGCGGTCGTCATCTAGTAGTGACCAAGAAGTGATCCTGAACTCCTACTTACGTCATTCATAACTCAAACCGTGTTCACTTCCCGAACTCCGCCGAGAAGAGACCATCACGGCTACACACACAGTTGATGTATTTTAACTGGGTCAAGTGACAAGTTCTCTACAACCGGACATTAACAAATTCCCATCTGCCTCATCACTGCGGGCACGGCTTTCGAAAGATAATACCCTGCAGGGGTGTCCCAACTTAGCCCATCATAAGCTCTCACGCTCAACGAAGGATAAACCTTCTCCCGGAAAGACCTGATCAGTCTCGGAATCCCGGTTTACAAGACATTTCGACAATGGTAAAACAAGACCAGCAAAGCCGCCCGAATGTGCCGACAAATCCGGATAGGAGCCGCACATATCTCGTTCTCAGGGCACACCAGATGAACACTACGTACAACTAAAACCAATCCTCGAGTTTCCCCAAGGTGGCGCTGCAAGTGGCTCTAGTTTGGACCAGCACTCAGAGGAACACTGGCCCGGGGGTTTAAATAAAGATGACCCTCAGGCTCGCGAAAACCCGGGGGAAAAGGCTTAGGTGGCAAATGGTAAAACCAAAGTTGGGCCTTGCTGGAGGAGTTTTATTCAAGGCGAACTGTCAAGGGGGTCCCATAAATCACCCTACCGCGTAAGGAACGCAAATTCAAGGAACATAATACCGGTATGACAGAAACTAGGGCGGCAAAAGTGGAACAAAACACCAGGCATAAGGCCGAGCCTTCCACCCTTTACCTAATATATAGATGCATTAATTAAATAAGACATATTATGATATCCCAACATATCCATGTTCCAACATGGAACCAACTTCAACTTCACCTGCAATTAGCAACGCTATAAGAAGGGCCGAGCAAAAGCGGTAACTTAGCCAAACAACGGTTTGCTAGGAAGGGATGGTTAGAGGCTGTCATGGCAATATGGGAGACATGATATAGCAAGTGGTAGGTAGCGCAGCATGGCAATAGAGCGAACAACTAGCAAAGCAAAGATAGAAGTGATTTCGAGGGGTGGTCATCTTGCCTGCAAGGTTCTCAGAGTTGTCGAAAGCTTGATCCTCGTAAGCGTACTCAACAGGTTCCTCGTTCACGAACTCGTCTCCCGGCTCTACCAAACAAGAACACAAACAAACGGAACCACAATCAACCACGAGAAATGCACAAGCAACATGATGCAATACATCAATGATATGCAAGATATGATATGCGATGCGTATGCGTGCTCCGGAAGGAAAATGATGAACAAGACAGTAACTTGGCAAACCAAGTATGCCAATGGAAAGATGAGATGATTTCGGTCAAAATCGATATAAAGATCACCGGAAACGGATACACAGTTTGCAAATGGCAAGCAAAACAAGGAAGACACGAATCTGCGACTAACAACACGATAGCACTTAGAATGCAAAAAGTAACAATGCTACAGCACTCCAACATAGTAACAAAGCATATGACAGTAGTCTACAGGAGATGCTTGACAAAAGATGAACACTGAGCTACGGCTAGATCAGACCACAGCAGGTTCAAACAAGCATGGCAAAAGTGCAAAAGATAACAGGTTCACAGACTTGGTGAAATTACCGGACATGCCTGAAACAGCATCAGGTAGCAATGTTCAGAGCATGAAAGAAATATGCTACATGAACTTAACATGGCAAAACAAGGCATGTAAGTATGCTACTAAATGCATATGACAAAAGTGCCTTACTGACCATAAGCCAAAAAGGACCAGAAGATATGATGGCAACCATGTAAACATAGCAAGTTTCGTTAACAGGTTCCAGACTTAGCAGAAAACAGAGCATGGCAGAAACAATAATATGCAGGCATCTTTGTGAGATTGATGCACTCACCACAAAGCAATGCATGACAAAACAAGCATACCTACAGCAAGATGGCATGTTTATGAAGCTATCCATGGCAAGAGCAGGTACATAGCATGTATGGAACAACTACAACAAGCTTGGCAAAATTGAATAACACGTAAACAATCTGCCAGAAATATTTTATAGCAAAAGTAGAGCAAGATTGAGTCATGCTATGACACTCCATAATTGCAAACAAGGGAAGGAATGGATCAATTACAATAATATCTACAAAACATCCTTACTGAACATCTCCAAAATATGCATGGATCTCTCTGTAGCGTCAAGTTTACATGGCAACAAAATATCAGCAGACAAAGACTTGAAAATACTGTCCCTGAAATCAAAAACATTACGGAGCCTAGTTTGCATGCTTGTTCTAGTGACCACAGAGATCACAAAAATACATGGCATACACCATTGGAAATATGGCATGACATACAACAAAACACATGTAGAGCTCATGCCCATAAGATGCACAGATTAAATGATACAAAAATAACAAATCTCCAAGTTCTGCTAAGTAACAGCAGATAACAGCAACTAGCACTCTTGCACCAGAGGTTTGGGCATCAAGATGGACTCAAATGAACATGGTACAATTGAACAAAATGTAGAGCATCACGAGACGAACAATTCGATATATCACACGCGCGAAACGGAGCTATATGCAGAGAGTTATGCCATGATGAACAGGTGCACATATTGTGAAATAAAATGACAGAAAATCTCGGGGAGAGGGAAGTCAACGCACGTTCGATTGGATCTGGCCGGACCGAAGCTTGGGCCCTGATCGCTGGCGACGGGAGAGGAGAGGGCAGCGCGGTGCTCGCTGCGGAGAGAGAGAGAGAGAGAGAGAGAGAGAGAGAGAGAGAGATCTGAGAGAGAGGGAGGCAAGAGGGAGAGGGAGAGGAAGGAGGAGAAGAGGCGCGGCGCCGCGGAGCTCACCGGCGGCGGGGTTCGGCGCGGCGGCGCGGAGGGCCGGAGGCGGCGACGAGGGAGCTGGCGGGTGGCGCGCGGTCGGGCCGAGCCGCGGGCGGCTGGCGGCGGCGAACGGGCCCCGCGGGCCCGCGCTGGGCTCGGCGGGCCTCGGCGGCGACGGCGAAGTGGGCGCGGGCGGCGGCGAATCCGGAGGCGACACATGGCGGCGGCGGTGGGAAACGGACACGTCCGTCGGTGGATGTTTTGTCCGGCGGCGCGGAGGGGACGAGGTTAGGGTTTCATCTGCGGATTAATTCGGGAGGGATGCATATATATAGCTAGAGGGAGCTAGGAGAGTCCAAATGAGGTGCGGTTTTCGCCCACATGATCGTGATCGAACGACCTAGAGCATGGAAGAGAGTTTGGTGGGTTTTGGGCTGTTTTGATGGGGGGTTTTTCTGGAACACACAAACGGACTTTGCGGTTGCCCGGTTAACCGTTGGAGTACCAAACGACCTCCAAATGGAACGAAACTTGACCGGTGGTCTCCCGGTGGTATACCAAGGCCACTTGACAAGCCTCGGTCCATTCCGAGAACGTTTGACACCCGCTCACGAAAGAAAACAAGACGGGTGCGCCGGAGGAGATGGGAGCGCCGGATTGCAAAACGGACAACGGGGAAAATGCTCGGATGCATGAGACGAACACGTATGCAAATGCAATGCACATGATGACATGATATGATATGCATGACATGAACAAAATGCAAAACAAAAGACAAAACCCGACCACGGAGGGAATATCAAAACACATAGCCGAAAATGGCAAGAGTTGGAGTTACAAATATGGAAAGTTACATCCGGGGTGTTACAACGATGGATCCGGGATCCAGATGCAGCGCGCGGATTTGATAGTGTGAGAGCACATCATTGAAGAAATCAAAGAAAGGAGGCAGCAGGCCGGCGAAAAGGGCGTGGAGACGAAGAGGGATCTCGGTGGCCTCCATGTCAACCAAAGCCCGGGAGGCGGGCCAGATTTCTGTTGCCTTCCACTCGTTGGAATCAGCGGCAATGGCGTGCCGAACCTTATCTAGTGCCTCCTGATTGATCACCGTGGACGGGTCTAGCACTAGTTCTGGCCCGGGCATGGGCTCCGCGGCCGTGGGGGTCTTGCCCTTCCTCTTCCTGGGAGCCATGGCAGCGAGGTGGATTGGAGCTGTCACCGAATCTGGCAAAGAGGGCGCAAGTCCGCGATGGAAGAGGAGAAGCAGAAGGCAAGCGAATAGCGGGGCAATGATGGCTTGGGGGTGTGCGCCAGGAAGTTGTCAAGTCCGCGCAGTTGCCGAGGTGGTGTGGGGAAGCGGAGGCGCCCATGTCTCATCAAGCGCCACGCGTCGGCCTGTCCCGCAGGCGATTGGGGCCCCGACGCTTCGCCCTTGCCCTTTGGCTTCGCCTCGAAGCCAAGTCCGAGCGCGCCTTGGGCCCGGGGACTACTGTCGGCGTTCTGGGAAGCAGGGTACCCGGACTTGCCTGCCTGCGGCCCACGGCGTGGCTCCTTCGACGTCCTGATACAGCCCACCTTAAAGACTATCAAGACAAGACCCTCGCGAGGGGCCAAGCCTCGCGAGGTGGACGACGCCAAGACCTCCCGAGGGAGCGGCCTCCCCAGGTTGCCTCCTAAGGAGTGGAGATTTCTATGCAGGTACCCAACCTCCTGAGGTTGCGATGACGCAAACCACGACGACCAAGGTAGGCAAACGCGAGCGGGCGCAGAGGAGGCAGTTTCCTCTTTGGTGCTAAGGAAGCAAGCGCAGGCGCGGGTTCCCGAGGAATCTGGCAAAGGTTACCATTCCGGTGCAACGAGACCAAGACCACGAGCACGGCAGGACGGATGTCATCGCCGGACCCACCACCGTGTCACGACCAGAAGCTTTGCAGGCCAAGACTACCTTTCGTCAGGATAAGATGTACTACTTGTCCCCTTTCAAATTGGCCACTTTGGAATCCCTTCCCGCCTACGTTCGGGGGAAGGGGACCGAGGCCACTATAAGTATAGGTTAGCCACCACCATAGCGGGGGATCAGACCCTTTCCACCCACACCAGAGCATCCCTCATGAGGTTATTCATCCCTTGTACTAGTTCATCCTCAGCCCCTCGCGAGGCCAATCCACCACAAAGCAGGAGTAGAGTATTACACCGCAAGGTGGCCCGAACCTGGGTAAACTGCCGTGTCCATCTTCTTCCTTGATCGCGTGAATCGAGCTATGCCGTGGGGCGACGAGCTGGTTGGCTGGAGAGGTTGAGTTCTTCGCAGACGCCCCAGAGTTTGAACCTTTCTTGGGTCTGCAAAGCCCTGAATCCAACATTATGTACAAGTTAAAGTATGTACGAGTCTGAATTTAACTTAATTCTTGATGTTGCAAGAGCGTGTAGCAATATATTTTCATATTATTAATTGATGCCTTTTTGCCAATTTTATTAATCTTTCCTCTTGGAAGAAAATAGATCATATGGCCCTTGGATCAAAGAATATGGAAGGCTAAAATAGTTTCGGACCATGTTAAAATTTCTATAATATCTTTGTTTCTTTTTTATTTTATTTATCAAGTTAGTGATCTTGCACGCACACTGCACCTCTCACTAATATAAATCAAGTGTATACGACCATGGATATTGGATATGAATAATAGATTGAATGAAATATATTTCTTTTTTGTTTTTGATAAGTTTGATTTTTAATTGTAAGTAACACAACTATTGTACAAGGGCAAAAGAAGTAAAAAAAGCACCTACTAGTTAGAAAAATGATGGTAGTCATTTCCTCCCTCATTTCTCTTCTCTCCATACTACCAATTAGGTGTTTTTACAGGTTCCTTGTCCACAACAAAATTTACTTTTGGTTTCGGAATACAAATAATCAATAAATCATCCTTTTAAAGTCAACAATTGTCCTTCTCGTGAATCGTCGAGTAATTACTATCAATTCCCTTTCTTTACCATATTCCAGTCTTTAGTTTTTGGTACAAATGTTTGTTGCAAACCGGACATGTCATGTCATAACTCATCATGTCCCTAATTAAGAGCTCTATGAGCATAGAACCCCACTTGACTCTCAACATTTTTCAATGTTAGACATGCCAGTTGCGAATGCCCGGGTGGCAATTTCACACGTATTGGGGGAGGCTGGGTTGGCATTTTACAAAACCGCCATGACAATTTGTTTAAATTACATTTTTGGATAGAAAACTACCATCGTCAGATGCAAATGTGATGATTCTGGGGGCGTTTGTCGGGATTGGGCTCCTGGCAAATGTTCGCTAGCTATCATTCCCGTTTAAGAATCCTTCTCTCCAATGTCGTCCGTTGAAAAAGGTCTTAAATATGGACATACCTTGGTTATTCCATAGTAAACCTTGTTGTTTCTCTCTGCATACCGAAAGACGCAAAATATTTGTTATTAGCTTATTTGTAAGCCGTTGAAGGTCCTTAAGAGAATTGTTTTTTGGCTTACGGCTTAGTTTGAAGGGAACCTACTAATTTCATGCCTGGGCTAACGTGTCTTTTCCTGTTGGTACCGTTGCTTAGATCGACCCTAGCAGTGTTGCCACATGTGCAGTCATCATATGGCATATGGAGGCCGTGGCTATTGTGTGGAAGCACAAAGTCGCCGTAATGCAACATCCATATTTTCCCTGCAAGTAGGACCCACATGTCATTTTGTCCATTTGATTCCTAATAACTTGGGCGAAAGAAGCACTGCACGACGACTTTACATTGATCAAACACTAATAATTATTTAAACTATAAATTAAGATCAATTCTTGTAGAGTCGCTGAGATATTGAGTGTGCTCCATAAACGTTTAGATGTTGCGATGGTTATGCACGAACATAGAGTCATCATAACACGACCTTCATAAAATTTTTGTTGCATCAACTCAATGATCACACACTCGATTTGAAGGATTAAAACACTAATTTGAGATAATATTGCATTACAAAGTTATTACATCTGGGTGGAAAAGTCGATTAGCGACTTTTGCATGCTAATAAACTATTGAGTTTTTATGTCTTGGGAGAAGCACTAGCTGCTCAGCACACGCTCATATGTCCCAAGTCCAATCATACTCTACGCATGGCATTGTGATGGTCCAACGACCTCGTATTCATCTCATACCCACCCCGTGTGATCAAGGTCGGATACGACATTCTCAAGGGGGCAAGACCCAATATTGCATGAGTAATCTCCTTGATATTGACATTGAACTGGCATCATCCGACGCGCTCTCGTGTACTCTGCTGCGAAATCCTCTCGTGCCTCCTCGTAGTGGAGCCATACAGTGGCATTCCTCTAAAACGTCAGCCTCTGCCAAGTAGCGGCCTGCTCAAATATTTCTCGGGTGGAAGTTCGACACTTTGAAGGCATAGCGCTCGTCTCATGCCTCCTTAATAGTGAGGCAACAAGGAGCATGTGGTGGCCGATATGAGTTGCGTGTGTAAGGCCTCTCCTACCCAAATGGGATATATACATGTATCTGTGCTTGACATCCCAAATACCAACATGTGTTTCAGATTAGAATCCAGGCACCTGTTGAGGAGGGCGGGATCCTAATGTGTGGCCTCCTCCGTGTTGCCACGATCACACTCATCCTCAGCGATTCCAGCGACTTCCTCCTTGTCGAGCATTCGTTTCTTCTCCTCCGAGAGCTGAACCCATTCCGGTCGAGGGGGGGGCCGACATGGTGTAAGTGTAGAGAAAGAAGAGCTTTGCGAGGCATGCATGGTGGTAGTGTAGAGAAAGAGAGCCAAACTTTTTTACAGCAGCAGGCAGTGGGAAAACATGGCGGTAGCGGGAAGGGGCGCGACTAGTTGGACATGTCGCGACCACAATTCATTGTCTCCCATCTCGGTGCCATGGGCGTTTGGCCATCTGCCCTTCAAATGAAGCCCCACAACCTCAAAATATGGATGATCACTGACTCAATATGGAGTCCCCTCCATGAATTATGACGATTCAGTCGGATGGCGACTCTGCTAGAGTGGTCTCTTGTCAAAATTGTCATATTGACGGTTATTATGACAATCAAACATTTTGGTGACCCTGCTAGTGTTGCTCTTAGTTCTTGAATGTTTTTTGGCCACCATTAAAACATCAACGAGAGAGAAACAAGCAACCGCCTATGACTAGAACCAAGGTAAGAAACACATGTTTGATCCAACTCATCCACGGAAACAATGCACATTGGCGTTGACGAAAGTGATAACGACAACTCTGCTCGATCTCTCACATATCTATACTACTATATAGTGTGACAATAACTTCAAACAGTAGTCGTTGAGAATGCTCCATCCAACGATTGAGATATGGCAAATCTGAGCATTTTCAGTCGTTATATAAATTTTAACTCATAGGATTCTGCCACATTGCCTTCTAATTGATCCCCCACTCTATCATCCCATGTATTCTAGAAGCTTCTTTTCCCATGCTTATAGGATTCTATAATAAAAAGAGACATTAGTAGCATGGAAGCAAACTCGAGATACTCTCTTATGTCCATGATAACATGCATGGTAAAGCTTGAGAGGTGTGTGACAATCAAAACGAGCACAAATTTGTGGATTATGATAAGTATGTTATTGTTAAAATATTAGTTGAATCACAAGCTTATATGTCGATATGTGGTAGGTTAATATCATTTGTTGGTGAGATCAATAATTTCAGTAGCACATCATAAACTTGCGATTCACTCCCGGTACCTTTGCTTTGGCTAGTAGTTTAGGTTAGGTTTTCTTCAGTCCTCACAGGTGCGCCGCTTTGGCAGATGATGACGGTTCTTATTCGAATTTGTTTTCCGGCCTCTGATTCTCCTCGAGTTCGTCCATCTGAACGCAGTCGACAGAGATCCAACGTAGATATCTGTCGTTTCCTTGCGGCGGCGAGGTTAGAGTTTCTTGTCGTGCACGCGACGACAAGATTTGGTGCCAGTTCCTTTAGATCAGATATGTTCGAGAGTTCAACATCGTGACTGCAGCTCCATGGTGCTAGTTCATAGGGGAACATGCACGAAGACTTTCCGAATGTCATCGATAAGGTCATGCCGGCTCCAGTTGAGGAGCGGCTCGTTCTGACGGGGGTAGTTGTCATTCAGTGGTCTAGGGACCGACCTAGATGTGGATTTTTAGTATGTTTGAGGTGCTTTGTACTTCTAATGAACTAATAGATCTGAATCTTTTCTGAAAAAAGGGTGATTCACATTGAAGTATGACATCAAACAGCAAACATCGATCGACGCCGCCACGCCGGCGTCTCATCTCACCGTGCACCGCCTCAGAGGCAGCCATGCATGCATGGATCGTCAGGCTTCAGAACACACCCCGATAGGGCTCGGCCTCCAAGAAGAGCCCAGAGCAACTCAGGCCCATAATACAGGCCTCATCGGAAAGCCGTCTCACTTGAGGCCCATGCAAAGAGGCTGCCTGGCTCAGGGTCGGGGGCATGCAGCGCAGCGTCCGCGGTCCGCAGCCGCGCGCGAGTGGCGACTCGTTTAGTACCACCTCGCCTAGCGAAGAGAGGACGGGCGGGCGAGAGGCTACAAATAGAGGGGCAGGGCAACGCTGCAACTCATACCTTTCTAGGCCTTTTGCCTAAGATCAAGTGTAGTATCTGTTCTTATCAGTTTAATATTTGATATGTGGGTCATGTGTTCACAATGATATTAAATTTATTTTTTGTGGGGAGGGCCCATCACAGTGGTTTGCCACTGGTACCCTCAAGGGTTGCCCAGTGCGTTGCACTATTGCCTGGGCAGGCGCACCCCAACCAAATCTTGAAATTAAACTTTGATCCTTTGGAGTTGCAGATGGGCTCTAGTTGACCCATGCCATGATTTTTCAAATCTTTTCTACTCCCTCCGTTCTTAAATATAAGTCTTTGTAGAGGTTTCACTATGGACTACATACGGAGCAAAATGAGTGAATCTACTTCTAAAATGCATCTATATACATCCGTATGTGGTTCATAGTGAAATCTCTACAAAGACTTATATTTAGGAACGGAGGGAGTATTTAGTAGTCTAAGTTTCTCGATGAGGATAATTAATTCGGTCGTTGTGGTCGTACTCTATTATGGATTTTAGGAGTCTCAGTGATTGGGCCGAGTATTTTTTGCAAGGAAGATGCGATTGTAACTCGCACCATACTCTGGCTCCATCAACAGCTCAAAATTACTGTGTACTTACGGACTGTGAACCACAGTTGAAAAGGGTTTGAGCTGCAGAATGCATGCAAAGGGGAGGCATATGAGAGGGAATTCGTTTGTGACCGATGTACTGTCATAACTAAATGTTCTCGGTTTCGGTGTTATATGATCAACCAAAAAGGGTAAAAATGTTAGTGCCTGTCAGTACATCGTCCGGATCCAGTGTCATGGTGCACACCATGGCTTTGCCATGAACCATATGAATGATGCCGGTTTCGCCATCAATATGATAATATGTACTACACGATTCACCAAATCCTCACCACCCGTCCGGGACTTCTAATCTCCTACTCCTGTGAATCGCAAGATTAACTGCAGGGATTTTTCTTGCCAGTCTGGATGCTGGAGGAAACACAGCCGTCAATTACTTCTCCAAAGTACCCATATATATATATCCCCACCAAAAAATTGCTGCAAACAGGAGCGACATGGCAAGCTAGAAATTATTAGCCCATGATAAAAGTTCTCTCCACAGTCCACACCATAGTCAGTTTGTTCCCCACCATATAAATTTCTTACATCCTCATTCACTTCCTGGAAACCTAGTGTGCTACCACTACTAACAAGTCAATGAGACAAGCAGGCCAACAGTTGATCCCAGCCATCTAGAGAATTTCTCACAGAAACACAGAATGAACACATCAAAAGATACCTTGGCTGTTACCACTTGAAATGAGTGGTCGGCTATCTCAAAAACAATCAACAACAAAAAAGATACCTTGGCTGCTAAAGGGCTCAAGGAGTATCAATTAGTAAGAGAAATTATATCTACTTGAATACATTGCAACATCCAACAGACTGTGTAGTTGCTATTGCCGTTCTGCCTCATCGATCGGCTCGCGCCGGAGACTCTCGACGGCAGCGACAAGTCTGTCTTCCGGTTCTCTGCCTGGACAGCCGACCCCGACGCGATCCCGCGGTCCTCGAAGCTCTTGCTCGCCAAGCCCTATGCTTATGCGAACGCCGACCCCAGCCTCGTTGATTGTTTCGCCGTCGAGCTGCTGCGCTTCCCCGTCTCCGTCCACGTTCGTCACTCTGCTGACTTCCGCCTCCCTGGCTCTCCACCACCTCCTCCTCCTCCCGGCGCTGGTGACGGCGGCGCCGCCGACCACAGCCCGCCCCCTTGCCCAGATGCATTGCCGCGCAGGCACGATTTCCCACCCTCCAACGGGTCTCGGCGGGGCCGGGGCCACGACCACAACTCCTCGGGCCATCACCACCGGCGGCGGGAGGCACCACTGTTCCATGGATGGCACGGTGTCCTCGGGCCGCACCCTCCCGTTGGCAGCTTTTCTCGTGGGCCCCTGGTCCATGAGCGGCTTTCTTCTGGCCAGACTGCGGCTCCCGCTATGCTCCAAACTCCGGCTATCGACCAGGTCGCTGCCGTCCAAACTGGGGCGCTGACCAGCCAAACCACATCCAGTCGTGGCGGCCAGCCACTGGCCGGGGCCACCTCGGATCCCCCCAGATGCTCTGTCTCCCCACTGCTGTTGCTGATGCCCCCTCCCGACATGCGCGTGATCGCCGATTCGGCTCAACGCTCCCCCAGCCCATCACCGCCAGGCAACATTCCTGTCATGACCACTGCGGACTGCGATGCCCGCCCATTGGGCGATCCCGAGCCTTGTGATCTAGTCGTGGTGGACCCCCTGCAGATCCCCATGCGGTCTCTCCCATGCCGCAGGAACTGCTCGTGGATCCCACGCCCCCTGCGTGGCCCCGAGCACCTAGGCGCCCTCCTTCGTGCCCACCGCCGTAGATGACCTGGTGGGGCCTGCTACGGGACCCACTGCCCCACCCCCTTCCCCCTCCCCCGTGTGCAGCCATCCCACCTCGGATCCCTGGCCCCCAGCTTGCGGAGATGGACACTGCCCGCTGCACGCCGCGTGTCGCCACCGGTGCCACCAACCCCCCAGCGGTCATGCAGCTACCCGCATCCACGTCCAACGGGCAAGCTTCCTGCCCTGTTCCCCAGCACGTCCTGGCCTACATCGACAACTTTTGGACCATTGTGGACCCCATCCTGCCGACGCCGCCTGCCCGCCGCAAGCGTGGGGAGCTACCACCCAACTTCACACCGAGGCGCAGCGGCCGTATTGCCATGCATGACAAGGGCTTGGACTCCAAGACGAAAGCAAAATGTGTCCTCCTCCGGCGCCTGGGCCTTCTACAGGACGACGAGCCTATCTCCGCGGCAATTATGGAGAAGTACACATGCCTCTTCGAGCGCCCCTCACCGCCGAGGTAGTTCAGGCCTTCGCGGATTTATACGGATGGCACGTCCCGCCCAGTCTGTTTGACTGTGCCGCACCGTCCCAGCAGAGGCTGATCGAGATCTGACCCCCCCTCTGTCCTGTCCCACCTTGCTGTAAGGCGGAGTGAATCCGGAAAGATTGCCTTAGTTCGGATTGTTCTCTGCAACTCGGGAACATGAAGTTGAAATCGCTAGTAATCGCGGATCACCATGCCGCGGTGAATATGTACCCGGGCCCTGTACACACCGCCCGTCACACCCTGGGAATTAGGGTAAACCACCGCCTCTCAGGCCTCCCCGACGGGTTCTACCATAGAGGCCAACGATAGACAATAACTCCCCCCCGAACACAGCTTACAACTTTCATCGTACTGTGCTCTCCAAAGAGCAACTCTTCTCAAAATCTCAAAACAAAAGGTGCTGAGTTGGAATCCCATTCTAAGGATTCTTGTGGTTCCGGGGAATCCAGTTACAGGAGAACCAGGAACGGGGAGCTCTCCCCTTTTTCCGCCCGACTCTTTGATCTTAAGAATGCTGGTTTTAAGAACGAGTGATTGCCCTTCTCCGACCCTTACTGCCCAACCGGAGAAAAGAAGGAGAAAGGCATTCAGGCACCGCAAATCCAAGAAACTCCGAATACAGGCCGGCACGAAAAGCGAAATGACCAAAGGGATTGGGGCTGTTTCGGCACCAAAAAAAGTGTCACTATGCTAAACACATCGAATATCCGTCTCTTTATGTGGGAGCGAACCATCTTCGCTTACGGGTCTACCGATCCTATAGCTCCGATATAGATTTAAGTAACTTGGCAGAAAAAAATGCGTGTGCCCAACTCTTTCCATATGGATCGAAACCTTAAGATCATTTTCTGGAATATCCGTGGCTTGAATTGTAGAGCCAAGCGCTTTGCAATCCGGACCGTCATAGCTTCCGCCTCTCCCTCCATTGTGTGTCTCTCGGAGACCAAGCTCGATCTCGTCTCGAGACGCTCGGCCCCCTCTTCATTGACTTCTACTGGCTGCCGGCCACGGGGACGAGGGGCGGCAATCTCCTCGCGTGGCGCCCCGACCACGTTAACCACTCCAACCCCTCCATAGGTTCTTATCATGTTTCCGCCGTGGTTTCCACCCCATCAGGGAAATACCCTTGGTGGATTACCGGTGTGTACAGTCCTCGGGCTGATGACACAAAATTGCTTTCCTCAATGAATTCCATGAGCTCCGCGCCACCATGGCGGGGCCCTGGTTGCTCGGGGGCGACTTCAACATGGTTACCTCAACCGCGGACAAGAACAATGGCCAGATCAACCAACGTACGACCAGCCGTTTTTGGCGCTTCATCACCGACCACGCCCTGCGCGACATCTATATGCATGGACGGCGATACACATGGTCTAACGAGCAGCAGAACCCAACCCTCCTCCGCAATGACCGTGTCCTGTGTACTACCTCCTGGGCGACGGGCCACCCTCATCACCTCCTGCGCTGCCTCGCCTCCGCGGCTTCCGACCACTGCCCTCTGGTCGTCGATTGCTCCCACTACACAATGGGGAAACAACGGTTCCATTTAAGCATTTTTGGACTAAGCTCGATGGCTTCATGTCAACGGGGGACGCAGCCTGGCATTCCACCCCCTCGACGCGGACCTGTTCTGTCGCCTGTTCGCACATCTCAAAGCCACCGCTCGCCAAATCCAAAGTTGGGGCTCCCGATCCGTTGGCCACATCTCATCCCAGCTCATCACGGCACATGAGCTCATCTACCGCCTCGACGTTGCGCAGGACCACCGGGCGCTCTCCCCCGCCAAAGCATGGCTGCGGAGCGAGCTCAAACGCAAATACTGTTGGGGAACGTAGTAATTTCAAAAATTCTCCTACGCACACGCAAGATCATGGTGATGCATAGCAACGAGAGGGGAGAGTGTTGTCCACGTACCCTTGTAGACCGAAAGCGGAAGCGTTATCACAACGCGGTTGATGTAGTCGTACGTCTTCACGATCCGACCGATCAAGTACCGAATGCACGGCACCTCCGAGTTCAGCACACGTTCAGCTCGATGACGTCCCTCGAACTCCGATCCAGCCGAGTGTTGAGGGAGAGTTTCGTCAGCATGACGGCGTGGTGACGATGATGATGTTCTACCGATGCAGGGCTTCGCCTAAGCGCCGCAACGATATTATCGAGGTGTAATATGGTGGAGGGGGGCACCGCACACGGCTAAAATATCGTATATCAATTGTGTGTCTATGGGGTGCTCCCCTGCCCCCGTATATAAAGGAGCAAGGGGGAGGCGGCCGGCCAAGGGGAGAGGCGCGCCAAGGGGGGAGTCCTACTCCCACCGGGAGTAGGACTCCTCCTTTCCTTGTTGGAGTAGGAAAAGGGAAGGGAGAGGAGAAAGAAGGAGAAAGAAGGAAGGGGGTGCCCCCCTCCCTAGTCCAATTCGGACTAGTCCATGGGGAGGGGTGCGGCCTCCCTTTGGGGCCTTTCTCTCCTTTCCCGTATGGCCCATTAAGGCCCAATACGAATTCCCGTAACTCTCCGGTACTCCGAAAAATACCCGAATCACTCGGAACCTTTCCGTAGTCCGAATATAGTCGTCCAATATATCGATCTTTACGTCTCGGCCATTTCGAGACTCCTCGTCATGTCCCCGATCTCATCCGGGTCTTCGAACTCCTTCGGTACATCAACATACATAAACTCATAATAAAACTGTCATCGTAACGTTAAGCGTGCGGACCCTACGGGTTCGAGAACTATGTAGACATGACCGAGACACCTCTCCGGTCAATAACCAATAGCGGAACCTGGATGCTCATATTGGCTCCCACATATTCTACGAAGATCTTTATCGGTCAAACCGCATAACAAGATACGTTGTTCCCTTTGTCATCGGTATGTTACTTGCCCGAGATTCGATCGTCGGTATCTCAATACCTAGTTCAATCTCGTTACCAGCAAGTGTCTTTACTCATTCCGTAATACATCATCCCGCAACTAACTCATTAGTTACAATGCTTGCAAGGCTTATAGTGATGTGCATTACCGAGTGGGCCCAGAGATACCTCTCCGACAATCGGAGTGACAAATCCTAATCTCGAAATACGCCAACCCAACAAGTACCTTTGGAGACACCTGTAGAGCACCTTTATAATCACCCAGTTACGTTGTGACGTTTGGTAGCACACAAAGTGTTCCTCCGGTAAACGGGAGTTGCATAATCTCATAGTCATAGGAACATGTATAAGTCATGAAGAAAGCAATAGCAACATACTAAACGATCGAGTGCTAAGCTAACGGAATGGGTCAAGTCAATCACGTCATTCTCCTAATGAGGTGATCCCGTTAATCAAATGACAACTCATGTCTATGGCTAGGAAACATAACCATCTTTGATTAACGGGCTAGCCAAGTAGAGTTATACTAGTGACACTATGTTTGTCTATGTATTCACACATGTATTATGTTTCCGGTTAATACAATTCTAGCATGAATAATAAACATTTATCATGATATAAGGAAATAAATAATACTTTATTATTGCCTCTAGGGCATATTTCCTTCAAATACTTGGGACTAGCCTCGCTTGAACGATCTCTCGTGCGCGAGCGCGTCCGTTTCTGATGGTTAAAGAAGGGCACCGCCAACTCAGCATTCCACAAGATGCACGCCGCCCACAGAAGCCAAAAGAGACACATTCTCATTCTTTGGGTGCGCGATGACGTTATCACCGACGCGGTGGCCATGACGCAGGCGGCGTATGAGCATTTCTCATCCATTCTGGGAGCCGCTGTTGCGCACACTCATTCCATCCGCCTCAATGCCATCGACCGCAGAAGCTTCCATCTGCTCGAGCTCGATAATCCTTTCTCCAAGCAGGAGATCTGGGAGGCCATCCAAAAATGCCAACGGGCAAGGCGCCCGGGCCAAACGGATTCACCTCCGAGTTCCTTCGGGCTTGTTGCCCATCATCAAGGCCGACATCTGCGAAGCCTTCGACAAGCTTTACTCCATGAATGGCCGTGGCTTTCACAAGCTCAACGAGGCTCTCCTCATCCTACTGCCAAAGAAGCCCAATGCTGTCGCGATCACTGACTCCCGGCCCATTAGTCTGATCCACATCATCGCCCAATTGTTCGCCAAGGTTCTCTCATTGCGCCTTGCCCCGAGGATGGGGGAGATCGTCTCTGCCAACCAAAGCGCATTTATTGTTGGCTATTGTGTGCACGACAACTTCCTTCTGGTTCAACAGACGGCTCGGTTCCTCCACAACTCCAAGACACCGCGAGTTCTTCTCAATCTCGACATCGTCAAGGCCTTTGACACAGTTTCCTGGCCTTTCCTCCTCGAAACTCCGGCACACCTCGGCTTCGGCCGGCGTTGGTGCGAGTGGGTCTCCATACTCACGTCTACTGCCTCCACCTGAGTCCTAATCAATGGCAACCAGGAGCCACCCATGGATCACGCTTGTGGGTTGCGCCAGGGCGATCCAGTCTCGCCCATGCTTTTTGCCATCGTCATTGACACTCTAAACTCACTCCTCCAGCACGTCGTGTCCGCCGGCATGCTGCGGCGTCTCACCGCGAGGCACGCGGCGTCTAGCATCTCGCTCTTTGCCGATGACATAGTCATCTTCTGCCAGCTTGACCCAGCCGAGCTTGCTACCATTCACGAGCTCTTGCAAGTGTTCGGTGACGCCTCCGGCCTGCGCACCAATTTTGCCAAGTGTTCGGCATCTACTATCCGGTGCACGACCGAGGCCGACACCGCGATCGCCTCGGAGCTTTCCTGCACCGTCAAAAACTTCCCCATCCCTTACCTTGGTCTGCCGCTCACCATCCGCAAGTGCCACGCCTCCGCGGTGTTTCCTCTGGTGGACTGGCTCACCAAGAAGCTCACCACTTGGAAAGCTTCCCTCCTATCGTGCTCTGAGCAGCTTGCTCTGGTGCACCACGTGCTCACTGTCATGCCAGTCCATATCCTGCTTGCGATGGCATAAAACCCCACGATCCTTAAAAGAATCACAACGGTGGTGCGTGATTTCCTCTGGCATGGTCGCAAGGACGCCAAGCATGGATGCTGCTTCATCTGCTGACCCAAGCTATCCCGCCCGCTCGAGTATGGTGGACTTGTGGTGCGTGATCTCCACCGCACGGGCATTGCCTTGCGCCCGCTGGCTCAGGCTTCAAGCCATATTTAGCTGCCGAACGATGAGGAAACATGCCAGTTCTCCCGCGCATCAACTGTAGGTGTCAAAACCGGCGGATCTCGGGTAGGGGGTCCCGAACTATGCGTCTAAGGTCGATGGTAACAGGAGACAGGGGACACAATGTTTACCCAGGTTCGGGCCCTCTCTATGGAGGTAATACCCTACTTCCTGCTTGATTGATTTTGATTAATATGAGTATTACAAGAGTTGATCTACCACGAGATCGTAATGGCTAAAACCCTAGAAGTCTAGCCTGTATGATTGTGATTGTGCCTACGGACTAAGCCCTCCGGTTTATATAGACACCGGAGGGGATTAGGGTTGTACAAGGTCGGTTACAGAGAAATTAATCTTCATATTTGGACGCCAAGCTTGCCTTCCATGCCAAGGAGAGTCCCATCCGGACACAGGTAAGAGTCTTCGGTCTTGTATCTTCACAGCCCATCAGTCCGGCCCATGTCTAATAGGCCGGACGCCCGAGGACCCCTTAGTCCAGGACTCCCTCAGTAGCCCCTGAAGCAGGCTTCAATGACGAGGTGTCCGGCGCGCAGATTGTCTTCGGCATTGCAAGGCGGGTTCCTCCTCCGAACACTCCAAAATAGTCTTCGAACACAATGAACGTGTCCGGCTCTGCAACACAAGTACCACACACAACCGCAGAGAGTATAATATTTCATGAGTCCAATCTGTTGACAACTTTTGTAGTGTGACATCGCGTCTCTGCCCGGTCATTATTTCGAACCGCTTTCATCCTGCCGTTCCACGTTTCGAGACGCAGTTTTATTGGCACGTCTTGTCGAAGCAGAGATCGTGTCCCCCTTATTGCAGGATTTCTCATCAATACGGGCGTGGGTAATCCAACCGTGCCGTCTGCACAGCCCTTGGGAATAGGCGAGTTTTGAGGTGAGTGGGGAGGCGCTTAATATTCACTGCCTTTATAAGGAGATAAGGATTCCTCTCTTTCACCCACGCCCTCTCTCTCTGCCCTCCCATTCTTGAGCTCCAGTGCCCAAGTCCTCATCTTTTCCGCCTCAAGAAAGCACTTGAGCGCAAGGCAAGTGGATGGCCTCCTCCATCAGGGAGAAGGACATCACCAAGCTTCGGGAGGCCGGGTACCTGGCCAAAAAAATCACCCACCGGCTTCTGGCCAAGGGGCAGATCGTCCCCACCCCGAAGCCCAATGAGAGGGTGGTGTTCATCCCCCACTTCGTCCGCGGGTTAGGGTTTCCTCTCCACCCTTTCGTTCGTGGACTCATGTTCTATTATGGGCTAGATTTCCCTGATCTAGCCCCAAACTCTTTCCTCAACATCTCGGCATTTATTGTCGTGTGTGAGGCCTTCCTCCACATTCCACCCCACTTCGGACTGTGGCTTAAAATCCTCAACGTAAAGCCGAAGGTGGTGGATGGCCAACACGCAGAGTGCGGAGGTGCCATGGTGAGCAAGATGCCCAACATCACATGGCCCAAAGGTACCTTTGTGGAGACTGTCAAAGAGTGGCAGAAACGGTGGTTCTATATCACAGAGCCTCGCGACGCCACTTGGGCCGCGTCTCCCGAATTCAAGTCCGGAGCCCCAATGCGGCTCACCTCCTGGCTAGAGAAGGGTCTGAATTGGTCTTCGTCAGACGAGCTGATAGCGCTGCAAACGTGCATCCAGAGCATGGTGGACAAGAACATCAAGCTTGTCAATGTGATCCAGGTGATGCTAGTTCACCGGATCCTTCCATGCTAGAGCCGGACTTGCCATTTATGGGAGTTCAATCCGTCCGAGCACTAGACCTTGCAGCATTTCTTCGGAACTACGCACGAAGATATCTGGAAGGTGCTCTTCAAGGGCAATGAGACGCTGCCGGAGACGACCGAGGACCGTGGGCATGCCCTGGTCCATCCCGCCAGTGCAGTAAGTCTTTCGCATTTCAAGGTGTATCCTTTACTCGCTTGTTCAGGGAGGATACCTAAGCCTCACCATTCATTTTTCAGGGCTGGACAAAGAAGGCGGAGCGGATTCGGTGTCCGGCTCCGCTGCCCGAGGAACCAGCCATCCCGCTTCTGATGAAGATGCTGGTCCCGACGCCTTACCAGGCACCGGAGAAGAAGGCCAGGAAGAAGGCCAAGGGGGGCAGAGGTGGCCTTCGCTGCAAGGGCACTTCGGATGCGACGTCCGAAGACAACGAGACTCATTCCTTCGCCGCTGAAGACGACGACGATGAGGAGGAAGAAAGCAACTCCCCCCTGAGGGGGGAAGGAAGAAGAGGGCGGCCTCCACAAATCTGGAGGTGGAGGCGTCCAAGAGGGGGAAGGGCTCCCTCACAGATAACTCCGCGTGGGACGTTGACAACGGCCGAGAGCCGCCCCCTGAAACAAGCCCCTGGCCGAATCGTGAGTACTAAAAACCCGGATGCGTCCATATATCCAGCCTCTCTACTTCATAGTCTTAACATGTTGAATTATGCAATTGCAGTCCGGCTCGGTCCAACCTCGAGCTATCCGCATCCTCGGGGAATTCGCTGGACTCGAAGGCGATGGACAGTGGGTCCCATCCGGAGGCCTCCTCTCCCAAGTCCATGGATGACACCGAGGTGTTGTCCCGAAGGATCCCAGGCCAGGGAGAGACTCAGGAGGCCGCCAGGGCGGCGCCGGAGGGTAAAACCTTGGCCGCCGGACACATGGGGGAGCAGATCCCCATGGAGAGTGGCGATGGGGGCCATATTCAGTTCGAGCCCCAGCCAAATACGGTCCCAGAGGCCTATACGGCTCCGGAATCCGGCGAGCAGCCTCCTTCAAAAGAAGGAGGTGTGCCTATTCCGCCGGTGACCTCTGTCCAACCAGCGGCACCGAATGCTCTCTTGGAAGCGCCGTGAGGTGCTTCCATTGTGGAGGAACACCGTACCCTCATGGGTACGGTGATTGAGAAGATTCAGTTCGCGAAGAACGGACTGACCGGAGCCTGCACAAGCCTTCTAATAGGCTTTGAGGTAAGCAACGCGATTGTGTTAAAAAGAATGTCACAGTATAGACAGTAGCCCCTGAGACACTGTCCGGTGTTCGGAAAGAAGAGCCAGACAGAGGATCAAGTAGTTTTTTGCAGGGGACTAACCATATGCGTCTATGTGATTAAGCAGGCATCATTGCTGACTACGACCTCCCACGCTGCCGAAGTCTCCGGACTGAAGCAGAGATTGGAGCGGGCCAAGGAGGAGCTCGGCCAAGCGAGGAAGCAGCTAGAGGATAATCAAGGTATGTAATGACCTGCTATATATTCAGAAAGGATAAATGATGTGTATTGACCATAGCGCCATGATATTTGTAGGAGCGACGACCGAGGTCGAGGCCCTTAAAAAGGCGCTGGCCGAGGCCGAGGAGAAAGCTACCAAGGAACAAGCTGCCTGTGAAAGACATGAGGCCAGGCTTGATGAGGTCCAGCAAGAGCTCCAGGATGCCGTGAAGAAATGCGAATCCTTGGAGCGCGATGTTTCGGCTCAAGAGACCGAACTCGCCAAGGCTCGCCAAAGCGCACAAGAGGCCCGGGTTGAAGCCCAGGGCACCCTCCAGGAAATCCAGGAGGCCAAGAAAATCGCGGCGGGTAAGGTTTTTAGTATGCAAAGCAAGTATGTGAAGAAGAGGTATCTCTTACTAACCTGGATTGGAGTTCTCCAGGGGCATTTGCGGATCTGCCGCACAGTTTTTCTGACGCTGCAGAATTCTTCCGAGCCGAAGAAGGGAGCTCAATGGAGAAGCTGTTCTGGTCGCAATACCTTGCGCCAGAACATCCGGTGCCCTTCAGCGATTAGCTAAAACAGCTGGTCGAACTGCATAGGGTGGCCGAACTTGCCATGATGGATTTGATAATCCGGCTGTGGCCTGCCGAAGCCATACCCAACAGCTACTTCGGGCTCGTGAAGCGTCTGGTCAGTGCCTGCCCCCGGCTTGACACCGTCAAGTGGTCAGTCTGTATCGAAGGTGCGCGAATGGCCTTCGCCCGTGCCAAGGTGCAGTGGGGCGAAGATGAATGCCGTTAAGCTCGCGACCGAGGGACTGCCCGAGGGCAAGGAGCACCGCACGCCCGAGCGGTATTTTGAAGATGTCCTGGAGGGGTCTCGCATTGTGGCGACGCAATGTGCAAAAGACATTATCTTCGAATGAATATATTCATGTTGTCTTCGCCTTGTATGATGAAACAAAGTAGTTATGTAATATAATGCTTGTTAAAAAAATTTACCTCCTGTGCGGCCGTTTTTATGAAATCTGAGAGTTTGCCAGTCGTCGGCTTCAGCCCCCACGTAGGTAGTATGGGGGTGTTCGGGATGGAATCTAAACACTCTTGATCCAATTATTTGGTCCTTGAAGGAGGTGTTTAGCGCAACGAACCAGGTAATCGGACTATATGGCTTTATCACCGTCACTTAGCCATAGGAGTTTGACAAGAAAAATTTAGGCGCACCCCTGGTATTCGAACTAGGGTGCTGTAAACACCTGATCGGGTAAGAAACGATTCATCGCATAATGCGGAAAAAATCGCTAAAGATTTGAAACCCCCGAAGAGCTGACCGGCTCACGCCGCATCATGACAGTCAGTTTTCGGCTTTCTCTACTGAGGTGCTCATCTGGATAAACCAGGACACAATCGCACTAGTTCTCCCTTTACTACCCTAGCCGATATAGCAGAACGTAAGGTAGTAAGCACAGGAGCCGGGCAACCCAACTATTCACCAAAGACATGATTCGGAGCCAATGCATATAATGCTAAATTCGGGGTGCCGAACTATACTGTAAAAAAGTGTTCGGACTTTGTTGCCGTATTGTGGGGTGCAATGAAGCCCCTGGCAGATTAAAGCGTACCAAAGTTTACGGGTGCTATTTGATAAGATTATCAAAAAAAAGGAAGAAGAAGGGGTAGTAAGCTAGTGCCGCAGATGTTGGGCCGCAAACTGTTTCCATTATAGTTTGATTAATACGTCAAAGCGTATTCGTACAAGTAGTGCAATAAGCAACAGGCTATTTAATATGCCACAACCAAGGGAGAGCTGCGTGTGGGTCCTGAGAACAGGTAGAGTGATCGTTGAAGGGACCACCTAGAAATTCCCCTATACGTCCGTGCTTCTTGCCGTCTTGGTGTATTTATCCTTTGAAAGGACCGGTGATCAGGCCGTCATGGAAGGCCTGTGGAAAAGAAACCTGAAAAGGAGAAAAAAGAAAAAGTGAAAGTATGTGTGTCCAGGGGCGGTCGAGCCATATGATGGATCACAAGCTAGTTATGCCTCCGTCTATGCCCATGGTATTTTGAGTGCGTAGTTATGTACGCGCGGTACGAATGCCGCCACTTGGTCGGGACTGGGACGGAGGCCAAATTGCTAGTCGAGCTCTTGACGAGCTAGGCTATCCTACTGCAGAGTAGTCCAGACTCGTTTGACAGTGTCCGGGAGCTCAGCCGCCGAATTAAGGTTCTGCTTGAAAAGGCCGCTCTGTACTTCTGCTGCTAAGGCGGCGGTGTGCTCCTCGGTACGGAGGGAGCGTTCCGTGTTTCAATTGACTGTTATGACGCCGCGTGGTCCGGGCATCTTGAGCTTGAGATAAGCATAGTGTGGCACCGCGTTGAATCGAGCAAATGCGGTTCGTCCAAGCAATGCGTGATAGCCACTGCGAAAGGGGACGATATCGAAGATCAGCTCTTCGCTTCGGAAGTTGTCCGGGGATCCGAAGACAACCTCTAGTGTAATTGAGCCCGTACAGCGGGCCTCTACACCTGGTATGACTCCTTTAAAGGTAGTCTTTGTGGGCTTGATCCGTGATGGATTAATGCCCATTTTGCGCATTGTATCCTGATAGAGCAGGTTGAGGCTGCTGCCACCGTCCATGAGGACTCGCGTCAGGTAGAATCCATCAATTATTGGGTCGAGGACCAGTGCGGCTGAACCGCCATGACGGATACTGGTCGGATGATCCTGACGATCGAAGGTGATCGGGCATGATGACCATGGATTAAATTTTGGGGCGACTGGCTCTATCGCATAGACGTCCCTGAGCGCGCGCTTGCGCTCCCTCTTGGGGATGTTGGTAGCGTATATCATGTTCACCGTTTTGACCTGAGGAGGAAACTTCTTCTGTCCCCCTGTGTTCGGTGGACGCGGCTCCTCGTCATCGTCCTCTCTTTGTGACCCCTTCTCCTTGTTTTCGGCATTTAACTTGCCGGCCTGTTTAAAAACCCAACAGTCTCTGTTGGTATGATTGGCTGGTTTGTCTGGGGTGCCATGGATCTGGCACGGACGATCGAGTATGCGGTCCAAGATGGATGGTCCCGGATTGTTTCTTTTATATGGCTTCTTCTGCTGACCGGACTTGGAGCCACTGAATCCGGCGTTGACTGCCATGTCATCGGTATAGTCACCGTTGCTTCGACATTTGTGCGTGTTGTGTTGGAGCTTGCCATTGCTGTTTTTGACCTCAGAGGTGCCTGCTTTGCTTGCTGTGTTATTGCTACGGGCTAGCCAACTATCCTCGCCTGCACAAAAGCGGGTCATGAGTGCCGTGAGGGCTGCCATGGACTTCGGCTTTTCTTGGCCGAGGTGGCGGGCGAGCCATTCGTCGTGAATGCTATGTTTAAAGGACGCTAGGGCTTTGGCATCCGGACAGTCGACGACCTGGTTCTTTTTAGTTAGGAACCTAATCCAGAATTTCCTGGCTGACTCTCCGGGTTGTTGAACTATGTGACTTAAGTCATCAGCATCTGGAGGTCGTACGTATGTGCCTTGGAAGTTGTCGCGGAAAGCGTCTTCCAAGTCCTCCCAGCTGCCAATAGAGTTTTCAAGCAGACTGTTTAACCAGTGCCGAGCTGGCCCTTTGAGTTTTAGCGGGAGGTATTTGATGGCGTGAAGGTCATCTCCGCGGGCCATATGGATATGGAGAAGAAAATCCTCAATCCATACCGCGGGATCTGTTGTTCCATCATATGATTCGATATTCACGGGTTTAAACCCTTCTGGGAATTCATGCTCCATTACTTCGTCAGTTAAGCAAAGAGGGTGTGCGGCGCCTCTATATCGGGCCACATCACGATGTAGCTCAGATGGAGTCCATCTGCGGTTTTTGGCCCGGGCATGATTAGGCTTGTCACGTCCGAATAGATAGCCGTCGTTGCGTGTCGGGGCACGCCCTCGCGATCCGTAGATCGATTTGGTATGTCCTGCTCTACTGTCCAGGTCCTGCCGAAGGTCATATGTATAACCCCGAGCTATTTTATCTCTGCCTTTACGGTGAGGTAGGGCGGGCTGGTGTTCGGCTTGAGTTGCCGCTTTGTCCTGACCACGTGGTGGTCGGTCAGCCACATTGCGCGGTGGTGGTACGGGCTCCAGCGCCTCATCATCGAACTGAGGTAGCAATTTGCGCTTCGGGTAACTTTTGGCTGGGCGCTTGAGGACGTATTCTTCGGCTGCCAGGACATCAGTCCATCTATCGTTGAGCAGATCTTGATCAGCTTGAAGCTGCTGCTGCTTCTTTTTCAGGCTCCTTGCAGTGGCTATTAGCCGGCGCTTAAAGCGCTGCTGCTCGAGAGGTTCCTCGGGCACGATAAAATCCTTGTTGCCAAGGCTCACCTTGTCCTCGGAGAGCGGAAGATAATTACTATCCTCCGAGTCTTCGTGTATGGCATGTTTATCAGGGCTAACTTGCCCGTCTTCCCGTTCGCCCTGTTCGGAAGTTGCCTCAACGGGGTCTTCATTGTCTTCGGCATCGTCCGGAGTATTGTTTTCTCCCATGCAGGTATTGCTGTCTTTTCCATGATGTGACTCAGAGTGGCGCCGCTAACGCCGGCGCTTTTGCTGTGTCTCAGGAGGTTTATCCTCGACTGGATCTTCTTTGCCATCGTCGTTAGTTTCTTTAGATGTATCGACCATGTACACGTCGTACGAAGAAGTGGCCGTCCAGCGCCCGGTAAACGGTGGGTTTTGGCCCTGCTCCTCTTCGGCATCGTCGTCCATACCGTCGATGTCTTCGGAGCCGTAATCGAGCATGTTGGTTAAGTCTTCGACAGTGGCTATGAAGTGGGCGGTGGGTGGGAAGTGAAATTCTCCATTATCAGCCTCCAGTTCAAACCGGATATAATTCAGCTGTGAGTCCCCCGCTAAAGAGAGTGTTTTTAATGAGTTTAGCACGTCGCCTAAAGGCGAGTGCCGGAAGATGTCCGCGGAGCTGAATTCGATGATCGGTGCCTGATCAAGCCCGATGCATGCGGACGCACATGGTTCGGAACCTGTAGCAGTTACAGGCCTATCTCCTGGGTATGGTCCGATGACAGATTTAAGTCATGTTCATCGCGGTGACAGGGAGCGGCTGCCGTGGTCTCGAATCCGTCGAAGATCAAGTCTCCGCGGATATCCGCGACGTAGTTCAAGCTTTCAAATCTGACCTGATGGCCAGGGGCGTAGCTGTCGATCTGCTCTAGATGGCCAAGCGAGTTGGCCCGCAGTGCGAAGCCGCCGAACACGAAGATGTGTCTGGGGAGGAAGACTTCTCCCTGGACAACATTGTTGTAGATGATTGACGGGGCCATCGAACCTCTTGACGACGATGCAGCGGAACTCTCAATGAAAGCACCCATGTCGGTGTCAAAACCGGCGGATGTCGGGTAGGGGGTCCCGAACTGTGCGTCTAAGGTCGATGGTAACAGGAGACAGGGGACACGATGTTTACCCAGGTTCGGGCCCTCTCTATGGAGGTAATACCCTACTTCCTGCTTGATTGATTTTGATGAATATGAGTATTACAAGAGTTGATCTACCACGAGATCGTAGTGGCTAAAACCCTAGATGTCTAGCATGTATGATTGTGATTGTCCCTACGGACTAAGCCCTCCGGTTTGTATAGACACCGGAGGGGATTAGGGTTGTACAAGGTCGGTTACAGAGAAAGGAATCTTCATATTTGGACGCCAAGCTTGCCATCCGGACACGGGTAAGAGTCTTCGGTCTTGTATCTTCACAGCCCATCAGTCCGGCCCATGTCTAACAGGCCGGACGCCTGAGGACCCCTTAGTCCAGGACTCCCTCATCAACCACTTGGGCCATCGGGGATGGTAAAACATGCCGCTTTTGGATCGATCACTGGATCGAGGGCTCTTATGTTGGCGAGATCACCCCGACCCTGCTCCCCCTTGTCCCGCGCCGACGGCGCCGCCAGCCTCTAGTATGCGATGCTCTCTAGAACCCGTCCTGGATCGGGGACATTCACGGAGCCGTGGGCCCCACTGCCGCCATCGAATACGTTGACCTCTGGCGGCGGATCCAGCGGACCCAGCTTTCTTGCGAACCGGACAGAATCACTAGGAAGTATACCGACAACGGGACATACACGGCTAACTCCGCTTATCAGGCCTTGTTCCACGGATCGACCACCACCCCTCACAGGCGCTTTATCTGGCAATCGTGGGCACCGATTTAAGCCAAATTCTTCCTCTGGCTTGCCTCCATGCAACGCTGCTAGATTTCCGAGCGCCGCGCGCGCCATGGCCTATCTCATGACCCTCTCTGCAAGCTTTGTTGCCAGGAGCCGGAGACCCTAGACCACCTACTCGCCCGGTGCGTCTTTGATACGTCCATTTTGCATCATGTTTTCTTACTATTATTTATAATGTTTTTATCCATAATAATGCTTTTTGGAGTAATTCTAATGCCTTTTCTATCATAATTTGCAAGGTACACACCAAGAGGGAGAATTCCGGCAGCTGGAAATCTAGACCTGGAAAAGCTACGTCAGGCCACCTATTCTGCACAACTCCAAACAAGCTAAAACTTGACGGGGATTTTTTATGGAATATATCAGAATTATTGGAGCAAATAACTTCCAGAGGGGGCCCACCAGGTGGGCACAACCCACCTTGGCGCGCCAGGGAGCCCAGGCGCGCCCTGGTGGGTTGTGCCCTCCTCGGCCCACCTCCGGTGCCCATCTTCTGGTATATAAGTCATTTTGACCTAGAAAAAATAAAGATGAGACTTTTGGGACGGAGCGCCACCGTCTGGAGGCGGAACTTGGGCAGGAGCACTTTTGCCCTCCAGCGGAGCGATTCCGCTGGGGGAACTTCCCTCCCGGAGGGGGAAATCATCGTCATCATCATCACCAACAACTCTCCCATCTTGGGGAGGGCAATCTCCATCAACATCTTCAACAACACCATCTCATCTCAAACCCTAGTTCATCTCTTGTGTTCAATCTTGTTACCGGAACTATAGATTGGTGCTTGTGGGTGACTAGTAGTGTTGATTACATCTTGTAGTTGATTACCATATGGTTTATTTGTTGGAAGATTATATGTTCAGATCCATTATGCTATTTAATACCCATCTGATCATGAACATGTTTATCATTTGTGAGTAGTTACTTTTGTTCTTGAGGTCATGGGAGAAATCATGTTGCAAGTAATCATGTGAACTTGATATGTGTTCGATATTTTGATAGTATGTATGTTGTGATTCCCTTAGTGGTGTCATGTGAACGTCGACTACATGACACTTCATCATATTTGGGCCTAAGGGAATGCATTGTAGAGTAGCAATTAGATGATGGGTTGCGAGAGTGACAAAAACTTAAACCCTAGTTTATGCGCTAGTCCGTAAGGGACCGATTGGATCCAAAAGTTTAATGCTATGTTTAGAATTTATTCTTAATACTTTTCTCGTAGTTGTGGATGCTTGCGGGAGGGTGAATCATAAGTAGGAGGTTTGTTCAAGTAAGAACAGCACCTAAGCACCGGTCCACCCACATATCAAATCATCAAAGTAGTGAACACAAATCGAACCAACATGATGAAAGTGACTAGATGAAATTCCCGTGTACCCTCAAGAACGCTTTGCTTATCATAAGAGACCGTTTTGGCCTGTCCTTTGCCTCAAAAGGATTGGGCTACCTTTTTGCATATTTGTTACTACTATCGTTACTTGCTCGTTTTGCTATCAAACTACTCCGCTACTTACAATTTTAGCACTTGCGGACATTACCTTACTGAAAACTACTTGTCATTTCCTTCTGCTCCACGTTGGGTTCGACACTCTTACTTATCAAAAAGAGCTAAAATTGTTCCCCTATACTTGTGGGACATCATGGCTATTTTCTGGCGCCGTTGCCGGGGAGTGAAGCGCCTTTGGTAAGTGGAATTTGGTAATGAAACATTTATATAGTGTGCTGAAATTTATTGTCACTTGTTACTATGGAAAACAATCCTTTGAGGGGTTTGTTCGGGGTATCTTCACCTCGTCTGGAACCACAATTAGCTACCCCTCAACCTACTGCACCTACTGAAAATATTGAATATGAAACTCCTTCGGGTATGATAGAACAACTGCTAGCTAATCCTTATGCAGGAGATGGAACCGAACATCCTGATATCCACTTGATATATGTGGAACAAATTTGTGGACTGTTTAAGCTTGCAGGTTTACTGATACGTCTTCAATGTATCTACTTTTCTCACACTTTTCCTCTTGTTTTGGACTCTAATTTGCATGATTTGAATGAAACTAACCCCAGACTGACGCTGTTTTCAGCAGAACTGCCATGGTGTTGTTTTTGTGCAGAAATAAAAGTTCTCGGAATGGAACGAAACTTTGCGAGGATTTTTTATGGAATAAAAGATAATTTCTGGAGCAAGACCCACCAGAGAGGGGCCCCTAGGTGGGCACAACCAACAGGGGCGCCCCCCCTCTCTTGGCGTGCCCAGGTGGGTTGTACCCACCTGGTGGCCCCGCTGACCCTGAAACCGACGCTATAAATTCCTATTTTTGGAGAAAAAATTAGGGAGAAAGAATTATCGCATTCCATGGGATGGAGCCGCCGCCAAGCCCTGTTCTTCCTCGGGAGGGCAGATCTGGAGTCCGTTTGGGGCTCCGGAGATGGGGATCTTCGTTCTTCGTCATCACCAACCCTTCTCCATTGCCAATTCCATGATGCTCCCCACTGGGAGTGAGTAATTCCTTCGTAGGCTTGCTGGTCGGTCAGGAGTTGGATGAGATTCATCATGTAATCGAGTTAGTTTTGTTAGGGCTTGATCCCTAGTATCCACTATGTTCTTAGATTGATGTTGCTATGACTTTGCTATGCTTAATGCTTGTCACTTTGGGTCCGGGTGCCACGAACTCAGATCTGAACCATTTATGAATTCATCATTATATCCATGTTTTATGTACGATCTTGCAAGTTATAGTCACCTACTACATGTTATGATCCGACAATCCCGGAGTGACAACAACTGGGCCCACACTCGGTGATGACCGTAGTTTGAGGAGTTCATGTATTCACTATGTGTTAATGCTTTGTTCCGGTTCTCTATTAAAAGGAGGCCTTAGTATCCCTTAGTTTCCAATATGGACCCCATTGGCACGGTAGGGTAGGACAAAAGATGTCAAGCACGTATGACTATTTACGGAATACATGCCTACATTATATCGATGAACTGGACCTAGTGCCGTATCGCCCTAGGTTATAACTGTCACATGATGAATATCATCCAACAAGTCACCGATCCAATGCCTATGAATTTATCCTATATTGTTTCTGCTAAGTTACTATTGCTATCGTCACTGTTACACTTGCTACAAAATTACTGCTATCACTGTTACTGTTACCGTTGCTGCTGTCACTATTATCAAAACTATCATATTACTATGCTACTGATTACTTGCTGTAGATAATTAATCTCCAGGTGTGGTTGAATTAACAACTCAGCTGCTAATACCTTCAAATATTCTTTGGCTCCCCTTGTGTCGAATCTATAAATTTGGGTTGAATACTTTACCCTCGAAAACTGTTGCGATCCCCTATACTTGTGGGTTATCAAGACCTTTTTCTGGGGTTGTTGCCGGGGAGCATAGCTATATTTGTTGAGTCACTTGGGATTATTAGCATATTATCACTATGAAGAATCTGAAGGATCCAAAGACTAAGATTTATCCCTCAAAGACGAGGGGAGGTAAGGAACTGCCATCCAGTTCTGCTTTAGATTCACCTTCTCTTATGAGTAAACTTGCAACACCACCACATGCTATTAATTCTAATATGTCGCAAGTTATTGATGATGCTACTTCTACTATGAATGATGCTTATGATGATGCTAGTACCTTGCTTGATAATGATGATGTGCCACTTGGTGATTTTCTTGATGCACAAATTGCTAGAGTAATACAACATGATGTTGTTTAATCTGATGATGAGCTTGAAACTGAATCTCCTGAAACACCTGCTAGAACTAGCCTCCCTAGATATGAATTGCCTAAGGTACCGGAAGGTTATATTATGAGTGAAGAAACAACTAGAGATATTCTAGCTTGCAAGGATAGAGATGATCTAGAGAAACTACTATGCAAGTATAAAGAAAAATCTCTGAATGCTAGAATTGAATGTGATCCTAAGTTTTCTACTTCACCTATCTTTATTGATGACAAGGATTATGAATTCTCTGTCGACCCAGAGTTAATTACTTTGGTTGAATCTGATCCTTTCCATGGTTATGAAACTGAAACTGTTGTGGCACATCTTACTAAGTTGAATGATATAGCCACCCTTTTTACTCATGATGAGAAAACTCGCTATTACTTTATCCTCAAATTATTTACTTTCTCATTAAAGGGTGATGCTAAAGCTTGGTACAACACTCTTACTCCTAGTTGTGTGCGTAGTCCCCAGGATATGATTTACTACTTCTCTGAAAAATATTTTCCTGCTCATAAGAAACAAGCCACCTTACAGAAAATACTTAACTTTGTGCAAACTAAAGAAGAGAGTCTCCCACAAGCTTGGGGGAGGCTTTGCTAGCTACTTAATGCTTTGCCTGATCATCCTCTTAAGAAAAATGAAATACTTGATATCTTCTATAATGGACTAACCGATGCTTCTAGGGACTTCCTAGATAGTTGTCCTGGTTGTTGTTTCAGGGAACGAACTATTGCTCAAGCTGAAGAATTATTGAATAATATATTGAAAATTATGATGATTGGACTATTCCTGAACCACCGCCTAAACCCACTCCGAAGAAGAGGGGTATATTACATCTCAGTCCTGAAGATATGCAAGAGGCAAAGAAATCTATGAAGGAAAAAGGTATTAAAGCTGAGGATGTTACAAATTTACCTCCTATTGAAGAAATACATGGGCTTAATACACCACCACTGCCTAAGGTGGTAGAGGTAAATTCTCTTATAAAGTTCAATGAAAATGATAATCCTCACAATATGCATCCTAGTCAATGCCTTTATGAGTTTGAAAACTACATTAGAAAACAAGATCACTTCAATGCAAATGTTATGAAACAATTGAAATATAGTTCTGATATGATTGCTCGCTTGAGCGACTTGTTATTTAGAATATCAAATGATGTTAGAGGTGTTGGAAAACGTGCTTCTATGGTTCAAACTCAACTAGAACAAGTTGCTAAATCACAAAGAGAATTACTTGATGAAATGAATCATAATATGCATGACTTTGCTGTTAGAGCTGCAACTAGAGGAGGTAAATGATTCAGGAACCACTTTATCCTGAGGGACACCCAAAAAGAATTGAACAAGATTCACAAAGAGATAACACTAGTGCACCTAGTCCTTCTAGAAAGAAAAAGAAGAAGAAAAATGATAGGACTTTGCACACTTCTAGTGAACCTGAAATAGAAAAACCTCCTGATAATGAAAATGAAACTTCTATCTCTGATGCTGAAACTCAATGTGGTAATGAACACTTACGTAGTGATAATGAAAAAGACAATGATGAGGTTCATGAAGACACTCAACCAAATAATGAAAAAGAACCAGATAATGATGTTGAGATAGAACCACCTCTTGATCTTGATAACCCACAACCTAAGAATAAAAGGTATGATAAAAGAGACTTTGTGGCTAGGAAACACGGTAAAGAAAGAGAACCGTGGGTTCAAAAACCTATGCCTTTTCCACCCAAGTCAACTAAAAGAAAGATGATGAAGAATTTTAACACTTTGCTAAATTCCCGAGGCCAGTCTTTATGCGTACTCGCTTGACTGATATCCTTAAAATGCCTCCTTATGCAAAGTATATGAAAGAAATCATCACTAATAAGAGAAAAATACCGGAAGCTGAAATCTCCACTATGCTTGCTAATTACACTTTCAAAGATGGAGTACCTAAAAACTTGGAGATCCGGGAATACCAACTATACCTTGCTCTATCAAAAAGAATTATGTGAAAAATGCTTTGTGTGATTTAGGAGCTGGTGTTAGTGTTATGCCTTTCTCTTTATATAAAAGACTTGATTTGAACAAACTCACACCTACTGAAATATCTTTGCAAATGGCTGACAAATCAACTGCCATACCTAACGGTATCTGTGAGGATGTGCCCGTTGTTGTTGCTAATGTTACTATTTTGACTGACTTTGTTATACTTGAGATGCCCGAGGACGACAACATGTCAATTATCCTTGGTAGACCCTTCTTGAATACTGCAGGGGCTGTTATTGATTGCAATAAAAGCAAGGTCACTTTTCATATTAATCGTAATGAGCATACGGTGCACTTTCTGAAGAAACAATTCCAAGTGAATGGTATTAATGTTATTGAAAAATCTTCAAAAATCACTATTGGAAGTTTTCAAATACCTCTACCTATTGCCAAAAAGAAATATGAAATGCTTATTGTTGGGGACATTCATATCCCCATTGAGGTAACTTAGTGATTTACAAAAGTTCTTCGGTTTCATGCTAATCGAAAGTGGTTGTTAATAAGACCTGATCAACCTTATTAATGAATCATTTTTGAACGGCATGAAGTTGATGAATTTAGTAAGCACTACCTTCTGTCCCTACTTTTTATTCCCTGTTTTTACTAGTTAAATAAAATAAAATGCCATGTTTTGTCTGTTTTCTGAATTTCCTGTGCAAAAAAAATGACCCAATAATAAAAGTTCTCAGAATGGCCTGAAAATTGAACATGATTTTTTTCTGAATATTTTTGAATTCTTGGTGCAAATAATACCAGAGGGAGGTGCACCAGGTGGGCACAACCCACCTGGGCGCGCCAGGACCCCCAGGCGCGCCCTGATGGGTTGTGGTCCCCACGTGGGCCCCCTCACTTATCTCTTTAGCCCACATCATCACTTACCTCGTGAAAAAAATTCCCATTGCTCTCTCTCCTGTGTTCTGAGCTCAAACCCGCGGATTTCGATCTCTTTCTCGAAGCTTCGTTTCCGAAGCTGTTTCGGGGGATTGTTGCTTGGTATGTGATTCGACCTTTTGTCCAATTAGTTTTTGTTTTAGTGGTTTATACTTTGAATAATTAGCTACTTTTGGTGCTGCTGTAGATGTGCTTACATGTTGAATTCTTAGTGTTCTAAGTAGTTTGAATGCTTGCTATGGCCTCTATGTATCCCTATGAGTAGTTGCTATTAGTTTTGTGATGTTTTGTTGAGAAAATTTTGTGAACTAAAAATCTAGATTTTTTGTTCATAGGAAAAATTGTACACGGACATGAATATCTTCAGGAAGTTTGGCTCAAAGAAGAACTCCAAGGGTGTTATTGGGGAGTCTTCTGACAGTGATCTCCACCCTCAGAGGTTGGCGGAGGTATGGCCGTGCGAATGGCCGCACACCTCGTTCCTGCAAGAGGCTGGAATTCATGAGGAGTTCATGCAATTTATTGCCAATGCCGGCCTCACCGACTTCATCACAGATGAGTGTGACCAGCACTAAATCCTCACAAACATCTTTGTTCAAAGTTTTACTTTCCTGCCTAGAAATAATCCTCCTGAAGTGAGCTTTGATTTATATGCTGAAAACCATCAGAGACCACTTACTGAATTTTGTGACATATGCATGATCCCGTCTGATGGGAGCTTGGCTGAGCCTAGGCCGGCCGAGTTTGAGGCCTTTTGTTGCACTTTGACAGTGGGTGATGAGAGAGGAGTGTCAGCCATCACTGCCGCTAGCTTACATTTTCCTGCTCTTTGTTACTTTGCACTTTTTATTGCCAAATGCTTGCTTGCTAGGGAGAAGGTGGGTGCACTTAGTTCACCAGACCTTGCTGTTTTATGTCGTGCAATGGAGGGCGACAACACGCATAGCTTGGGAGCTATCGTGGCTCATCGCCTGCATCTTAATAAATCCCAGGGTAAAATACATGGTGGGATTTTTGCTACTCGTTTGGCGGCTCACTTCGAGGTTGAGATATGCCCTCATGATTACCCTCTGACCAAGGTTAACCTAGACCGAGCAGCCATGGATCACCATCATTTTCTTGCACATGAACGTCCTGACATTGCTATTCCTTACAACCTGGTCTATAGCGTTAAAACTTGTGATGTTATTCCATTGCCTGCGCCTGCTTTGTTTGATTCTGCTGCCAGGGGCGGATACCGGATTATGCCTGCAGACATCATCGCCTACTGGAACGCTCACGCTGCTGCAGAGGCTGCACAGGAGCCTCGGCAGTGGGATGAGTGGATGCCCGCTCCTCAGGATCCCTACTACCCTCCAGGCTACTGACCGACTACCAAGTTAGGCCAAAAGCCTAAGCATGGGGGAGTACGTGTTCTCACCGACATTACATTCATGTTCACATATCATTCTATTTGTCGGTGTTCACACTTTTTCATTGTATCATCCATGCTTAGATTTATTTTCTTGCTTTCTTCTTGTGTGTTTATGAAAAATTTAGAAGAAAAAAACCAAAAAAATTAGTTGTAGTAATTTACTTTCTATGCATGCTTAGTAGTAGTATTAAAAAGAAAACCCAAAAAGATTTCCTTGTTCTTCTTTTGCTTGTTGGGAGCTTTCCCGTGTAAATAGTTTTTCTCGTTTTTGTTTTTCCCTTTTATTTGCCTGTTCAAGGAAACCAAAAACTCCAAAAATATTTTAGTGTGTTTCTCTGAATTTCTTTTCTTCTTATTCGAGTTGTACCAAGGAGAAGACCACGATGAAAATGTTGAGTGGCTCTCATATGAATAACTGTTGAACTAATAAAGAGCCCATTTTACCTTGTCTACTCCTGTTGAATAAAATGTTTGCAGATTCCAGCTTAGGCCATGGCACTCTTGCACTATTATTATTTTCATATCGTTCAGTCGTGCAAGTGAAAGGCAATAATGACGATATTCGATGAATTGGCCATGGCAGAGAGAAACTGGTATGAACTCGACTTGTTATGTTTGTGTAAATATGTTTAACCTAGTATCCATGATTCAGTCCATTATGATTAAACATGTTTGCAATGACAATTAGAGATTATAGTTTCTCATGCCATGCATAAGTAGCTGGGAGTGGATAATGATTTATCTTGGATATCAACATTGCTTTAAAATGATTGTGATGTAGTATGATGATATGGTATCCTCCTCTGAATGTTCGAGTGGCTTGACTTGGCACATGTTTATGCATGTAGTTGAATCAAAACCAGCAAAGCCTCTATGATATTTATGTTCATGGTGTTCATATCCTACTCATGCTAGTGTCCAATGTTACTTATGCATAATGCATGGTTATGATCGTTGTTGCTCTCTAGCTGGCCGCTTCTCAATCTTAATTGCTAGCCTTCGCCTGTACTAAGTGGGAATTCTGCTTGTACATCAAAAACCTTGAACCCAAAGTTATTCCAGATGATTCCACCATACCTACCTATATGCGGTATTACCCTGCCGTCCTAAGTAAATTTGCATGTGCCACCTCTAAAAACTTCTAAAAATTATCCTTTTTGTGTGCCTGGATCGTTCATGGAATGACAGGAGGTGGTCGATATCTTCCATGCTAAGCAGGTTATTCTCAGGTCGAGTGTTTATTCATTCGCCATCGCCCGAGAAAATGGGCGGTAATAGGGATTCCCAGTCCCGAACTAAAAAAAATGCAAATAATTAAACAAAACTCCCCCAGGACCGATGTTGGTATGGACGGCACCCGTTGTTTCGGACAAGCCGTGGAGTGTGATTGATGGTGGAGGGGGAGTAAACCTTTACTTTTATCGCTTGGGAACCGCCACTAGCGTGCTTAGCATGCAAGATGTTGATAACTGATAGTCGTTAAGTGAATAAGAAGGGTGCATGTCTCAAAATTATCATTTATCTCTGTTTTAAAAATTGAGCTCTAGCACCTCTGCAAATCACTGCTTCCCTCTGTGAAAGGACTTTCTATTTACTTTTATGGTGTGTCACCACCTTCTAAAACAAGCGCCAGAAACTGAGTAGAGCACAATTGTCATGATTTATGCATTGTGTGTAGCTAATGTTGGGTGCATCATGACTAGATCTTTTCTACCATGAATTACAATGTTTAGTCGCTGCTTGAACTTTGGAGGTGCTCTGCATTTATGTTTTGCGGTCTCAGAAAGGGCTAGCGAGATACCACTATTGTCATATTATATCATAATTATTTTGACAACGTGTTGCCGTTTGAGATATCTTATTATTGCTCGCTAGCTGATTATGTCATTGATATGAATCAATATAATCTTGAAGTGTTATTGTTGCCATGGTTAGTTATAATGTTGGCTGAAAACCTGGGTGCTGTTTAATCTTATTTATGCAAACAAGAACAAAAGAGTTCGTAAAAGTTTTTCTTTCTCACTTTCAGTTTATCAACTGAATTGCTTGAGGACAAGCAAAGGTTTAAGCTTGGGGGAGTTGATACGTCTCCAACGTATCTACTTCTTTCACGCTTTTCCCCTTGTTTTGGACTCTAATTTGCATGATTTAAATGAAACTAACCCCGGACTGACGATGTTTTCAGCAGAACTACCATGGTGTTGTTTTTGTGCAGAAATAAAAGTTCTCGGAATGGAACGAAACTTTGTGAGGATTTTTTATGGAATAAAAGAGAATTTCTGGAGCCAAGACCCACCAAAGAGGGGCCCCTGGGTGGGCACAACCCACCAGGGCGCGCCCGCTTCTCCTGGCGCGCCCAGGTGGGTTGTATCCACCTGGTGGCCCCGCTGACCCTGAAACCGACGCTATAATTCCTATTTTTGGAGAAAAAATTAGGGAGAAAGAATTATCACGTTCCACGAGACGGAGCCACCGCCAAGCCCTGTTCTTCCTCGGGAGGGCAGATCTGGAGTCCGTTTGGGGCTCCGGAGAGGGGGGTCTTCGTTCTTCGTCATCACCAACCCTTCTCCATCGCCAATTCCATGATGCTCCCCACCGGGAGTGAGTAATTCCTTTGTAGGCTCGCTGGTCGATGAGGAGTTGGATGAGATTCATCATGTAATCGAGTTAGTTTTGTTAGGGCCTGATCCCTAGTATCCACTATGTTCTTAGATTGATGTTGCGATGACTTTGCTATGCTTAATGCTTGTCACTTTGGGCCCGGGTGCCATGAACTCAGATCTGAACAGTTTATGAATTCATCATTATATCCATGTTTTAGATCCGATCTTGCAAGTTATAGTCACCTACTATGTGTTATGATCCGACAACCCCGGAGTGACAATAACCGGACCCACTCTCGGCGATGACCATAGTTTGAGGAGTTCATGTATTCACTATGTGTTAATACTTTGTTCCGGTTCTCTATTAGAAGGAGGCCTGAATATCCCTTCGTTTCCAATATGGACCCTGCTGCCACGGGAGGGTAAGACAAAAGATGTCATGCAACTTCTTTTAATAAAGCACGTATGACTATTTACGGAATACATGCCTACATTATATCGATGTACTGGAGCTAGTGCCGAATCGCCCTAAGTTATAACTGTCACATGATGAATATCATCCAACAAGTCACTGATCCAATGCCTACGAATTTATACTATATTGTTTCTACTAAGTTACTATTGCTATCGTCACTGTTACACTTGCTACAAAATTACTGCTATCATTGTTACTGTTACCGCTGCTTCTGTCACTATTATGAAAACTATCATATTACTGTGCTACTGATTGCTTGCTGCAGATAATTAATCTCCAGGTGTGGTTGAATTGACAACTTAGCTGCTAATACCTTCAAATATTCTTTGGCTCCCCTTGTGTCGAATCTACAAATTTGGGTTGAATACTCTACCCTCGAAAACTGTTGCGATGCCCTATACTTGTGGGTTATCATTTACCCGGAGATGACGTATGAAAAAGGTTTTCACTTTATCTTTGAAAGGAAAAGCATTGGCATGGTATAGGCTATGCGATGATATTGGATCATGGAATTGGAATCGTTTGAAATTGGAGTTCCACCAAAAAAAATCCTATGCATCTAGTTCATCGTGATTGGAATTATATATATAATTTTTGGCCTCGTGAAGGAGAAAGTATCGCTCTAGCTTGGGGGTGGCTTAAGTCAATGTTATATTGATGCCCCAATCATGAGCTCTCAAGAGAAATTATTATCCAGAATTTTTATGCTCGACTTTCTCTTAATGATCAAACCATGCTTGATACTTCTTGTGCTGGTTGTTTTATGAAGAATACTATTGAATTCCGGTGGGATCTTTTGGAAAGAATTAAACGCAACTCTGAAGATTGGGAACTCGGCGAAGGTAAGAGTCAGGTATTAAACTTAAGTATGATTGTGTTAAATCTTTTATGGATACCGATGCTTTTCAAAAGTTTAGCACTAAATATGGACTTGACTCTGAGATAGTAGCCTCCTTTTGTGAATCATTTGCTACTCATGTTGAACTCCCTAAAGAGAAGTGGTTTAAATATCACCCGCCTATTAAAGAAGAAATTAAAGAACCGATACCAGTTAAAGAAGAAAGTATACTTTATAATGTTGATCCAGTTGTTCCTTCTGCTTATATTGAGAAACCACCTTTCCCTGTTAGGATAAAGGAACATGCTAAAGCTTCAACCGTGGTTGACAAAAGTTATATTAGAACACCTAAACCTGATGAACTAATTAAAGTACAACCTAACATTGCTATGGTTAAAGATCTCTTGGAAGAAGATATAGATGGACATGTTATTTACTTCTGTGAAGAAGCTGCTAGAATTGCTAAACCTGATAAAAGGGATAAACATAGGCCTGTTGTGGGCATGCCTGTCATATCAGTTAAAATAGGAGATCACTGTTATCATGGTTTATGACATGGGTGCTAGTGTGAGTGTTATTCCTTACACCCTTTATCATGAAATTATGAAAGACATAGCACCCGCAGAGTTAGAAGAAATAGATGTTACTATTAAACTTGCTAATAGAGACACCATATCACCATTTGGGATTGTTAGAGATGTTGAAGTCTTGTGTGGGAAAATAAAATACCCTACTGATTTTCTAGTTCTTGGCTCCCCACAAGATGACTTATGTCCCATTATCTTTGGTAGATCTTTCTTGAATACAGTTAATGCTAATATAGATTGTAAGAAATAAACTGTCGATGTTAGTTTTGGTGATGAGTCTCATGAGTTTAATTTTTCCATGTTTAGTAGAAATCTTCATGAAAAATAATTGCCTAGTAAGGATGAATTAATTGGTCTTGCTTCTATTGCTGTACCACCTACTGATCCTTTAGAACAATATTTGCTAGACCATGAAAATTATTTACATATGCATGAAAGAAATGAAATAGATAAAATTTTCTTTGAACAACGCCCTCTACTTAAGCACAATTTGCCTGTTGAAACTCTAGGAGGTCGACCTCCACCTAAAGGTGATCCTGTGTTTGAATTAAACCAATTGCCAGACACTTTGAAATATGCTTATCTTGATGAAAAGAAGATATATCCTATTATTATTAGTGCTAACCTTTTAGAACTTGAAGTAGAAAGATTATTGAAGGTTCAAAGGAAGCACCGAGCTGCTATTGGATATACTCTTGATGATTTAAAGGGCATTAGTCCCACTCTATGTAAGCACAAAATCAATATGGAACCTGATGCTAAACCCGTTGTTGATCACCAACGTCGGTTAAATCCGAAGATGAAAGAAGTGGTAAGAACGGAAATATTAAAACTTCTGGAAGCAGGTATAATCTATCCTAAAGCTGATAGTAGATGGGTAAGTCCTGTTCATTGTGTCCCTAAGAAAGGAGGTATTATTGTTGTTCCTAATGATAAGAATGAGCTTATTCCAAAGAATTGTTACAGGCTATAGAATGGTAATTGATTATAGGAAATTAAATAAAGCAACTAGAAAATATCATTACCCTTTGCCTTTTATTGATCAAATGCTTGAAAGATTATCTAAGCACACACACTTTTGCTTCCTTGATGGATATTCTGGCTTTTCACAAATACCTGTTTCTCAACCTGATTAAGAAAAGACCACTTTTACTTGTCCCTTTGGAACTTATGCTTATAGACGTATGCCTTTTGGTTTATGTAATGCACCTGCTACCTTTCAAAGATGTATGACTGCTATATTCTCTGACTTTTGTGAAAAGATTGTTGACGTTTTGATGGATGGCTTTTCTATTTATGGAAGTCTTTTGATGATTGTTTAAGCAATCTTGATCGAGTTTTGTAGAGATGTGAGCAAACAAATCTTGTCTTGAATTGGGAGAAGTGCCACTTTATGGTTAATGAAGGCATTGTCTTGGGTTGTAAAATTTCCGAAAGAGGTATTGAAGTGGACCAAGCTAAGGTTGATGCAATTGAGAAAATGCCATGTCCTAAAGATATAAAAGGTATTCGTAGTTTCCTAGGTCATGTTGGTTTCTATAGGAGATTTATCAAAGACTTCTCTAAAATTTCTAGGCCTCTCACTAGTCTCTTGCAAAAGGATATTCCTTTTGTTTTTGATGATGATTGTTTAGAAGCCTTTGAAACACTCAAGAAAGCCTTATATTGTTCAACCACCTGATTGGAACTTGCCTTTTGAAATTATGTGTGATGCTAGTGATTATGCTGTTGGTGCTGTTCTAGGACAAAGAGTTGATAAGAAACTGAATGTTATTCATTATGCTAGTAAAACTCTAGACAGTGCTCAAAGAAATTATGCTACTACTGAAAAAGAATTCTTAGCAGTTGTGTTTGCTTGTGATAAATTCAGACCTTATATTGTTGATTCCAAAGTAACTGTTCACAAAGACCATGCTGTTATTAAATATCTTATGAAAAAGAAAGATGCTAAACCTAGACTTATTCGTTGGGTTCTCTTGTTACAAGAATTTGATTTACATATCATTGATAGAAAAGGAGCTGAGAACCCCGTGGCTGATAATTTGTCTAGGCTTGAAAATGTGCTTGATGACCCACTACCTATTGATGATAGTTTTCCTGATGAACAGTAATCTACAATAAATGTTGCTCATAGTACTCCTTGTTATGATGATTATGCTAATTACATTGTTGCTAAATATTTACCTCCTAGCATTACTTACCAACAAAAGAAAAAATTCTTCTATGATTTAAGACATTACTTTTTGGGATGACCCACATCTTTATAAAGAATGAGTAGATGGTATTATTAGACGTTGTGTACCTAAGCATGAACAGGGACAAATCCTACGGAAATGTCACTCCGAAGCTTACGGAGGGCATCATGCTGGAGATAGGATTGCTCATAAGGTATTGCATTCTGGATTTTATTGGCCTACTGTCTTCAAGGATGCATGTAAGTTTGTCTCATCTTGTGATGAATGTCAAAGGATATGTAATATCGGTAAGCATCAAGAAATGCCTATGAATTATTCACTTGTTGTTGAACCATTTGATGTTTGGGGATTTGATTTCATGGGACCTTTCCTTCCTCTAATGGATATACACATATTTTGGTTTCTGTTGATTATGTTACTAAATGGTAGAAGCTATTCCAACTAGTAGTGCTGATCACAACACCTCTATTAAAATGCTTAAGGAAGTTATTTTCCCAAGGTTTGGAGTCCCTAGATATTTAATGACTGATGGTGGTTCACACTTTATTCATGGTGCTTTCTGTAAAATGCTTGCCAAGTATGATGTTAACCATAGAAATGCATCACCCTATCATCCTCGGTCTAGTGGTCAAGTTGAACTTAGCAATAGAGAAATAAAATTAATTTTGCAAAAGACTATCAATAGGTCCAGGAAGAATTGGTCTAAGAAATTAGATGATGTACTATGGGCTTATAGAACAGCATATAAAAATCCTATGGGTATGTCTCCTTATAAAATGGTTTATGGAAAAGCTTGTCATTTGCCTCTTGAGTTAGAACATAAAGCTTTTTGGGCAGTTAAAGAACTCAATTATGATTTCAAACTTGATGGTGAAAAGATGTTATTTGATATTAGCTCTCTAGATGAATGGAGAACCCAAGCTTATGAAAGTGCAAAATTATTCAAAGAAAAAGTTAAAAGATGGCACGACAAAAGAATCCAAAAGCGTGAGTTTAAAGTTGGAGAATATGTTCTTTTGTACAACTCTTGTTTTAGATTTTTTGCAGGAAAACTCCTCTCAAAATGGGAAGGCCCATATGTCATCGAGGAGGCTTACCGGTCTAGAGCCATCAAAATAAATAATCCCGAAGGTACTAACCCAAAGGTTGTCAATGGGCAACGAATAAAACATTATATCTTAGCTACGCCCATTAATATTGAAAGTAATATTATCCAAACTTTGACACCGGAAGAACACATAAAAGAGTCCACCTGGAACACTCCAGAATCATGAAAATAAGGAGGTACGTGATACGGTAAGTAAACGGACTCCGAAAAATCCGCAAAAATATTTTTCATCTGTTTTGTAATATTTAAGAATTTTTGAAAGAAAGAAACTCCTAGGAAGCGTCCCCTGTTGGGCACAATACACCAGGGCACGCCAAGCCTTGCTTGCTCAGGTGGGTTGTGCCCACCTGGGACACCTTCCGTACTCCTTTTTCTTCCGTATGCTTGTCCTCCAAGATAAAAAAAATCTATATATACTTCCCGAACCTGTTAACCACCGTATCATGGAGAAAATCCTCTGTTCTCTTTTCCTTGTTGTTTTCTGTTAGATCCCATCTACCATGGCCTATTCAAGCTCCTCCAAGGACAAGTTCTTCAAGAACGTCATCAACCCTTATCTCCGGGAGGTGGTGCAGCACCCTCAAACCATCCAGATGCATGAGGGAGTGCTTCACCTCCGCGATGTGCCATGTCCCAATTGGACAGGAACCGCGGAGGCCAGGCTTGAAGCTATGGAGCAAGATGTCTTCCGGTGCAAGGGGATGGTGGAGCGTGGGCTCAACGCCAATCACCTCATGATCACGGGCCTCTCCCGTGATCTCAAGGTGGATGTTAAGCCCACGAAGGACATCGTCTTCACCCTCAACGAGCAAATCAATTTTCTCCAAAGCCAGATCTATGACCTTCAGAACCAAGTCTTTGAATATGAGGCGAGGTTTAAAGGTATGAGTTTGGCTGCTGGTTGCAGGACCCGTGAGACTCGCTCCTCCTCTTATGATGGTGGACCACTGCCATGGAACTCCGAGGACAAGATCTCTGCTTCATCACCACCATCATCTTCTTCACCACCAAAACAGAACTGAGTATCGGGTATCGGCACTCCCCTTGGCTTCTGCCAAGCTTGGGGGAGGTGCCCCGGTATCGTATCATCCCACTATATTTTTGCTTTTACTTATTTTAGTTCGATCATTTTGCATTAGATGAATAAAAGTTAGTTCGATCCTTTCTTATTTGAGAGTTTGCTTAGTGATCTATCATTGTAATCGTGTGCAAGTTATATAATAAAGTTTAGTTTTCAGTTTTTGCTTTATTTACTCCCATGTTGCAAATAAAGAAAAGAAATAATATAGAAATAAAAAGAGAAAGGAAATAAATAAAAGAGAAAGGAAATAAATCAATAAGATCATATACTAATCTTATGGTAGGTGATGGCACCACATAAGGAAAAGTATATGTAGGAAATTTTATTAGATATTGACAAACATAGCATTAGTCAATGATGCAACTCATGAAAGAATTAATAAGGGAAGAGAAGACTCACATAAAAATGTACTATCCTAGAAATCTTTTGTGATTGTGAGCCCTCATCAAAATATTATATGCCAAAATTGTTGACGTTGGACAAGGAGGACAACTTAATGGTTTATGTTTGTTTATATTCACACAGAAGTCATATTGTCATAGATCCTTTAACATGAGGTGCTTGCCCCTATCTTTGATAGCCAAAAATTCTGCACTAAGTGGAAATACTACTTGTGCATCAAAAAACCCTTAAACCCAAATCTTATTTTCAAGTGTCCACCATACCTACCTAGGGATTGAGCAAGATCCCTCAAGTAAGTTGTCATCGGTACAAAAAGGCAATAAAAATTGCTTCTAAATGTGTGAGATCATTTAGTGTAAGATAAAATTGAGCATTGTACGAACTTGGATGACAAAGAATAAAAGCGACAGACTGCATAATAAAGGTTGTCATCTTAAGAGGCAATACAACATGACGTTCTCTTGCACCAAGGGATTGAGCATACAAACAAATAAGCGCATGACAACCTCTGCTTCCCTCTGCGAAGGGCCTATCTTTTACCTTTATGTATTTACTTTTATGCAAAGAGTCAAAGTTTTCCTTCTATTCCTTTTTATTTTTCTCCTTTGGCAAGCATCATGTGGTGAGGAAAGATCTAGGCACATATGTCCAGTTGAATATAGATAGCATGAGTTATTATTGTTGATATCACCCTTGAGGTGAGTATGTTGGGAGGCGAAGCTATAAGCCCCTATCTTTCTATGTGTCCGGTTGAAACGTTTTGCTCATGGGTACGAGGTGAGTGTTAGCAATCATACAAGACTATATGATGGTTGAGTATGTGGACTTGCCTAAAGGCTCCGACACGTGACCCTTCCTGAAAAGATGATGAATTGTAGTTGCAAAGTTGACTGAGAACATAGTTTGTTGGTTTCTAATAGAGTTTTTGCTTTATACTTCAATTGTGTGATGAACTATTACTTATTCATGAGAAGTGTATGATAGAAGTTCTATGATAGAAGTCCTATGTTTAATTTTGTTGTAGTCATAATAATCAACATGATGCTTCTATGTCCGTATTTTGTTTTTATCGACACCTCTCTCTCTCAAAGCACGTGGACATGTTTTTCGATTTTGGTTTTTCGCTTGAGGACAAGCGAGGTCTAAGCTTGGGGGAGCTGATATGTCCATTTTGCATCATGTTTTCTTACTGTTATTTATAATGTTTTTATCCATGATAATGCTTTTTGGAGTAATTCTAATGCCTTTTCTCTCATAATTTGCAAGGTACACACCAAGAGGGAGAATTCCGGCAGCTGGAAATCTAGACCTGGAAAAGCTACGTCAGGCCACCTATTCTGCACAACTCCAAACAAGTTAAAACTTGACGGGGATTTTTTATGAATATATAAGAATTATTGGAGCAAATAGCTACCAGAGGGGGCCCACCAGGTGGGCACAACCCACCTGGGCGCGTCAGGGAGCCCAGGCGCGCCCTGGTGGTTTGTGCCCTCCTCGGCCCACCTCCGGTGCCCATGTTCTGGTATATAAGTCATTTTGACCTAGAAAAAATAAAGACGAGACTTTCGGGACGGAGCGCCGCCGTCTCGAGGAGGAACTTGGGCAGGAGCACTTTTGCCCTCCGGCGGAGCGATTCCGCGAGGGGAGCTTCCCTTCCGGAGGGGGAAATCATCATCATCATCATCACCAACAACTCTCCCATCTTGGGGAGGGAAATCTTCATCAACATCTTCAACAACACCATCTCATCTCATACCCTAGTTCATCTCTTGTGTTCAATCTTGTTACCGAAACTATAGATTGGTGCTTGTGGGTGACTAGTAGTGTTGATTACATCTTGTAGTTGATTACTATATGGTTTATTTGGTGAAAGATTATATGTTCATGTCCATTATGCTATTTAATACCCCTCTGATCATGAACATGTTTATCATTTGTGAGTAGTTACTTTTGTTCTTGAGGTCACGGGAGTAATCATGTTGTAAGTAATCATGTGAACTTGATATGTGTTTGATATTTTGATAGTATGCATGTTGTGATTCGCTTAGTGGTGTCATGTGAACGTCAACTACATGACACTTCACCATATTTGGGCCTAAGGGAATGCATTGTGGAGTAGCAATTAGATGATGGGTTGCGAGAGTGACAGAAACTTAAACCCCAGTTTATGCGCTAGTCCGTAAGGGGCCGATTGGATCCAAAAGTTTAATGCTATGGTTAGAATTTATTCTTAATACTTTTCTTGTAGTTGCGGATGCTTGCGGGAGGGTTAATCATAAGTAGGAGATTTTTTCAAGTAAGAACAACACCTAAGCACCGGTCCACCCACATATCAAATTATCAAAGTAGCGAACACAAATCGATCCAACATGATGAAAGTGACTAGATGAAATTCCCGCGTACCCTTAAGAACGCTTTGCTTATCATAAGAGACCGTTTGGCCTGTCCTTTGCCTCAAAAGGATTGGAATACCTTGCTGCATATTTGTTACTACTATCGTTACTTGCTCGTTACAAATTATCTTTCTATCAAACTACTCCGCTACTTACAATTTCAGCACTTGCAGACATTACCTTACTGAAAACTACTTGTCATTTCCTTCTGCTCCTCGTTGGGTTCGACACTCTTACTTATCGAAAAGAGCTACAATAGATCCCTATACTTGTGGGTCATCAGTCTTCTCCAGGATAACTTGGCACGAGATCCTCTCTTGGTGCCGCCTACCAATACCCACCCCGAGCCCGACCGACAACTTCTTCACCTGGTGGTCCACGATCAATAGCTCGCTCTGGCCTACCTCCATAAGGGAACAAACTCTCTTGTCGCCCTCACTGCATGGTCCATCTGAAAGCACCGCAACGCTGCCGTCTTCAACAATACCCGACCATCGAACAATGATCTTGCCCACACAATCAAAGACAAGGCTTGGACCACTTACTCCTGTAACCTGAGAACGTGTGTTGTGAGGCTGTCAGGCTGAGCATCCTCATTTATGCTCTTTTAGCACTCTTCGGGACGCCGTAGCGCGTACGCCCCCTAGAGCTGCACCCTGTGTTTTCACGCCCCCTATCAATGAAATGATATGCATCGATGCATATTCACCAAAAATACAATTATCCTTCTCATGAATCGTCGAGTAATTACCATCAATTCCCTTTCTTTACCATATTTCAGTCTTTAGTTTTTGGTACAAATGTTTGTTACAAACTAGATATGTCATGTCATAACTCATCATGTCCCTTATTAAGAGCTCTATTAACATAGACCCCCACTTGACTCACATCTTTTAATGTTTGACATGGCAAATGCGAACGCGCGGGTGGCAGTTTCACATGTATTGGAGGAGCGTAGGTTGGCATTTTGCAAAAATGCCATGGCAGTTTGTTTAAATTATATTTTTGTTCAGAAAACTACCACTGTCGATTGCAAACGCAATGGTTCTGGGGGTTTTCGTCGGGATTGGGCTGCTGGTAAACGTTCACCAGCGATCATTCCCATTTAAGAAAGCAAAAAATCCTTCTCTCCGATGTCGTCCGTTGAAAAGGTCTTAAATATGGCCATACCTTGGTTATTCCATAGTAAACCTTGTTGTTTCTCTCTGCATACTGAAAGACGCAAAAGATTTGTTATTAGCTTATTTGTAAGCCGTCGAAGGTCCTTACCAGATTTTATTTTGGCTTATGGCTTAGTTTGAAGGCAACCTACTAATTTCCTGCCTTGGCTAACGTGTCTTTTTCCCGTTGGTACTATTGCTTAGATCGGCCCTAGGACAGCCGCCACATGTGCGGTCATCATATAGCATATGGAGGTCGTGGCTATTGTGTGCAAGCACAAAGTCACCATAATGCAACATCCATATTTTTCCTACAAGACCCACATGTCATTTCGTCAATTTGATTCCTAATAACTTGGGCGAAAGAAGAACGGCATGACAACTTTACATTGATCAAACGACTAATAATTATTTAAACTATAAACTAAGATCAATTCTTGTAGAGCCGCTGAGATATTGTGTGTGCTCCATATACGTTTAAATGTTGTGATGGCTATGCGCAAAGATAGAGTCGTCATAACACGACCTTCATAATTTTTTTGTTGCATCAACTCAATAATCACACACTCAATTTGAAGGATTAAAACACTAATTTGAGATAATATTACATTACAATGTTATTACATATGGGTAGAAAAAGTCGATTAGCGATTTTTGCATACTACTAAACTATTGACTATTTATGTCTTGGGAGAAGCACTAGTTTCTCGGCACACGTGCATATGTCACAAGTCCAATCATACTCTACATGTGGTGTTGTGATGGTCCGACGACCTCGTTTTCGTCTCATAACCGCCCCGTGTGATCAAGGTCAGATACTACTTTCTCAAGAGGGACAAGACCCAATATTGCATGAGTCGTCTCCTCGTAGTGGAGCCATACGGTGGTGTTCTTCTCAATCGTCAGCCTCTGCCAAAGCGGCGGTCTGCTCGAATATTTCTTGGGGTATAAGTTCGACATGTTGACGGCGTAGTGCTCGTCTCATGCCTCCTTGATAGTGAGGAAAAAAGGAGCATGTGGTGGCAAATATGAGTTGCGTGTGTAAGGCCTCTCCTACCCAGACAGAATATATACATGTATCCATGCTTGACATCCCAAACACCGACATGTGTTTCGGATTAGAATCCAGGGACCTGTTGAGGAGGGCGGGATCCTAATGCGTGGCCTCCTCCATGTCGCCACAATCACACTCATCCTTGGCGGTTCCAACGACTTCCTCCTTATTGAGCATTCTTTTCTTCTCCTCTGAGAGCAGAACCATTCCGGCTGCGGGGGGGACCAACATGGTGTAAATGCAGAGACAGAAGAGCTTTGCGAGGCGTGGATGGTGGTAGTGTAGAGAAAGAGAGCCAAGATTTTTTACAGCGTCTAGCAGTGGGAAAACATGGCGGTAGCGGGAAGGGGCGCAACTAATTGGACACGTCGCGACTGCAATTCATTTTCTCGCGACCTAGTGCCATGGGCGTTTGGCCATCTGCCCTCCAAACAAAGCCTCACAACCTCAAAATATGGATGATCGCTGACTCAATATGGAGTTCCCTCCATGCATTTTTGGCAATTCTGATGGCGACTCTGCTAGAGTGGTCTTTTTGTCAAATTGTCAAAAATACGGTTATTATGACAATCAAACATTTCTTCACGAGCATAGCAAGCTCCTTTCCAATGTCTTAAGGGTCCTCAGAATTGCAGTCGGATTCTTCTTTAGATGAGGAAACGGCCTTTGCCTTCAAAGCACGGGTTTGGCCATAGTTGGGGCCGTAGATGTCTCTCTTCTCAGATAGTTGGAATTCATGTGTGTTTAGCCTCTCAAGTATGTCAGATGGACTGAGATCTCTGAAGTCAGGACGTTCTTGAATCATCAGGGCCAAGGTGTCAAATGAGCTGTCAAGTGATCTCAGAAGCTTCTTGATGATTTCGTGCTTGGTGATCTCAATGGCGCCAAGAGCATGAAGCTCATTGGTGATATCAGTGAGGCGATCGAACGTGAGCTGGACATTCTCATTGTCATTCCTCTTGAAGCGGTTGAAGCGATTTCGAAGAACATCGATCCTTGAGTCACTTTGAGTTGAAACGCCTTCGTTGACCTCGGACAGCCAATCCCAGACTAGCTTCGCAGTTTCCAGTGCACGCAGACGGCCATACTGTCCCTTGGTCAGATGACCACAGATGATGTTCTTGGCGGTCGAGTCCAGTTGAGGGAGTCTCTTACCATCAGCAGCGGTGACATCTTGAAAGTGCGTTAAGTCGACTAGAGGGGGGTGAATAGGCGATTTTTATGAATTCTTCACTAAGGAATTTCAGGGTGAGGAAATTCCTAAGCGAAGAACTACTAGCAGCAAAATAAGTACTCAGATGCAAACATAACAGAACAGAAGCACATTCATCATGATGAAATGAAAACAAGCACTGAGTACAGAAAGCGTAAACACAGGATAAGCAGGCTGAAGACAAACTGACTGAAGAAATGAACTGAGGAAATTGGGAAAATCTTCAGTCAAAGTCTTCAAACAGTAACGATCAAGTACACAACACAGTAATGAGGAAATGGAAGGGTTGAGGAAATAGAACCAGTAAGCTTGGTGAAGACAGTGATTTGGTAGACCAGTTCCAACTGCTGTGACAGTTGTACGTCTGGTTGGAGTGGCTAGGTAATTAAACCAGAGGACACACAGTCCCAGACACACAGTCCTCACCGTATTCTCCTTGAGCTAAGGTCACACAGACCTCGCCCAATCACTCGTGGTAAGTCTTCAGGTGACTTCCAAACCTTCACAAACTCGGTCACTCGACGATCCACAATTTCCTCTTGGATGCTCTAGACCATGACGCCTAACCGTCTGGAAGATGCACAGTCTTCAAAGGTAACAAGCGTCGGATCCACACATGAACAATCTCTTCAGTGATGCTCAATCACTTTGGGTTTGTAGGTGTTTGGGTTTTCCTCACTTGATGATTTTTGCTCAAAGTCCTCGGAGGATGGGATGCTCTCAATGACAAGTGTTAGTTTCTCTCGGAGCAGCCAATCAACTAGTGGTTGTAGGGGGCGGCTATTTATAGCCTAGGGAGCAGCCCGACATGATAATACGTAAATGCCCTTCAATGATATGACCGTTAGGTGGGTAGGATATTTTGGGACAGCTGGCACATAGCACAACAACGGTCGGAAATGTGAGGTTCAAATTCCTCAGGGCTATCATGTTCCTCACTTGTAGGCAATCCGCACTAGCGAATTCCTAACTCCTCAGTCAGAACAAATTCCTCAGAGACCAGAAGAACTTCGTCTCTGTCACTGAAGAAATTGATTGAACTGCATGAGATTTCCAATGGCTTCACTCAAAATGATTGGTAGGTGTAGGATTTTGAGATGAGCGTCACTTGGAAACTTTTCCTTAGTTTTTCCTCGATGTAGGATCAAAAGTATGTCTAGAGGGGGGGTGATTAGACTACTTGACCAAATAAAAACCTAGCCTTTTCCCAATTTGAAGTCTTGGCAGATTTTAGCAACTTTGCACAAGTCAAGAAATCAACCTACACGTGCAATTCTAAGAGTATAGCAATGGAATGTAATACAATTGCACATGAAGGTAAAGGGAGGAGTTTGAGAGAGCAAACACAATGTAGACACGGAGATTTTTTATCCGTGGTTCCGATAGGTGGTGCTATCGTACATCCACGTTGACGGAGACTTCAACCCACGAAGGGTAACGGTTGCGCGAGTCCACGGAGGGCTCCACCCACGAAGGGTCCACGAAGAAGCAACCTTGTCTATCCCACCATGGCCATCGCCCACGAAGGACTTGCCTCACTAGGGTAGATCTTCACGAAGTAGGTGACACCTAACCAATCTAGGAGACACCACTCTCCAAAAGGTAATAGACGGTGTGTTGATGATGAACTCCTTGCTCTTGTGCTTCAAATGATAGTCTCCCCAACACTCAACTCTCTTTCATAGGATTGGATTTGGTGGAAAGATGATTTGGGTGGAAAGCAACTTGACGAAGGCTAGAGATCAAGATTTATGTGGTTGGAATGGAATATCTTGACCTCAACACAAGTCTAGGTGGTTCTCTCTCAGAAAATGTATGTTGGAAGTGTAGGCATGTTCTGATGGCTCTCTCCATGAATGAAGAGTGGGTGGAGGGGTATAAATATCCTCCACACAAAATCTACCCGTTACACACAATTTACCAAACTCGGCGGGACCGAATCAGAAGACTCGGTCAAACCGATTTAGTTCATAATGTGACCGTTAGGCATTTCGGTGGGACCGACATGTCAACTCGGTGGGACCGATTTCATTAGGGTTAGGGCATAACGTAATCTCGGTGAGACCGATTACACAAACTCGGTGGGACTGATTTTGGTAATAAGCTAACCAGAGAATTGGTCAGGAAAACTCGGTGGGACCGATTTGCTCATTATGGTTGGACCAAAACGTTACGAAGGGGAAACAGAGAGTTTGCATTGCGAACTCGGTGGGACCGATCGCTCATCTCGGTTAGACCGAAATGTTACGAAGGGAAACAGAGAGTTTGCAATCCCATCTCAGTGAGACCGAGATCCCTATCGGTGAGACCGAAGTGACTAGGGTTTGTGGCAATGGCTATGTCAAGAGAAATCGATGGCACCGGATAGAAAGATTCGGTGGGTCCGAGTTTGACTTTTGGTTTGGGACATATGTGGATGTGAGAAAGTGGTTGAGGGTATTGGAGCATATCACTAAGCATTTTGAGCAAGAAACCCATTAAGCAACACCTCATCCCCTTTTAATAGTATTGGCTTTTCCTATGGACTCAATGTGATCTTGGATCACTAAAAGTAAAATGTAGAGTCTTGAGCTTGAGCCAATATGTGTCCTTAGCATTTTGAGGGGTCCACATTCCTAATCCATGCCATGCCAATCATTGAACTTTCCTGAAATATTTATCTTGAGATAGCATTAGTTCAATGAGCTATATGTTGTTAGTAATTACCAAACCCACCCAGGGATAGTTGCACTTTCACTCGACCCCTTTAACAGTACGGTGTTTCCTATGACTCAAGAAAGAGAAAATGAAACTACGAAAACAGAAGTCTTCACGCTTCATGTTCCTCACATGAATATCAAGTCTTCATGGTCACACCAATTTCTTCACTTTCAAAGTCTTCAAAAAGTCTTCAGAAATCTAAAGTCTTCAGTTGAAGACATTCATTTTTTTAGGGGTCGAATTTCTCTGTAAATATCAAACTTCTCATAGACTTATAGACCTGTGTACACTCACAAACACATCAGTCCCTTAACCTATAAGTCTTCAATACACCAAAATCACTAAGGGGCGCTAGATGCACTTACAATCTCCCCCTTTTTGGTGATTGATGACAATATAGGTTAAGTTTTCAACGGGGATAAACATATGAAGTGTAAATACTGATATTAAGGAATTTGATTGGAAGATATAGAAGAACTCCCCTGAAGATGTGCATAGTGAGGAATTTGCTTTGGAAGCAATGCACATTTGAAGAGTAGAATCATGGAGATCTCCCCCTATATCTTGTAATTCATACACACATTAATCATATGGTATGAAGAATTTGAAATGCATGATGAAATATGGTGACTGATGTAATTCAGCATGCATGCATTAATATATATGAGGAAATAGCATGCAGAAGAACATAGAAAAAGTATCAGACCACCATCGGGTTTAAGTTTACAACTCGATCCAACAAAGTCTTCAAAAGAACAAGAGTTGTAACTTAGAAGCTGTCCTCTTCTGGTCAGCAGCTGTCCTCTTGATTGTCTCTACAATCAGACTCATGACCTTGAACTTTTGAGGGACATAAAAAATGTGCAGCAAGTTGATTGAGTGTCCTCTGATCATCTTATGATCTCCTGACTTGGGTAGCAAGGTGTGCCTCAGGATGGTGTTCATGGTAGGCAGACCAGACAACAGATAGTGTACAGATCCAAGCTTGCGTGTCTCCAAAGCTTTATCAGGGATCTCTTTGTACATGTTTGCCATGGAGTTGTGGTCTTTCTTCTTCTTGGCATACACATCCAAGTCATCTTCATGTTCCTCTGGGGCATTTATCAGTTTAGCCCATTCTTCAACAGTGGATTGGTACCTAGTACCTTCTGACATCCAAACTATCCTCCCATCTGGATAGAAATGAGCAGTGGAGTAAAATTCCAGTATAAGCTCATCATTCCATTTTGTGAGCTTCTGCCCAACAAATTTGTCATCTCCACAAGCCTTGAAGTTGTCATGTACACCTGGGAAGTGATGTTCATTTTCCTTGATGTATTCCCAATCAACCCATCTCATGTCACATACCATTGGCTTCTTGTCAAGCAGAATGGTCTCATAGAAATCTTGTTGTTCTTTTGTATGAAATCTATAGTCAACTGCAGTCCTCCTTCTCATAGCATAGGGATCATACTGTCTCCACAATCTCAGTCCAGCATCTTTTCTGATATGCATGTCGTCAGCCACTGGATGAGCATCATTTTGGTCTGGAATCTTGGGTTTCAGCTTTCTCAAAACAAGAGACTCATCATCCTCTTCTTCAGCTTGAGGCACTGGGGCCTTGTTCTTCTCTTCTGTAGGAATGCTCCTGGTGTTCCTCTTGGGCTTTGGGGGCTTCTGAGCTTGAGCTTTGGGAGTAGTCTTGGGCTTTGATGGAGCAGCTCCTGACTTGATAGCATCTCCCATAAGCTTTTGAGCTTTGGGTGCTGGTGCAACATCTTCCTCTTCTTCATCTCTTACCATAGTAGATTTTCCAAGAACTTTTGCAGTAGTGGTTGTTGCCCTCTTCTTTTTCTGGTCATCACCTGCTGCTTCACCATCATCTGATTCTATGGTGAATTTCATTGTTTCTCCTATTTCTACCTTCCTTGGCTTTGACATTGGGATTCTCCTGGCAGGTGCCTTCTTGTTCAAGCCTGGCTTTGTTGCAGCAGTTGTACCATACTCCTTCTTCAAAACTTTCTTCCTTGAGGTAGCTTCATCCTCAGTAGCCACATAGTCCTCATCCTCGGAGTCTGAGGTTCTCTTCTTCCTTGTCCTGGTGGCTGCCTTGGGCAAGTTACTAGGTGTGCTCCTGCTGCCCTCATCATAGCTGCTTGAGGGATCTGAACCCTCACTCAATTGCACTTGTTCCTCAGATCTGTTCTGACTGTCACTCTGGTCAGACATCTTGGCAATCTCACTAACAGCAGACCCTGTGAATAGATGTGGATGAGGTAGAGTGGATGAGCATCACAAAGTGCAGAGGTTTTGTAAAACAAATGACTCAAAAACTTAGTTTTAGTTCTCCACAGAAAGCATTTCGGAGCTACCGATTTGATAAACTCAGTGATACCAAAGCAATTTTTGGAGCCTAAACATGTGAACTCGGTCAGACCGAGTCACAGTTTGGTGGCACCGAGACTGCTAGGGTTTCACAGAGAATCGAACTCGGTCACACCGTTTGTAGTTTTCGGTCGGACCAAAAATCACATGTGCAATGGCCTAAGACAAATCGGTGAGACCGATTTCTACAACTCGGTCGGTCCGAGATGAGTTCGGCGGAGACCTAACCCTAAATTTTTAGATCAAATCTAATCTAAGGATGTTTTTCAGTGGATAGATCATTTGCATACGTGGTAAAGATCATGGCAAAGCAATCTGCTATGAATCAGTTAAAGGAATAGCACATAGAGTCGAACCCATACCCTAGTTCGGCAGGAGTTCACTACGGCGACAACGGCGGAGCAGATTTCCGTTGACGATGATGGAAACCAGCGGCGGGAGGTCGCTCGCGGCGAGGAGAGGATCCGGAGACCCGAGGTGGCAGAGCAGGACACACGCGCGGGCTGAGGAGTTTGAAGAAATTTCCAAAATCTCACCCGTGGGTATATATATCCCGACCCTATCGGTGTGACCGAGTGGAACAACTCGGTGGCACCGAGATGCAGAATCGCAAGCGGTTACTCACTACAAAAAAATACACTTCCGTGATGATACGTGTTTGTCACAGTAGGTCATGTTTTTTGTCATGCATGTACATCCATGACAAATTTATGATAGAATCAAGATAGTCATACCTGTGCTGTCGTAGAAGTGTTCCATGACATTACCAAAATTATCATCACGAAAGTGTCCACTTCCATGACTATAAATCACGCGTCACAGAAGTGCTTTCGTCAAGGGTGACCGACACGTGGCATCCACCATAACGGAACGCCGTTAAGCTATCGGGTCCGGTTTTGGATCTGATAACCCGTTAACAGCCGGGACCAATGGAAAATTTCCACGTGTAAAATTCTGATTGGCCGAAGGGAACACCTGTTAGCTCATCAGTGGGCCATGTGTCGCCCGTCCATTGGAGGAGACATGCCTACGATACATCGCCACGTGGCTGGGCCCAACAGAGGCCCATATAGGTTAAAAAGGCCGGCCCAGTCAAAGGCCCGTAGTACTTACTCAGGTACTAGTGGGCCAGCCCAATAACGGCCTGCTTAATAAAGGCCCATTTACGGCCCGAAGCCAGATCTGGCCCATTAATTGTTCGCCGAATATTTGGGCCCATTTACGGCCCGAAGCTAGATTTGGCCCGTTAATTGTTCGCCGAATATTTGGGCCCAATTACAGCCCAGTGACTTTCGGCCTGTTAGAGGACCGATGTAGACATGGGCCCATTTCAGCCCGGTGTGACTTTCGGCCTGTGAATGGCCTGTGCTGCCCATGGGCCATATATGGTCCGACGGGACATCGGGCCCACTAACGGCCCGTGATAAAGGTGGCAACAGTTAAGCCCAACGTGACTTTGGGCCTGTTAAAGGCCTGTCGCATAATTCGGCCCGTTGATGTCTGTACTAAGATTTCGGCCTCTTAAAGGCCCATGATATCAGTGGGCCAACTAAGGCCCGAGATATGTTTCGGCCTGGTAACTGCCCGTGATATAACTGGGCCCAAAAAGGCCCGGTCTACATTTCAGCCTGCTGAAGGCCCGTCGACGACTAGTGGAAATTGAGGCCCAACATGCATTTCGGCCTGCTAAAGGCCCATGGTTTCATATGGGCCGTAACAGGCCAGTACAATATTCAGCCTGTTAATGGCCCAACGCTACCTGGGCCAAACTAAGCGCTGGGTCCACAAAAGGCCCAACTAAAATATAGGTCGGTGTAAGTTGTGGGCCTCGCGCAAAGTGTGAAGGCCCCAATCATTTGGGCCCAAGAAAGATGCAGGCCGACCCAATTGTGGCCCGCTAAAAACCAGGCCCGTTAGAGGCGAATGTTTCGGCCCGGTCGACTACATCTGATATTTTTTAGATAGCGAATGATGGCAGTAACTAGTACGAATTAAGAACAAACCTACTCTATACAATAAAGAAATTACGGCATAGTAACTAAGAATAAACCTACACTATACTTAAAGGATTTATGGTATATTACATCCACTGGGCATCGAAGTTCGCCACCAGTGATCATAAAGCGCAACAAAGAAGCAGATTACAAAACCTGGGCACCATTGCAGCATAACAAAGTAATACTGAACCGAGACCACTTCCAAGACAGTTCAAGAAAGGTTAGTATTGCGCAGGAACTACTGCGCAAGCTGCTGAGCAAGGCTGTGAGACCGGCCTAGCATGTCCGTCATAGCTTCCAGGTGTAGCTATTTAGCGATGAGCTTCTCATTGGTGTTCTCCGCAATCTTTCTTAGAGATAGGACTTCAAGTCAAAGTTGAGTTGCAGAATGCCTTTCTGCTAGAACTTGGGACTAAAGAAGTCGAACTGATTCAGATAACGAATTCTGTGAGCTTGTCTGACTGCTAGTCTCAAGTAACTTGAACACTGCATCAAGACAAGACTTTGGGGTTGTCTCGCTATCTTCAAGATGTTTTGCCTTCTTTGCTGCAATATATGTTGGGTTTGTCTCACAGCCTTCAGCAGACTTGTGCATGCCATCAGGCATATCACCCTGAAACAAAGCAGAGAGATGACAGGTTTTGCACGTGTATAAACAAAGATGATAACTATGCTGTCAATTCCATCCAATTTCAAATTAGAAAACAAAGAGTAAGTTCAAAATATCAATAGCATAATTTGGCATTGTTCATAATGCGGGGAGCTTCACCACACTACTGGATTACCATGTCAACATAACAAGCATAGATGAAGGGCAAATAAAATCATTGTATCTATTTTAGTTAATGTGCATGGCATGTTGTTCATATCATCAGCCACATCAGTAAGATAAAACAGGAGATGACAAGGTGCAAACGTGGGCTGCTTCACCACACACTGGATTATAGATCCACAAAACAAGCATACATATAGGGAGTATTGAGTAATGTGGATGGTATGAATAAGGAATTTCGTTTTACAAGTAAAACTTAGAACTTACGGTTCTTGCGAACATGCATTTTGGTAGAAACAGCAAACTAAACAGCAGTAAACGATAGGGAGTATGAGCAAATTAAACAACAATTGAGGATAAAGGCTTTAGAAGGACTGACTTACATTAACAATTAACACCAGCTTTATAATGCCCTTCTCCATGTCAAGGGAAGGATAACTCAAGAATTTCAGCACAGAATCTTCTTCATAAGCATTGCCTGTACTCTACATTTTGTAGAGAGTAATTATAGATATGATAATACTGGAAGGGATAGAGGATAATGAAGATAAGATGCAGATTGATGCTACATAATCAACTACCAATCCCTGGAAGTACATGTCACGCCCAATATGCGACCCTATCCTAGAGGAACTCAAAGGTCCCACCAAGGATAGACCCGCATATTGAAACGCTTTTGCAAGGTGGATATCATTACATCAACATTACATAATATATGGGGATACATACAAGGCATACAGATGCCGCAAGAATACATCATACATAAGATCAACATCCGACTACGGATGAAACACAAACAGAAGCTCAAACGACATCCACCCTGCTAGCCCAGGCTGCCGACCTGGAACCTATCCCCTGATCGAAGAAGAAGCAGAAGAAGAAGAACTCCAAAACAAGTAACATTGCTCTCGCATCATGATCATCGCAAAACCTGTACCTGCAACTGGTGTTGTAGTAATCTGTGAGCCACGAGGACTCAGCAATCCCATTACCATGGGTATCAAGACTAGCAAAGCTTAATGGGTAAGGAAGGGGTAAAGTGGTGAGGTTGCAGCAGCGACTAAGCATATATGGTGGCTAACATACGCAAATAAGAGCGAGAAGAGAAGCAACGGAACGGTCGTCAACTAGTAATGATCAAGAAGTGATCCTGAACTCCTACTTACGTCAAACATAACCCCAAAACCGTGTTCACTTCCAGGACTCCGCCGAAAAGAGACCATCATGGCTACACACGCGGTTGATGCGTTTTAATTAAGTCAAGTGTCAAGTTCTCTACAACCGGACATTAACAAATTCCCATCTTCCACATAACCGCAGGCACGGCTTTCGAAAGATAATACCCTGCAGGGGTGTCCCAACTTAGCCCATTATAAGCTCTCACGGTCAACGAAGGATGTTCCTTCTCCCGGGAAGACCCGATCAGTCTCGAAATCCTGGTATACAAGACATTTCGACAATGGTAAAACAAGACCAGCAAAGCCTCCCGATGTGTCGACAATCCCGATAGGAGTCGCACGTATCTCGTTCTCAGGACACACCGGATGAACTAAGCGTACAGGTACCGACGTAACCCAAGTTGCCAAGGGATGGTCCCGCACGGTGCTCTAGTTTGGACCAACACTTAGACAAGCACTGGCCCGGGGTGTAAAATAAAGATGACCCTCGGGATGCGCGACTCCCAAGGGAAAAAGCCTAGGTGAGGCAAATGTAAAACCAAGGTTGGGCCTTGCTGGAAGAGTTTTATTCAAAGCGAACTGTGAAGGGGGTCCCATAAATCACCCAACCGCGTAAGGGACGCAAAATCAAGGAACATAACACCGGTATGACCGAAACTAGGGCAGCAAGAGTGGAACAAAATGCCAGGCATAAGGCCGAGCCTTCCACCCTTTACCAAGTATATAGATGCATTAATTAAATAAGAGATATTGTGATATCCCAACATAAACATAAACCAACATGGAGCAATCTTCATCTTCACCTGCAACTAGCAACGCTATAAGAGGGGCTGAGCAAAGCGGTAACATAGCCAAACAACGGTTTGCTAGGAAGGGTGAAAAAGGTTAGAGGTTCATGGCATTTTGGGAGGCTTGAGGAGCAAGTGAAAGGTAGCGCAGCATAGCGATAGAACGAAGCAACTAGCATAGCAATGATAGTAATGAGATCCAAGGTGACGGTCATCTTGCTTGAAATCCCGCTAGGAAGAAGAATGAGTCCATGAAGAAGATGAAGCCACGAAGACGAACCAAGCGTAGACGAACGAATCCTCACGATCGCAACGAAACGGGAACTATCGAGAAGAAGCACAACATGGTAAACACACCACACATGAACAAGGCATGATGCTCAATCAAGTATGATGCATGACAAGGCTATATGATGCTACTCATGGCAAGAGATGATGCATACAAGAGCAACACATCAAAGCAAGTTTAAATGAGGCCGGAACTAACATATAACAAATCCGGTAAGTCCTCATATGCAAGTTTCGAAGTTGGTCCAGATCTGAATAAACCTTATGTTCAAGTTGTTAAACAACAAGTTAAAATGCACCAAGATGATCTACACGAAATTCTAGTCAAGTTACATATAAAGTTCATTAGATTCGTAGTTACGGCCTAGAAGATATGAGCAAAACAAGATAAACATGGCATTGATGCAAAATGCATACAAACATCAAGACAACACACTCAAAACATGGATGCAACATGATAAGATGAATCTACATGCATTTCTAAGCAAGTTTCATATAAAGCACACTCAAAACGAAGCAACGGTGCAACAAATACACTTCTAACAAGATATAACAACAATCTGTCCAAAACAGCAACTAGGCACCTTGCAAACATCATGAACATATGCTATAGCACCCCAACATGATAACAAAAGGCATGGACATGGTGTACAGGTAACGCATTACAAAACATGAACACTGAGCTATCTCCAGAAATCACTAGAACATGCTCAAAAGGACATGGAAAAATTGCAAATAATAACAGTTTCACAGACTTAGCAGAAATCACTGGCATGGCAGAAATAACATCAGGTTGCTAAGTTTAGAGCTGTCGAACAACATGCTACAGGAACAGATCATAGCAAAAAAAGACATGACATGTATCAACTAATTGCATAGAACAAAAGTCCCTTACTGATCACGAGCCAAAAAGGCACAGAAGATATGATGGCATCCATGTAAACATAGAAAGTTTCATAAACAGATTCAGACTTGGCAGAAAAACTGAGCATGGCAAAAACAGAATTATGAAGGCATCTTTGCGAGCTTAAATCACTCATCACAAAGCATTTCATGGCATGTGAAGGCATCCAACAGTAAAATGGCATAATTCGGAAGCTAAGCATGGCAAGATCAAGTTCATAGGGTGCATGGATCACTAGTAAAACATATGGCAAAACTGAACTTAATGTTAACAGGCTGACAGCAACATTATTTAGCAAGTTTGGAGCAAGATTACAACAAGCTACAGCAGGCTATAAATGCAACCAAGGACATGGATGGATAGAGCATAATATGTATAACAAAAATTCCTTAGTTAACGCCTCCAGATTATGCATAAAACTCATGGTGACATCAGGTTTACATGGCATCACAATGTTATAGCTACAGACTTAGCAGAAATGACTAAGTCACAGAAATCAGAAACATCATGGAGGCTACTTTGCATGCTTGTGCTATTCGCCACATAGATCACAAAAATAAAATACACGCACCTATGTAAAGATGGCATGATGTAGTTCAAAACACATGTAGAGCCCATGTTCATAAGATGCACACATCAAATGCAACAAAAATGACAAAACAACAAGTTCTGATAACAGACAGCAGGTTAACATCACATAGCACTCTTGCAATGATGATTAGGGCATCAAGATGATCTCAAACAAGCATGGCACAATGGAATAAACTGAATAGCATCTCATGATGAACATTTGGACATATTATGCATGCAAAACGAAGCAGTATGTATGAAGTTATGGCATGTAGAACAGAGCACCAGAATGCTGAAAATTAGGGACTTAGCCGAAATTCGAAGTCAACCTCGGGTTTTCAGACCTGGGCGCGGAGAACGAGGATCGCCGGAGGAATTGCCGGGGACGAAGGAGAGGCGACGGTCGGAGCTTGAGGAGGGGCCGACGAGGAGGCCGGATCTGGGCACGGGGGCGCCTGATCCGCCGGTTTTCGGGGCCGACGGGGCACCGGCGCGGTGGGGCTTCGCGGGAGGAGGCGGCCATCCATGGCGGCGGGGCCGACCTGGTCGCTGGAGCGGGCGGCGGGGTCACCGGCGGGCGGAGGCGGCAGGGCGCGGGCGCACGGCTCGGGCCCGGCGCGGGCGCGGGCGAGCCGGCCGTGGGCCTCGCGGGCCGCGGCGGCGGAGGGCGGCGCAGGGACAGGTGGCGGCTCCGGATTGGGCGTGGCGCGGTGGCGGACATGTCCGTCGGTGGCGGGGGAAATGTTCGGCGGCGCGAGAGGAAGGAGGCTAGGGTTCATCTGCGAATTTTTGGGGAGGGGCACATATTTATAGGTAGAGGGAGCTAGGAGTGTCCAAATGAGGTGCGGTTTTCGGCCACGCGATCGTGATCAAACGGCGGAGAGCATGGAGGGGGTTTGGATGGGCTAGTGGGCTGTGGTGCAGGGGTGCTGGGCTGCAAAGAGAAGGGGGCTTCGGGCTACGCGGTTAACCGTTGGGGCATCAAACGACCTCCAAATGGAACGAAATTTGACGAGCGATCTGTCGGTGATATACCAAGGCCACTCGGCAAATCTCGGCCCATTCCGAGAACGTTTTTCTCCCGCTCACGAAAAGAAAACAGAGGGGCGACGGGCGCGCGCGAGAGTATCGGATCGCAAAACGGACAACGGGGAAAAGGACCGGATGCAAGTTTTGAAAAACATGCAGATGACGACATGGCAAAATGCAACACGCAAGCAAAAGACATGGCAACGACGGCGAATAACTGGAAGACACCTGGCGCATCGAATCCGGGGCGTTACAGTACAAGCGTTGCAGGACAAAATGTACTGTCAAGAGCAATCGGCTACACTTCTGCACTGGCATTGTGTGTGTATTCTACTTTTTAGTATGATTAAATTTAGATCTGATCTTTTTTAGTAAATGGTGGGCGAGGGAGATAAGATGCAGAATGCTACACAATGAACCAATCCCTCTTCCCATAATACAAGAGTGTTTTGAACACTGGTGTACTGTACAAAACATTCTGATATTATGGGACGGAGGGAGTAGCTGTTAATGTAAGTACAATGATAGACGATGTTCAGTCCTTACAAGAGGATTGCAGAGCGAAACCTCTTCAAAAGAATTGGGTTGATTCTAAATTTATGTAAGAGTCCATACGGATCTTATAATGTCCACCAAATGGACGATAACGAGGCTAACATGTGCAGTGATGCTACATAATCAAACAGTTATGAAAGTAAGTATGGTCATACAGGGCAAGAGGTACTCACAAGAGCAATGCAGTGTGCAGTATAGTTGCGAGATTCTGTGGTCCCTTGAGAATGAATGTTCTTCTGCTAACAGTTTTCGTACAAGTGAGACGTTAAGGCAAATGCAGAAATGTAGTTCTAATTGTGATGTGATATCATAGACAGTACCTTACGCTGTAGCCAAGACCATTGTGTAACAAGATTATTCCAGTCACCGTCGGATAAATGTAGCACCGGAGACTTTACAGAAATTTCGTTTAGAGGCTTGCCATCGAAGTGCGCTTGCCTTAGGTAGGAACGATACTTCATCAACGAATGCTTGAAAAGCACAACCAACCCTTGCTCGTCTTCACAATCCAGTTTGGTCCTTGCCTATTTAAAAGAATGAAATCTTGTGTCTTCTGTCAGCAGAAACATATGCAGTAATGACCATGAATAACATTAGTACATTACTTACGCGTAAGTTGCGGAGGAAGACTGGAAATTGTTCTGTGTCTGCGGTATAATCTTTCCATGAAGGAAAGATGCGCACAAAGTTCCTGACAACAATATAAGCTTCGTCTTCTAAACTGGGAGGAAATGTAATAGGGGTCCTATTTGCTGCAATTGGGGCTCTCTCTGGTTCGAAAAGGGATTTGGCAACTGGATTTGGTGTACTCTTTGCTGGAATGGGGGTTTTGCGTTGTAGAGCTGATGCTATGTCAACTGGCATAATCACAATGTTTGCTGCAGTTGGGGTCTGCTGAGTTGGGGCATCAGAAATGACTAGTGTAGTACGGCTAGAGTTTGCTAGAGTTGGGGTGTTTTGTGGGTCAGGTGATATTGCAACTACACCTAATGGGCTATTTGATTTATCAGGTGCCACTACCTTTTCCAAATACTTTGCTTGTGCTCCTCCACGATCAGCAATCGCCCTCTTCCTTTTGCACGTCTGATACACAAGAACAACATTTGAATGGATAAATATGGTATGATGACAGATGGAATATGTACTGAAAATGGATAGGCAGAGCGTATTCACATACACGATGTGTAAACTAAGCTAATGGCAGTTCAACAAAGTAGAAGCAATGCAAAGCATCAGTTGCAAGATATGTGCGACCAATATAACCTTGGAAAGTTAGAGCAAGCACCTTGATGGGTGAATAAGATAGGGCATCTTCCTCTGACTCCTCCACTAGGGAGCTACATTGACTTAGGTCTCTCTAGCTCAGAATCACTGTTAGGATCATATTCTGAGCATGAATCTATAGGTGGAGAGCGTTTGCATTGCATTGCATCCAGACTTGATTTCAGTCCCTTAATGCCAAGTTTGAGAGCCATGGCATTGTTCTGCTTTATTCTTTTCATGCGCACAAGCTCATAATCATTATGATGTTATTCAGAATCTGAGATTCATGAAAACATAAAAAGTAGTCAGATTATCTATGGAATGCATTGCGGATTCAACTCGAAGAGTGTCTCCCAATAAACCCCTACATATGCAAAGTTCACCCCCCAACCGTGCTGACCAGACCACACACAGAAATACAAACCCCTTATGTCTCTATAACAGGCAGACACACATTTCAAAACTGAAGTAGGAACATTAGAATCATATGAAATTCGTATTTGAACAAATAAACTAAGGAATTATGAGTGGCATAATGTTTAGCTTCAAGGGTGGAGTGTTGGTAGTGCGACACAAAGCAAGGAGGCAGATTGTATTCCATGTAAAAGATCGAAGCCTATGTAAAAGCTGGAAATGACACTTTCTTTCTATACAATGCAGTGTTCGTTGCCCACACATGATGGAAGAGATCACATAGAGAAATACTATTCACTCATGTCTACGGTTCCAGTATTTAGAAACAGGGTGGTCCACCCTAAAAGAATATTGACAACAAATATGACAAGGCAAGCATAGATGTAGTGAATCAATCATTTACTTGTGAGCTTACTAGGACAAGTATGCAGAATTGTAACTACAGTAAGAGACCATCCAAAATCTGAATCAATAAGTTTGTCTAGCACTTATTGTTTGCAACTAATCAACGTGAATAATTGGAAATTATATCGAATGAGTAAGAAAGGCAAGTAAAATTGTCAACAAACCTGGCTTGCAGTAGTAATCTGGGTCAATGTCACTACGACCAACAATCCAAAATGACTAGTGTCTGTTCCTAGGGCCGGAATTTTGAAAACTCTGTGAACTTTACAGGTACTAAAGATTACCGAAATACATCTGAACCATTAAGTGCAGGTAGCACTGAGCACACAACAAACCCTAATGACAGTCCTGCCTAATGAGTAATGAATCAATTAGAAAATGGGTGATGAGGAGTGGCTGCTGAGTGTTGAGGACGTATCTTAGGATAAATCGGGTTGGCTTAGTGGGTGCTGGACGCCTGAGCCTTGAACGGACTGGGAAGGTAGGCACGGCGGCGCGCCTGGGCAGCGGTGATGCTGTTGGGCGAGCGGCTCCTGACCTCCTGTTAGTCTGGCGTCTCCTCCTAGAGTCGTGCCGTCCGGGGACGGCAAGTCGCCGGCGAGGCAGGCGGCTGGGGGCGAGTAGAGATCGGAAGCGCGCAGCAGAACAGAGGGGAATCGGGGCCTGGGACGACCCAAAATCCCGGGGTGGGCCGGCCCACCATGGGCACCCTGTAGAGATACACACCCGAGTGGCGAACATGCATTCTCGAAACTAATTTAGGAACATTTAGCTAACCAATTAAACGACTCTATTTTAATAATATCAGATTCATATTTGAACAACTAAGCTTGTTTAGCTTGATGGGTGGAGCAGTGCTATTATGACACGAAGCACGTATTCTGATCGTATAGTGATCAAAAAAGGGGGAAACTCTAAGCATAATTTTTTAAGCAAAAGAGGGTTTCCCCTCCGATTTCTATTAAAGAAACCACCACGGAAACAACATGATCAATTAAACCGTATTATGACTGTGCCATGGCAGATTTGAAGCTGCAAACCGGAGAAATGATATTTAGCAGCCATTGTTTGCTTCGAACTAAGAACTAAATTCTAAGAACTGGAAAGAAAGTAGAGTAACCAAGTTAAGATCTATTTTCTGGTTGAGATCAAAAAGTTGAGGAGATATGAAGTACCACCTCTCTTGCGGCGTCGTGTAGGCATCGGGGGTGCGATGGCTGTCGGTGGCGTTGAAGCAGATCTGCGACGGTAGAAGGGTGCATCGATGGATAAGTCCCGTTGCGGTGGAAGAGAAGGTCGTGTGAGCGGCCCCGGCAAAGAGGACGACGGCGCCGATGAAGCGAGAGGACGTGATGTAAGGATCTTGGTCCGTCGCCGTGGATGAGAAACGTCCATCTCTAGCAGTGGACGACGCGGTCTTGGTAGGCGCTCTGGCATGGTGGAGGACGTTGGCGATGGATGTGGTGGAGGACGGCGGCGATGGATGGGGTGGAGGACGGCGGTGATGGATGGGGTGGCGGACGGAGGCTGATGTGGGGATGGTGTTCTAGCGCAGACAGTGTATGAATGGGAAAATGGAGGGAGAGGTACGGGGAACCATGTTTTTGGGACGTGCCTGTCTGAAATATGGGAAAGTTACGAACTTAGCCCCCGTTTAAAATTTGGACGTCTCGTCGGTTGGGGATACGACGGTAATCTCGCATCTCGCCTATATTTGCCCAGAGCGATTTCGGGCGAGGAGAGGGTGGTTGGCGCCCATGGTTGGCACCCACGGTGTATGAACGGGGCTGACAGGTAGGGCGGTTGTGTCACGTCTGAGTGAAGTTACAAACCTGCCCCTATTGAAAATATTTGCCTACATCAATTTCGGCAGAGTCGAGTTTGTTTTGCCGCCCACAGTGTATGAATGGGGAAATGGAGGCAGAAACATAGGTCTTTCGGACGAGCTTGAATCAAATGTCTTCTGCCGCCCATGTTTGGCGCCCACTGTGTCGGAATGGGCCCAGAGGCGGTCGTGTCACATCTAATTGAAGTTACTAACCTACCCCTATTTAGAGCAGTGGAAATTGGGCCGATGGATTGTCCGTGTAATGGGTAGATAGTAATTTCCATCTCCCAAACACTTGGCTTCAGGCAGCCGACGTGGGAGTGAGACATTTTGCCGCTTCTTTCGAATTTTGTGACAATAAGCATCCACGTTTACCCTGGCAACTAAATTCGAATCCATTTTGTATTCCTATACGAATCTTTATAAATCATTCTATGTGTTTTTATATATCTTCAAAAGGACGACAAAGATGTATTCCGCTGTCATATATGAATATGATTTACAAATGCCGATACTCAAATTCAGAAACTAGAATCCAGTTTAAGGTGAATTCGAACATTTGGAACACTTCATGTCCAACTCAAATGTCACACGCAACATAATGTGTACTCCCATTTAGATATGTACACAAGCGATGTATCAAGATTCAAATACCGAGTCAATCAACCAAGAATATACAGAACTAACAGACATATAAACACTTATAGAGTATATGGATCAATAATTTCAACTAACATACATAAGCCAGGCCGCTGTACTTTTTTTTGCTACAGCAGCATCTTTTTTTTAGCCAAGCTACTACAGCATCTTGGCCCTTTCTGATGTGTGCCACTTATGGTCCATCTGTACTACTATTATTGCTGAATGCACATTCAGCCCGATTGGCATATTTGTAGGTCTGGCACAGCAATCAAAATGAAATGTCTCCGAGTCTTATCAATTAATACAGACTTGTGCTCAAATAAAATTACAAACCAAAAAACAAAAAAAAGCAATTATTACATGATCTCTAAAATAAGTGGTTTGATTTATTACATGAACAAACAACACAAAGGTTATTCAATGATGGAAAGAACATTTCACCTATGATTTACCAAGTGGGAATTTAATTTCCTTTTTTCCTTCAGGACCTTAACGACGTGGTCAGTCTCAGCTTGCTTCATTTTGAAATCCACCAAATATTTAATGGTTTTCTTGAGTACTGCTAGTGATTGTGCTGTTTGCTTCCTCAACATGTCAACTTCATCTCTAAGTGCAGAAGCAGAATCTCTTTCTACCACTAGTTTAGCCTCTAGAGCATCAGCAGTTGGCAATTCATAATGCACGATTGGGCCGGTTCCACTGTTGTGGAATGATACAACGTCCATGGGGACCTCGCTCTTTGATCTTGGGCTAACCTGTTTTGCCATTAAAGTTCCGATTAGATTCAGACAAGTTGAAGTTAGCAAAACATCTCAACTGGGAGTTATAACAGCAAACCAGTTAAACAAACAAGGAATTAAAGAGTTTCAATTGGATGCTAAAAAGTAGTTGTTAACATCATTGTAACCCGTTGTTGCAGCAGCAAAGCAGTTAAACAAACAAGTAGCTATTTAAATTTAGGCAAACAGGTAATTCTTAACAATAAGTATCAAACACATAGATAGGCGCAGTCTATAATAGGATTAATAGGCTTTGGCATTATGTAATCAGTAGCAAACTAAATTAAGCCAAGCAACGTAATTGAACAATTTTTCAATAAGTGGCTAACTAAAATTCCGAGAAGCAGGTAATTGAACTTACGCTAGTTTTTTGTACAGGCACACTGCAACTTCTTTTTCGCTTACAAGGTTGTACGAAGGAGTCCATGGCATCAATTGCTTGGATACGTAGTCCCAATACTTCTTTCTTCCCACACTGCATTGGTAAGTCGAATGGTTAATCTGGTAAGATGGTGCGTCCTTGATATGTTATATGAGGATGTGTAGTCAGACTAGTTGTAGCCACACACATCACACTGGCTTTTACTGTATATTTCATGCGATTACTTTTGGCATATCGAGATCTAAGAAATCTACAATAGGATGAAAAGACTAGCATCCTTCACATTATTGGCGAACTCAGTTCATAGAAACAAGCAATTCAACCATTCTGTGGGTAAATCAAAAGCGCCATTGGAATATTTTTCACTACCCCAATCATACACGCAAAAAGGGGCGACGCCACCATAGGGGCTGGTATGGGCGGCCACCTCGGGTGGCTGGAAAGTGTGCACCTAGTTTGAGTCGTCCAGGTTGGCCCAAGCTAGTTTTGTTCGTCCCAACGCACGAGCAGGCAATGTAAAAAATGGAAAAATATTTCAATTTGGATGGGCCAATAACATAAGTGCAAGGCAGGGCCTATAGCAGGCTCACGGCCCAAACGAGCGCCTCCCATATCGATCGATAGCAGGAAAAATCCCAATTCATCCACTCCAGCCTCCAGTCTGGTTCGCTCCTAACCTAGCCGCCGCTGGACAGACTGACACAGCAATTCCTCGCGCCCTCGTTGAAGGGTGGTCGCCGGGCTTCAAGCGAATGGAAGGACAAGAATATGAAGATCCAACCCTGGGTGTAGCCTGCGTGGGCGGCAGCGGCGGCAGCACGGGCATGGCATCGAGCTTGTGCAAACGGACAGTTGCAGCTTACAAGAGTAGCATGCGCAATGAGCAGGTACATCACATCCCTGATTATATCTAATTCAACTCTTCAATTTCTGGCCAATAGTTAAACCTGACGGTGTTGTAAAACTGCTTGTATGTAGGGAATCTATGAGAAAATGAAACCAATTTCTACTTATTTTATAACTCCCCCAATCAATACTGAACTGACTGAATCTGACGTATCTAATCAAGTTTCCGGTGCAAACATCCAAGCTCATGTTGTTCTTGAGCCTGAAGTGTCTAATGAACAGACTGCTAATGAAGGATTTGATGCAAACATTTTACATGCTCCTGGTGATGAACATATAGTGTCTAATGAGGGATCTAATGTGAGCATTTTGCAAGCTCCCATTGAAGGATTTAGTGTCTAATGATGATCGGCTATGTTGAGAGAGACATAGAGATTTGCAGGCATTGATGACAAGCAAATTATAGTGCATTTTCATGGCTTGAGGAAACGTCGAGGCCATCTACCAGAAAGTCCCCGTATCATGACAACGTAGCATAAATACTTTCTAATCTGTTGTTTGAAACTATTGGCATACTTGTGCAGGATAGATATATTGATATGCAGTTTGCGCACTGGTTATAGGTGCAATTACACTTTGATATTTTCAGCCAGAGAACGAATAATTCAAGCAGGTACAGACCATGTTTGTAGTCCTTGTACACCATGTTGCATTTTGTGTTTTTTGGTGCTTGCATCATTTAGTGTTTATAATGTGAACTACTTTGGATCATTAGCTGGTTTTCAAAGTGCATGTAGCTTCACATTTCTCAAGTTTTGATTTCCGGAGTGCAAGTGCCTTCGTATTTTTTAAGTTAAATGTTCGCCCCTGGTAACTTGAATTCATGGATCCGCCACTGCACACAAATCATACACGAATGCCAGTACGAATTAAATGAAATGCAGGGACTTACGCTAGCTCGTTGTACAGGCTCACTGCAGCTCTGCTTGCGCTTGAATTGTTCCATGTACAAGTCCATGTTACCACTTGCTTGGATGTGCAGGCCTTGTGCTCCTTGCATCCCCCTCTGCATTTTTGACACGGCGAATGGTTGATCAAATAAGAGGAATCGACCTTGCTGTTGTACCGGAGGACAGATACTTACAAGGTTATACAGGCGTGCAGGATGTGTACCAGATCCCGTAGCGCCCTCATGCTTCGCTAAAAAATGGATTTGCTTGTTTCAGATGATATCTCCAGAAGAAATAAGAGTTAAGTCAGAGTTGGATAGGCGTGTAAGCTAAGAGAGCAGTGAAAGGATATCCAAACATCATCGGAACAGTGCACAAGGGAGTGATGTGTGGATACCTAGTTCGGGCCGGCGTTTGGGCATGCTCGCCTAGCTAGAGTGTGGGTCACTTCTGAGCCGTTGAGGGTGATGTGCTGGCGTTGGCTGGCCGCGCACGGATGCAGATCTTGAGTGGCAGCGGAGCGCTACAATGCGGTGGACGAGACCGTTGGTGAAGCCCCAGCGGCCTCGGGGGTGGAGACGCGACGATGTGCTCGGTGAAGTAGCCCCGGTGAGCTAGGAGACAGCGTCGGTGAAGCGCACCTGATGCGGTGGAAGTCGGTGTCTGTGAGGCATGTCGGTTGCGGCGGGCGACGTTGTCGACCACCCGGTGCGGTGGACGAGGGCGTAGATGAGGTAGCTCAGGTGCGGTGGTGAAGCGCGACCGTCGTCTTTGTCGTCATCGTCCGGCACAGAGGTGGGGAAAGAGAGAGAGGAGGGGCGATTCGAACTTTGCTTGGGTTGGCGGCGAATTAGGGATTTGAGCAATCTAGGCGCGGAAGGGGATGGTGGAGAAGGGAAATTTTGCAGGGTTGGAATTGGGGCTGCCAGATATTTCAATCCTAAACGTGGAAGCGCGAACTTATTTTGTCGTCGTCGTTTTTTGGGGGGGAGGGAGGGGTGGGTGGCTGGGTGCTAAGCATCCGCCCGACACACGCGACCACCACGACACGACCCTGGTCTGCCTGGTGCGCCTACATTTGAGAATGCAAACGAATCTTCTTTCATTTGCAAACGAATATGTATGTATTACCATGCCCGTGTTTTCCTTGCAATAATTAGTCATTCAAAACGAGATACTATAAATTAATTAATGAGGAGTTATTTGAAAAAAATCGAAACGGTATCCACGCTAACGTGGATTAGAGTGCGTGTCACATAATTAGTTATTTGAATTAGAGTGTGTGTCACATAGCGATCTCCAATTCTAACGTGGATTTCGCATTTCACTGTATCCACGCTACTTTTTAATACAAATTCATATGTATATGATGAACACCATGGTAGTGAGAAAACTTTTGGATGGATTCAAACATATGGCCTACAAAATAGCACAAAAAATCTAGTCAATGTCAGTCTTTCGAAACCTAGTATGGCACGAATTCGAAATACTTACCCATATGCATGGTCCTCAGTTCAAATCTTACAATGTACACCGAATTGAAACATCGATATTAAGTCTCGTACTATCTACATTCAAATGTTGTTTTTAGCCCCCCCCCCCCCGCACACACGGTACATACTTCCTGTATCGGTCAATCTTCCTCTCCTAACCACCTTAGGAAGCTATCAGTTTCCAACACACATTCATTCTTTCTCTCCATGTTTCGATCTCTAACTCTCTCAACTACACAACCCCTTTTTCCACTCTGTTACCAAATGTATTTACCTCACACACCCGCCATTGCACCCCATGCCGAGCTCTCTCTCTCTCCCTCTCCCTCTCACCCTCTCGCGCTAAATACATGCATTGCCTATCTAGCCCCCCAACCTCTCGTGCGCACGCACGCACGTTGTCTATCTAGGTCACTCCCTTGAGACTATCTCACTCTTTCTTCCACATGGCGGGCCACACTCGCTCAATCTCGCTCTCTTTATCTGAGTCTCGTTTAACCTCGTTTTCTTTCACACACAAATGATATATCTTCCTGTTTGGGCCTCGATCGACACACTCTATACTCTCTCACGCAGATTGTCTATCTAGGTCAGTCCATCCAAGCCGCCCCCACTCTTTCGACCTCATGGCGGGCCATGCTCGCTCAATCTCTCTCTCTCCCTCTCTCTCTCTCCCTCTCTTTGTATGTCTCGATTGACCTCGCTCTTTCTCGGACAAAAACGATATATCACCATGTTTGAGCCCAATTCGACCTATTCACATTGTATACTCTCTCACGCACATTGTCTATCTAGGTCACTCTCTCCAACCCGTCTCACTCTTTCGATTGCACGACGACCCTATGTGATCGATTGACCTTGCTTCCTCCCACGCACAAAATATATCTACATGTCTGTGACTGGATCATCTCTCAAGCTCTATCTTACAGCCCTCACCCTTGCCAAAAGCTCAATCAGACAATATCTCTCCAGAGCATATATATCTGTTCAATGAATGTCGGACCACACTCACTTTGTCTCTCTATCTATATGTCTCTCGATTGACCTCACTTTCTCACGCCGTATCTTCCACACATTGAAGCTACCTCTCCATCCCTCGCAAAGCCGAAGCTATTTACTTTGCGAGGGGCACTCCAACCTTGGATTAATTTGTGTAGGCATTTATTCCGGTCGGTTTAGATTATATTTTCGTAGCATTCGGCCCACAACTACCCCAAACACTGTTGCAAACCCCGCAACTCCCCTAGTTGATTTCCCTCTAGCTCGGTCATCGCTCTCTGGCACGTCCTTTCTCGCCTTCAACGTCGCACCATGGTATTATTGCAAAAAACTCTGTTGTTCTCTTTAATTATTATAAATAAGCTACAAAACTACACACCGATACTCCACTTGGAATGGAACAAATTTCGACCCACAAGTTAAAGTGCTACAAACTACACACCGAGGGGCCCACATGTCATGAAACAAATTTGGACCATATAAAAATTAAAAAATAAAGGACGAGGATCGAACATGCGACCACGGCCTTCAAGCCGCACGTCAATAGGCAACATACGTAGAACAACAATGTTTGTTGTACCTCCCTTTGTTCACATAATGTTTTTATATTATCACAGCCTATTTAATGGATAACATGTAATATTATTTTTAGTATTATTCGCCTTCACTTACTGGTGGGTTCCATGTGTGCTCTCTCTCTCTCTCCTCCCCTTATGCGTTTAGACGCATGGGCAAACACGAAGAACTCGCGGGCGATGTTGCTGTTGACCATATCTGGACGCGTTCACAAGTTACGGCACCAGTTTCACGTGCTAGCAGCACTAGTCAGTGTGTACGTGCAATGCACGTTAATTTGGAAGTATATTAAGTGCATGCGGATATTAAGTAGGATATTATTTGCGTGTTATTATGTGATTAGCACTATTTTTGGCATGAAATTAACTGCACGCTAAACATGTTGAGCGCTCGACATTTAAGCAGTCTAGGTCGTTGGATGACAAGGAATACATGTGGCTTGATGACGTTTTATATTTAATTTGATACGGCTCTAGTAGAACATTCGATCGATCAAACCATAGATTTCGTTCAGTCTGACTCCGACTTTAAATTATACGATGATCAATCTAAAATAAACGGAAATGATAAACGTTCGGATTTTAAGCATGGCAATCCAAACGTTTTTCATGGCAAATTTAGATTATGCCGCGGCAGCGGGGGCGTCTTGCGGTGGGAAGCGGCTCCTCTGCCGTGCTCTGTGTGTCGTTGGGCCACTGACCGACGGCGACGGCGGCGCCTTGCACCGTTGTTGGCGTACTCTTGGACGTTGGCCTAGCTTCAAGGAAGGCCAAAATGTTCTGGACTTCGGAGCGAGTCAACTGGCGGGAGGAGGCGACTGGCGTTGGTGCAAGGAAGCGGTCGACGACGGCCATCCATGCCGCTAAGGGGGGCACTGGCACCCGCACGGGGACAAGCGCTGTCAACGGCGTGACAGAGACATTCATGTGCACGGGCACCGGCACAGGCGCGCACGTCAGTGTACGCGCAGACGCATGCGCTGGCGGGTGCACAGGCACCGACACGGGCGTGCGCGTCAGTGCACGCGCAGGCGCATGCGCTGGCAGGTGCACGGGCGCGTGAAAGTCGGCTGGGACCTCGTGGAACCCCGTGGCATCAAGCTCGGCGTCAATGTGCGGCTCCCAGCCCATCAATGCCACAGGGATGGGCGCTGGCGCAGTCGGGGCGATGGGAGCCGGAACGGGAGCGGGGACAGGCGCGGCGTCTTCCCGCAAGGCCAGTTCAAGCTCGTCCCAAAGCGCCTTATGTTCTTGAGACTCCAGCTGGGTGTCTTCCTCAGGAAACTGGAAGACTAAGGGCAGACCATCGTGATGCGGCATGGCGTACGTTTAGGTCAGGCTGGTTGGAGGTAGACGACAGGAGAATCGGAGAGGAAGAGACAAGATTGTAGCGATACTGGGTAGTGCGGGGTTGATTTTAAACTGCGGCACTGGCGACATTAAAGTGGGAGCAGTTGGGACGAAGGTGGGCGGCAGAGCCTGGTCAAAGGGGTCGCCTCCCGGTGAGCCTGCACAGCGGTCTGCTCGCACGCCTCCCTATCAGCCGGCGCAGCGGTCTGCTTGCACGCCTCCCATCGAGTCACACGCTTGCTCGGACGGCACCTGCCGATGAGAAGCGGGACTCATGGCGGCACGTAAACGCCCACGGTTTCAATAGTGAAAGCGTTCGCCTTAACGTGACAGGTCTTTGTTCCAAAATACCTTGGCTCTTCATTTGTGCAACTTGTCATAAGCAGCTTGTCTCAAATTGAAGAAAAAATTACGAAGTAATATTTGTGCCATATCACGTGACCATGCTCAGTTTCAAGAATTTATGGTCACTTTTTGGTTTTCTGAAATTTAAGATCAAGGATTCGAAACAATATCATAACTTGCATCATGCAATAAATTTTCAAGCCATACATATGTCCTGTTGTATTTCATAAGAAAGGATTTGGTCAAACACTTTGCTTAGTTAGACTTCAGACAAGTTATATATGCAGAGTAAAAGGATATTCCCTCCGTACCAGTGCATTGACTGATATATTAACTCAAGTACTAGGCACGAACAAACGGGCTCAATTCTGTGCTCATCCTGGTGTAGTAGTAGTAGTAGTAGTAGTAGTAGTAGTAGTAGTACTAGGCAATGCAGTTGACGGGTGACCTTGGTAGCGGCGACCGAGGGAATTGAACCGTGCTCGGCAGGGTAGGTAATGTTGTCTAGTTACTAAAGCATCCCTCCATTGTTCATCGGTAGTCATTATGGACCGGGGACATGAGGGGAATTTCCTAGCACTGGAATTCTGGCCGCCAGATATTTTGACTCGAAACGCGGAGGCTCGACTGGTTGGGGTTGCCTAATGTGCATACCATGCACGCCACCAGAACGACACGAGCCCGGTTTTTATTTTATTTTTATTTTTTTAGGATCAACACGAGCCAAGGTCTGGCTGGTACGCCGTTGGGTCCTACCATTCGAGAATACGAAAGGAACCTTTTAAATTGCCGAACGAATCTATGTGTATTACAATGCCCGTATTTTCCTTGCAAATACTAATCTCAACGTGGTAATTGATTTATGACGAGTTGTTGAATTAGAGTGAGTTTGTGATATAGTGATCTCAACGTGGATTTCACATTTCATGGTATCCCTAGTAAGTTTTTCAATGAAATTCAAATTTAAAAGATGAACAATATGGAGGTGAGAAAACTTTGTATGTATCAAGCATATTACCACACACACACACACACACAGACACCCACACACGAACACAACAACAATCCAATAAGTATAGTGCATCTATTTTTCCAAACCATGCATGTATGACACGAATTCAAAAATACTCCTTCTGTTCCTAAATATTAGTCTTTTAGAGATTTCAACAAGTCACTACATACGGAGCAAAATGAGTGAATCTACACTCTAAAATATGTCTATATACATCCGTATGTGCCAGTCCATTTGAAATCTCTAAAAAGACTAATATTTAGGAACGAAGGGAGTAAAATGTAAGACATGCATGGTCCTCAATTCAATATTTAAAATGAACATGAAACTGAAACATGAATATTAAGTCTAGTACTACAGTACATGCAAATGTTGTGTTTAATTAGGCAGAGCTATGATTGTCGGGGGTCAACCCCTCGACCTTAGATAAAATTGTGAAGCTCTGTTTAGGGTTGTTTAGATTATATTTGTCCCCACCCTCCCAACCACCGATTGGTTGTGCACCCCCCGCCCCTCCTCCCCGGGAGAATATCATGTGCCCCCATACCTTAGATGCTATATGCCGATACGAGTTGCTTGGAGCTTGTAGATCTGAGATATAGCAGCTCACATGATGTCTTAATATTTTTACAGGAACCTTGATGAGTTTGAGAATTGCACACAATTTGTACAAAAACTACTCAGATGCCCTTGGATCCCATATCAACGACCTCGAAGCTCGTATCACCGTAGCATCTAAGATGAAGGAGGACATCATATTCTCCTGTATGTAAGAATATCGTGTGCTACCACACCTTAGATGCTTTGGTGATACAAGCTCTTCGGAGCCGTTGGATTTGTGACCCAACACCTCCTCGGTGGTTCGAATGGTTTTTTGTAGAAAAGCCCCCAAAGAGTTTGGCCACTGCTTACAAGCACAAAGACTGCTCAGATGCCATTGGATCTCAGATCAAACGACCTCGAAGCTCGTATCACCGTAGCATCCAAGCTGCGAGAGCACCTTACGTTTTCTCGCACAGGAGAAGATGAGGTGCTCCTGCACCATAGATTCTATGGTGATACGAGTTCACAGAGATCTAACGGCCCACAGTAGGAGGTTTGAATGTTTTTGCAATATACGGCTGAGAGAGTTTGGGAATTGCACAGAAAGTACAAGTACTACGCATGTGCCATCTGATCACTGATCATACGACCTAGATGCTCATATCACTGTAGCGGGTAATTAAGCTACGGGGAGCACCTAATATGAGCAACGGGGAGCCGTTGGATCCAAGATGCAGGGGCACACACGAGGCCTGAATGTTTTATTTGCAAAAAAACCTTTGGAGAGTTTGGAAATTGCGCATAATTACAAAGACTACTCCCAAGCCATTGGATCTCACTTCCAACGGTGTAAAATCTCGTATCACCATAGCATCTAAGCTGTGGAATGGATGTGATATTCTATGCCGCTGTCATTTTTGTTCATAAACTTGCAAAATACGTGTAACTCGTGCTGTTACTTGTCTAACTGCGCAAAGTGTTTGTTCAAAAAAACCATCCTACACTAAAGTATCGAAACAACACACGGGGGTCCCACTTGTCATTAATCAAATTTGGACCTAAAACTAACAAATCTGAAAGACGAGATTCCAACTGGCAACCTGGACTACAAAGCGTAAGTCGATAGCCTGAAACAACAACGGTTATTGGCTTTGTCCCATAACTTGATTTTATACAGTACTATTACGTTGAGTAGAGTAGAGGGAGTGCCTCGTCAACACGTGCATGATCGTTGACTCACTTACTGGTGGGTCCCAGGTCTACGATCTCTCTCTTCTCTCCATCGTCTAACCGTTGCACGGGCACACACGAAGAGCGGCGCTAGCTTGCCGTGGTGTTATTACAACTAAAAAAAGCTTGGAAAATAGAAGAATCGCCTAGAACAAGAGACGTTGTGGCTGGTCGAGACGGAGCTAACCACACCTATCCTCCGTGCCACGTTATCATGATGAAGCTGTGTGGCTAGTGGGGTGTTTTCGACCGACTGGCTGGGTCCCAAGGTCGAACCATAGGTACTACGTCTGATACAGTATATTTTTACACACACATTTTTCCTCCATGCCGAGACATGGCAGACCCTACCGCGCGGTTTCGGGGTCCTCCTGGGTGGTGCACGCATATATTCTTCCTGACGTGGGACGCCCTGCCGCGCGTTTTCACTGAAGCAAGTAAATGAGTCGTCAAATCATGAAAGACCACCTTTCCCGCCGAGTACATCAGTGAAGCACGGTGGCTAGCTAGTTGGGCTAGTTCGACCGATTAGCTAGGCCGCCGCCACATTTGTTTTTTCACCCCTTTTTTTATCTACTTGCTGACAGGTAAATTTAAATATCCACCGCGGCATTGCTTTGGTGTTTGGGTGCGGCAGGATTTTTTATTTTTTGATTGACGGGAGCAGGCGCGGCAGGATTTTTAATTTTTTGATTGACAGGAACAGGCGCGGCAGCAATTAGTCACGATGACTCCGCCTGTAAAAACACACTGCTCCTTGATGTGAGAAGTCGTCGACTGGTGTTTTACCATGGTGAAAACCAAAAGATTCCCCGCTCCTCGGCTGGCTCCCTCCGCCTTCCCGTAGATTGCATTGCCTTTCAGCCGTTTCGCCCCTGCATCACCAACGTCGTGCCTCGAGAAGCTGAGGGACTTCGGTGGTGTTTAGGCACCCTCTGCATGGGCATGTCCATGTCTCGGTGCAACATGACCGTTGGATCAAACTCAGACGGTGCAGATCAATCACTATAGCACAAAGCGTGTGGGTGTGTTTGGTTGCATTCTCATCTCAATATAGTTGTTTCCTCTTCGTGTATTTGTGTTAACCTAATAGTGTGGACTCATGCACCCTTCATGCACTCTGCCAAACACCCAAAAGAGGGTCGAGAAGGGAACTTTTGCTCCCATCCCGTGCACCCTTCATACACCCTGCCTAACACTATTCGTGCTTCATATGGTTCATGTTTCGTGGAGTACTGTAGCACTGTACTCTCCGTGCGCTGTAGACCTAGTTCTGTTAACATTGATCTCACCGTTCATTCTCGACCGGACAGTCGAAAAAGCGGTACTATGTTACTACATTACTGTTCATATAGTTGACATGCGCACAACATCATTTGTTGTCGTCATATCTTACTACACTAGCAACAAGATTATGTAGTACTGACGTATGAACCACTACACATGCCTAGTAGTAGGAGCACTGTGTATGTTCAAGTGGCTGCCGTGTTTCGCACTCCTCTGTCGTAAGAGTGGAAACGCTTGCTGTAATCATTTTTTTCTTCATAAAAACAGTGGACACGCTCTACCATGCGGATCCTCCTCCAGCCATGCACTAAATTACTCACTTTCGCTGACGTGTGGGACAGCCAGCATCGGGATCCACCAGCCATGCACTAAATTACTCCGTAGTAGAGTGACGGTAGACTACCCCGATCGAAGCGCCGCAGTAATGCCCAATGAGCCGTCAAATCACAAAACCCCCTCCTTTGCAGCAGTAAGTTGGACGGACGAAGCAACCATCATTTCAGTCTTCTCTCTCAGCTTCCTCTCTACCCAACTCGCTTCTCCCTCATCTTGTTCCTCATTTCTGCAAGAAAACACCGACCTGCTTCTGCCATTGTTCTTCTCTCCCAAAGAAGGAAAGGTGAGCGCATCAATGGTGTTGATACTGGCCAAGGCCCGGTCTTGCAACCACGAGACTGATCCTATAACTCCCTCTCTATTCTTCTTTTGGGTTTGTGATTATGGTTTATTTTCTTTTATTTCTATTTGACAGTTTCTTGATGGACGCTGGTGCACCGGCCGAAGTGATGTCTATGGCTCTGGCCAAAACCGTCGAGGCTCATGGTATGAAGAAGCGCAAGCACCCCGGCGAGACTACTGCAGACAAGCTCAAAGTCATCGCCCTGTCCAAGCCCCTCTCTTCGGGATCCCTCATTAAGCAAGTCCAGGTAATATATCTTCTTGACGATCTTTTTCTTGATCTTGATTGTGTTTTTTCATCTAACACGCAGTACTAGTACTGGTAGTGCAACTTTCTGGGTGATCTTGCATGTGATTTTTGTGTGCCAAATGACGGTTCTAAATTCCTCTTCTGACCAAAACATGCGAGAGGTTGACACAGATTTCTTATAGATTACTTTCAACTACTCCCTCTGTCCCAAATTTCTTGTCTTAGATTTGTCTAGACACGGATGTATCTAATACTAAAATGTGACTTGATACATCCGTATCTAGACAAATCTAAGACAAGAATTTTGGGACGGAGGGAGTACTTTATGAGAGGACTTTATGAACATCAATGCTACCTTTGAAGAGGGTATATTTGCCTCAGTAACTTGTGTTATGGATATTGCAAGTAATCCCTCTGCTCTCATGCCTTTGAAGACATGTTCTAGTGTCTTTGTTCACTCATTTCTGTGCGTATATGTAGTCATATATGGAGTATAATATCGAAAATCATTTTATATTTCTGAACGGAGGTAGTAATAAAATATGGTTTTTGTTTGAATTAGAACCAAGTCCGCGGTGGAGATGAAGTTCTCAAAGTCATGTCGTGTGAACTGGAAGACCAGAGGATGAGTTCTACGGCTAAACTATCCAGTTGTCGTGTCCTTGTCGCCACGTGTCCTGAACTAGTGTTTTCCTGTAGCATTGTTGTCAGGCGTGTTCTCGAGGCTGTACTTGACCACAACAATTTCCTGGCTGTGCCTTCGATTACGAAGGGTGTGGTTCTTGTAAAGCTTCCCAACAAATCTTATGCGGCCTGTCTTCATCATCATGTTTATGAGTGGAAAGACCACTCTGTTAGGTTCTCCAAGGTTGACGAGATGGTGATGGTGCATGTAGACATCTCTCACGAAGTCCATGCCTAGTCAGTTATGCGGGGTTCATCCCGTAGGTCGGTGGCAAGAAATAGTCTGCAGAGTTTAATTAGTGCAACTTTGCTTGTCTATAGTAAGTACTATTGTTCAGTACTTGATTTGTGTTTGTGAACACTGTATTGTTTATTAGTACTGCCGCTTTTGGTGTGTGGTCAGTCCTGAGAACGGTCTATGTTAATGTCTGTCCACTCAATTCAGTCTGTATATTTTGAAGTATCCAGATCATCTTTTTTGTGAGGACGGTTTATAAATTATGGTTACACTCCAATATCTGTATGCATTGCAGGGTTTATCGCACCCACCAAGATTTCCAGTCCCATGGATATTCGGTCCATACGATTTGTCACGACCTTTGGACTGTCCTGCTTGTGGGAGTAGGCGGGGCCCCTGCATGCCACCCGTAGTTGGACGATCAATCTTCTGTTGAGTACTTCAACATAGTGATTTCCTGGTAAGGATTCACTCGTGTCACATCAAGTAAATCTTATTGATTACTGTCTAAATCTTATTGATTTAATGTCATGTTTTCTTTCTTTTCCTATAATTTTACGATGCAGGTTTTGCCATGTGACATTCATCACAGAATAAACCGTTTGGTTTGCTCTACAATGGCTATTTTTGTAGGTTTCACTTCTTATGTCGTGTCAGTAACAAAGGCACTGTCCATCACTTATATTACTGGAAAAAATTGGATCAGTCTATTGTCTGAGTACAAGCTGAATCCCTATGATGAACTACAGTTTGGTTTAACAAAAATGCCACAATTAGTCCTTCTCGCGTTTAAAAGAAATGAAGAAAAAAAACTGGATCACGGTCACGAAGCCTAGTCAAGTTAGAAAGCTGATCATAGCAGACCAGACACGATCGCCGCTGCCTCGCACATCTGTACCACCTTTAGCAATGGATTGAGCACCCGCAGTTGCTCTAGCACTGACAGCGGCAGCAGCTCAGTCTGATCCAGCTAAGGATTGGGCACCGACCACGTCAGCGGATCAGGCTGATCTACCGGAGGATCGGGCATCGACACCGGCACCAGCTCTACAAGGAGCACCATCTCCGGCAGCAGCAGTGGCTTCGGCACCTGCACCAACACTTGCACTTGCATCTGCTCCGGCCCATGCAGTGGCAGCCAAACGAGAAGTTGCACCGGCAACAGACTGGGCTGCAGTTTGCACTTCATATACCAAAGTCCTTACAAAAACCGACATGTCCACCTTCTTGGTTAGCATTGGCCGCCCAAGTGTTTCGTTCTTTTTTCTTTCCATGTTGTTTCGCATGATTCACTGTGTTGATCTAACTGTTTGGGTATGTCTTCTTGTTTGCAAACAGAGAATTCCTAGAGCAACGAGGGAGTCGTTCAACAATCCGGGTGACAGCGGCCAAGTTTCTCTTACCATGCGCAACCTTGGTGTGAATGAACCTGCTCAATATACCATAAGTACAAAGGATGGTCGCATGATGATTGATGCTAAAGGATGGTCAAGGTTCAAATCTAAATCATATCTTGCGGTAGGGGATGATCTCAAAATCGAACTTTCTTGGCAAGGAGAGCTGGTCCAAATCAACTTTGAAGTTCTTCAGTAGCAGCACGCAACTGACGAGCTGATCTATCCTCCGAGAGATTTTGATGTAATAATCTGGCATGGTGAAACAAGTGTCCTGTGTGTATAAGTAATACGACAGTATTATTTATCACATGGTATATCGTTGATAGAATTGCAACTCACATTACTCGTTAGGAACTGTCGTTCGATTTCATTCCAACAGTTGCCGTGCTTTATTCAATTTGGTGTATTCGCCTTGCGACAGCATCTAAAACCATCGCCGTACCGATCGCTTGCAATATGAAAAGCGTTGAGGTAGAACACATGGGCCCCCAAACATGCAGGGTGGGCCTGTGGCCCAAAGTCCAGAACCATGAGCCTGTCTGAGTATTATATTCTCAGCTGAACCCCCATAATGCCTGTGCGTTGCACGTAACATCAAGATGCATTTGTATGAGTATTTTATCTTGTGAGAGAAAAGGATGAATGGGGGAAGGCCTTATTTGCAAATGTGGAGAGGTGTGTGGGTACCTTTTTGCAAAATTGCCATAGTTTCCTCCCTATCCGTTAGATATAAATCGGACGACCTATATTGCAGGATGGCAGGCACACCATCATCACCAACTCGTCTATATTGTGTTACTAGCAAGAGGCCCATGTGTTGCATGGAACATCAGGATGCATTTATATGAGTAGTTTATCTGGTGGGAGACAAAGATGAACAAGGGAAGGCCTTATCTCCAAATGTGGAGAGGGGTGCGGGTATCTTTTTGCAAAATTGCATGGTTTCCTTCCTATCCGTCAGATATAGATCAGACGGTCTATACTGTAGGATGGCAGGCACACCATCATCACCAACTCGGTTTTTTATAAGATAGAGAAAAACAACTCTGTTTTTTATAATTATATATGTTATATATATTCCCCTTGATTTTTCTTATGTATAAAGTTGTGATATAAAAGATATGTATATTTCTTTACAGAGGGAGTATCTCTTTGTCAAAAATATATTTATGTGTAACTAGTTACTCCTGTCTTTCTACTTCCTTTCGCTGATATGTGGGGCATCCGGCAATGGGGTCCACGTGCCATATGCACAAATTAGAGTGCACAACTGCACGGTAGACACACCCCGGTCGTAGCGCCGCAGTAATGCCCAATGAGCCGTCAAATCACAACCCCCCTTTCCAGCTTTAGCAGTAAGCTGGATGGACGAAGCGGCAATATTTCACTGGGCCTGAATCCCCTTCTCCCTCGTCTGCTTGTTCAGAGAAAACCCCCTCTCGGCGATTGCATAGGGTTTTCTCATGGAGAACTAGGTACGAATTCTTCATCCATCCCCGATAAATCCAAGTCACTTGGTCGCGGGTAATCCTAGGATGGCAGCCACCGCCGTTGATGCATTTTTCTTCCTACTGAATCTAGTGTGTTTCATTTGCAGTGCCCAAAGTGCGAGGACCCTACAGGTTTCTACGCCCTAGGCGAGACGCCAGACTTGTTCTTCTCATCCTAACACAGGATTTTAAAACGCGCACAGTATGTTCCTAGAATCCTCTTTTCTATCCGGGAGGGTGGGGTTTTTTTGAACATGCTGTCGACTAATTTGGAAATTTGGATTGCTATATTTGGATAAAAGGTACTACCAGTACGATGGTCAACACTGACGTGACGGAGGAAGTTATTTCTAGATTTGGATAGGGAATACATTGTGTTCTCATATTAGTTTTCCTGCAGTGCATTATTTGCTCTACCAGAACACGTGTACTCAAGATGCTCGGCCTTGCCATAACTGAATACACCAGTTTAATGGTCACAGTGAAGACAAGCCATGGATATAAGTTCCGAGTTGGGTTCATGAACCAAGAAGATCGCTGCTTTTTTTATGGCCGAACTTGGATAAACTTTCTCAAGTGTTACGGACTGAAAGTTGGAGCACGAATGTTGATGGAAATAGCAGAACATGGTCTCATCTTCACTGCGATCTTCCACCCCGACGTTGTTCCAATTGTTCATCCATGTTAGTTTTGTATCTGGTTCTTGCTTGTTGCCTCGATTACTTCTTAATCCACCTATTCTGTCTAACTAATCACAATTTAACTTTAGAAGTAGCAACGAATCTCTCACGAAGATGCTACTTCTAACTAATATTTTCTTATAATTGGTGGCACGTGTAGGTTTTTTCAGAGTTAAGCAGGCTGCTCGTTTGTTATTCTGTAACAACTCGGCTGTTACTGATGGCACTGAAGTTGACTGGGACGACATCCACAAGTTCCTACACTTTATTGATCGTCTTGAGGTCCTTGTGGGGCGTCTCAATGGTGGAAGGCCACGTGGGATATGTGTGCCACTGCTGCACTCGTTGAACAGGTCCAACTGTGTCGAGAAACTTATGGTACGAGCTGTTTTCTGTTATATATGTTGTTCATAAACTATTGCTTATACACAGTTTTACAGTTGTGATCTTCTTGAAACAGAAACTGCCCAGTTCTATTGTTCCTATACAGATGCCTGACCATGGTCGGGTCAGACTTGCGCTTGGTCACAACATGATGTTTATGTCGACCTACTCCATTCCCCTTGGAGGTGAAAAGATACTTATTCATGGGTGGTCTCAAATAATGAAGGCCCGTCCATCTTGGAGAATAGGACAGAAGATTATGTTCCTACTTTTCCATGGCTCTGAAGCGAATATCCTGTTTATTGACCACATTGCAAGATGAAGCCACTTTCAGAAGGTTGTGGATGCGCGGGGTGGCACCTGGGGCTTGGCGGCCTCACCCTTGGTTAACTGTAGGCAAAGTAGCACTGTTCGAGGCGTGCTTTGTACGTTTGAACATGTATAAGCACTCATACTGCTTTCAGCTATGGTTGTTAAGTGCCCCTGCTGGTTTCTGTTAAGGCTGTTAAGTACTCCTGCTGCTTTTACAGTCTGTCGTGTTTCTTCAGTCCTGTCTGCTTCCTCCAGCCGCCAAAACCAAACCAGCGCCGGCGGGGCCGCCTGCTTCCGCCTCCCACGACTGTCTGCGCCTCAGCGCACGCATCGCCACCCCACCATCTCCTAAATCGTTAACGCCGGCGTCCGAGGCCTCGCCGTCGTCCTCCGCGCGCTTTGGTGCGCTCGCCGCGGCGCCGCCCTCTCGCGTTGTCAACATGGTCGACAAACAACAGGAATCGGCAGAAGTACGTGAAGAGGATGACAGTAGGGGCCCACCATGTCAGCGTATGGAAAAATAAAATGCTTCCTCCTAGTGTTTTCCTGACATTTGGGACCCACGACATTGTGAGCGTATATAGTCAATAGACAAGAGAACGACACAAGATCGGCTGACACCTGGGACGTAGCTGCTCGAGCAGTATTTCTTTTTGTTATTGTTGAGATGGAGTAGGGTTTGCACTGGGTTGTGGCCCGTCTAGCCCAGGTTTATATTTTATGTTCACCATGTGACTAGCCCAGCTATTTTTTCTTTGTGAAAATGAGCCCAATTTATTTTTTCTGAAGAATACCCAATCTAGTCCTACTTCTTTTTCTACGCCCTAATGGGCTGCAACTCTTTCAAGACGCCTGCAAATCTTGAAAGTAATATGAAATGGGTTGTAAATATAAAAACAGATGACAAATCGGCAATTACTTTATAATTTCTGAATTTTTTCACATTTTCATATTCCTATTTCACTAGGCATTAACCTAATTTAAATATATCTTCAAAGTACTTTAAATCTGGCTCGACATTTCGGTATTAAAAATAGTTTGGAACCCGCAGAAATATGCGAAATTGGCCCTGGCCAACCAAAAAACGGACTACAATAAATTGCATAAGAAGTCGCAATGAGCTATATATAAATTATTAAAAAAAGAGGGGATGGTCTGACTTGTGGGCCTATTAAGTTGACGCGTATGCAAGATTTTTTTTAGTTATTATATACGTCAACAAACGATTCTAGCAGACGTAACCGTTGGATGTCAATCCAACGGCCGTCGTGTTTCTTCAATCTCTGATCTTCTTGCTCCAGCCGCCAAATCCAGCGCCGGCGGGACCGCCTGCTCCCGCCTCCCGTGGCCGGCTGGGCTGCCGCGAAGGCCTCACCATCCCCTACTACTCCCACCGCTGGCCAGGGCATCCCTCTACTCACCCACACCCCCTGTTATTCTACGGCGACGGCAGCCTCACACCGCAGCCGCACCAGTGAACCCTCTTACTCCTCTCCGCGCGGGCTTCCACTGCCACGTCTTCCCCGGCTCCGCATCGTACCCTTCCTAGGCCTCGCTGTCGTCCACCGCCCTGGTGCTCTCGACGCGGCATGGTCAACGTGGTCAAGGAACGACTTCCATCGGAAGAGTACTGTACGTGGAGAGGCTGACAGCTGGGTCCACGGTGGCCGCAAGGAAGTGCCTCCTTATTACGCGTAAAATAATTATTCCTCCACCTGACAGCAGGGACCCATCGGATGGGCCACCATATTTCGCGAAAAAACGTTTCCCCCCTGACTGTTGGGACCCACCAGCTACATCTTTGCACGCAAGGAAGTGCGTTTGGGCAAAAAAACGATTCGCCCCCCTGACTGCTAGGACCCACTAGCTACATCTTCGCATGGAAGGAAGTGCCTGACAGTCGGGACTCACCTGGTCGAAGCGTACGTAGCGTTGTCATTCTGGTCGTGAACGTGTACGTACATATTGGTCGATCGGTCTGTCTGCAGGCTGCAGCGATGAACCGTGGCCGTGCAAGGAAGGGCACGTGTGGTAGTAGAGGCGCACATGTAGCATGTACACGTATGTACAGCGGCCATGTTGCAAGAAAGTAAATACGGCCACGTACGTACATATGGGCGGGGTATCGAACGCCTACTCGCGCATACGTACGGCCAGGGCTCGTGTACATGGCTGGGTCGGAATGGAGAAACTGCGTCGTCGTCGTGTTCATGGGGAGGCAACGGAATGCATTGTGTTCATCGGGAGGCAACGGAACGCGTGGGAGCCAACCGGCTTGGACGGAACAGCCGATGGAAACGAGGCCTGGTGTACCGTAGAATGGAGGAAACAGCCTTGTGTTCGACCGACCATGGTCAGAACGGGATCCTGTTCATCGGGAGGGGTCTGGCATACCGCAAAACGGAGGAAACGGACCTCCTACGATCGAAACGGAGTCCTGTTAATCGGGAGGGGTGTGGCGTACCGCAAAATGGAGGAAACGGACTTGTGTTGGAGCGCTACGGTCGAAATGGGGGTCCTGTTCATCGGGAGGGGTGTGGCGTACCGCAAAACGGGACTCCACTGGATACTGTTCATCTCCACCGTCGACCCCCTCCAGCCTCCACGGGCTACTATTCATCCACCGACGACCTCCTCCAGCCTCCACCTGCGACTGTTCATCCACAGGCTCCTGTTCATCCAGCCTCCACCGCGCGCTACTCCACCGGCTACTGTTCAACCAGCCCTCTCCACGGGCTCCTGTTCATCCAGCCCTCCACCGTCTACTGTTCATCCAGCCCTCCACAGGGTGGTCCTGTTCATCCAGCCCTCCACGGGGTCCTGTTCATCCAGCCCCAACTGGCTCGATCGATCGGGGTCCTGTTCATCCAGAGGCAACACCACGGGGTCCTGTTCATCCACCCCCACCGGGAACTGTTCATCCAACCCCCCCTCAATGCTCACTGTTCATCCAGAGGCAGCATCGACCGGCTTCAGTTAGCAGCAGTAGCGAAGGAATCGCTCGATCGGGTTCAGTTAACAGCCATCGATCGATCACTCGGGTTCAGTAACGCGTAGCCTGCAGTGCAATCGCTCGGGTTCAGTTAGAGCCCAACACCTCGCTCGGGTTCAGTTAGATCCCAACGCCTCGCACACACGCGCGTACGTGTACGAGAGAAACGCGCATCGCTCGGCCACCGACCACCCATCGTAAGCGGGAACTCCCCGAAATTTTCCTCGCCCTCGCTTCTACCATGGTTTTTTCCGTCATGGACGGCCCAAAGAATGTCATGCAGCTGCGTCTCCGGCCCGCCCAGGATGAAAAGCCCATTTTCTGTCATGATTTTTTGTCATAGAAGTAGGAGCCCACCACATCTATGATGATACCGGGTTTTGTCACAATTATCGTCATAGAAGTGTCATAAGTATGACAGAAAAAAATTGTTCGGCCCAAAATGTCACGGATGTGTCTTTTTTTGTAGTGACTGCAACTCGGTGTGACTGAAAATTTCAAATTGGTTGCACCGAGATTGAAAACATAGATCAACTTAGTGAACTCGGTGTGACCGAAGTGGATGACTCGGTCATACCGAAATGCACAAAGAGGTTTTGGAAGTTTAAGTCTGACGAATCGGGGACTCTGAGTGCTCCTCACACAAAGTGGTTCGAATCTGACTTGATCAAACTTTGTGATGTAGCATGAATAGAGTTTGAGATGAGAAAAGCATAGATAGCTAGAGGGAGTTCTTAGGCGTTCTTGTCCATCCATTTGGCAAAAGAGAAAAAACCAAACAATCATAGCAACAAATGGATGTCCTCGAATGAGTAAAGTATGCAATCAACATGCTCACACAATAAAATGGCAAATGAAGTATGTGACAAAGCATGCACAATCACTCTAGCATCTATCAAGCAATTTGGCGATGACTAGGTCATCTATATATGAGTATATTGACTTGGGAGTCAAATGAGAACATTTGATCATAGGTCATACTCATCGTTTAAGCACAAGTGGGGTTAGCACTTTTACATAAAGCATTGTTGTGTTCACATCATTAGAGATGCTTTAGCTGAATTGATTAGAGTAAAGCTCCCCCTAGATGTGATATCCCCCCTAAGAGCGATGAACTAACCTTGGGTTTTGTCGATGATGACTTAATGTAGGTGTTGAAGATGTAGAGGCTCAATGTTGATGTAGATCATTTGGAGCAATCCATTTGAGTGAGTTGCACTTTCAATACCTACACGGGTTAGTCCCACAAGGAACAAACAAGGATATCCATAAACATAGAGTGATGTTCACATAAGATGATGTCCATGAAAGCATTAGGTTACCTTGTCCCTTGTCTTACCAACAAGAGGGTTTGTGACTCCTTGAACTAGTGCATGATATGGAAGTTGTTTGCACTTGTCCTCGCCAAAATGATATGAGTGAAGTATGTTGGCGGAGTCACCCTCAAGAACTCTCTAGTTCTTCTTCTTCGGGATCCACACCATCTTGATGGGAATCCTTGGAGTTGTAGTCGTACTTGATGAAGTAGAACTTGATGTAGTCTTGGGAACCCACTTGACCAAGGCCTTGGGAGCTTCTTCAAATCATCAATCTCCTCTTGAAGCATGTCCTTGCCCTTTTGCTTGTGGTCTAGTGGTGGAAGATCATCTTGAGCTTGTGTTCCTTGGAAAGAAGTAGGATCATACTCCTCTTGTTGAGGAACAAACTTCATCTTGGGGTATTGATCTTCTTCCCACTCAACTCCATTGGCATTGAACTTTCGTTCAAAACCAACACCTTGATTCTTCTGGTGTATTCCTTGCTTGCGTACAATCTCCTCAAATTGCTTACTTCCGGCAAGGCTCTTGTAAACACCTTTCTCTATAATTCCCTTCAATAGGCTATTTTCTTGCTGAAGTGTAACTTGGCTAAGAGAATCATTAGTGGAATCAAGAGAACTACTAGAAGCAACAACATTGGATTTAGCATGATTATTGTTACTACTAGAAGAAGAATCTTTCTTGTTCTTGTTGCTAGATTTAACTTGTGGCATGTAAGTAGACAAGAGTAAACGCTTGGCAATGTAAGAAGAGCTTTTCTTGCGAAGATCATCATTGATTGCTTTTAAGAACTCATGCTCTTGCTCAAGGTTGAGCTTTACAAAGCGTAGCTTCTCATGAGTCTTCAAAAGTTCTCGATGATCTTCCAAGGTAGTTTCATGAGCTAACTTAAGAGTGTTTAGTTCTTTAGTTAGACACTCAATCTCCTTCTTATCATCGTCATTCATTTTATCTTGATTATCATGATTAATAGCAAGTTCATCATAGTTTTCATAACTAGAGTTGTCAACAAGTAAATCATCATCTCCTAGCAAATCATCTTCATCACTATTGAAATCAATGTACTCGGGGTGTGATACCTTTGGGCCTTTAGCCATGAAGAATCTTCCAATTCCTTCATTTGGTGAGTCAAATATGTCATAGGAGTTGGTTGACACAAGTGCTAGACCGACAACACCTTCATTGAGTATATTCGGAGTCGGAGTGATAACTTCTTTCAGAGTGATGGTCAGAGTCGGAGCCGGATACCCATTCACCAACGTGAGCTTGATGTCTTCGTTTTGTGTAGCTCTTTGATGACTTGTCCTTCCTTTCCGAATCCTTGCTTCTCTGAGAGGGTCCTCGTTCATAACGATCATCTCTACTCCTTCTCTCTCTTGGTGGTGATTCTTCTCTCCTACTCCTTCTTTTGGGAGAATCTTGTCTTCTTTTGTAGGGAGCCGTACACTCATTGGAGTAGTGTCCGGGTCTTCCACAAATGTAGCAATTTCGTTCACGACTTGAAGATCTTTTGTCATTGTAGGACCTTGACTTGGAACTTCTCTCCTTGCTTCTACTCTCGTAGAACTTGTTGAAGTTCTTCACCATTAGGCTCAATTCTTCATTGAAGGTTTGTTTCTCACTTGATGATGTGGGAGCATCACATGAGGCTTTGTAAGCACCACTTGACTTGTTGTGGAGCTCTTCCTTATCCTTAAGTGACATCTCATGAGCAACAATTCTTTCAATGACTTCCGTAGGCTTGAGATCTTTGTAATTGGGCATCATTTGGATCAATGTGCACACGGTATCATATTTTCCATCCAAGGCTCTTAGGATCTTCTTGATGATGAATCTATCGGTCATCTCTTCACTTCCTAAGCCGACAATCTCATTTGTGATGAGAGCAAGCCTAGAGTACATTTTAGCGACACCTTCACCATCCTTCATTTTGAACTTGTCAAGCTGAATTTGAAGCACATCCAATTTGGATTCCTTGACGGAGTCGGTACCCTCGTGCATATCAATCAAAGTATCCCAGATTTCCTTTGCATCCTCAAGACGGTTGATTTTGTTGAATTCTTCGGGGCACAATCCGCTGAAGAGGATATCACAAGCTTGAGCATTGTATTGCAGCATCTTCAACTCTTCCGCGGTAGCTTCATGGTTCGGTTCTCTCCCATCAATGAATTCACCTTGCAAGCCAATACACACAATAGCCCAAACGGCGGGGTTATGTCCAAGAATATGCATTTTCATCTTATGCTTCCAACTAGCAAAATTAGTACCATCAAAAGTAAGGACCTCTACGGTGGTAATTTCCCTTGCTGGACGCCATACTCTCCTAGGTTGTGAAACCAAGGCTATGATCACCAAAAGCTATGGAAATCAAGGCAAATGGATACCGTATCTCTGATAACACTTGTAGGATCGAAAGTATGTCTAGAGGGGGGTGATTAGACTACTTGACCAAATAAAAACCTAGCCTTTTCCCAATTTTAAGTCTTGGCAGATTTTAGCAACTTTGCACAAGTCAAGCAATCAACCTACACGTGCAATTCTAAGAGTATAGCAGCGGAATGTAAAACAATTGCACATGAAGGTAAAGGGAGGAGTTTGAGGGAGCAAACGCAATGTAGACACGGAGATTTTTTTATCCGTGGTTCCGATAGGTGGTGCTATCGTACATCCACGTTGATGGAGACTTCAACCCACGAAGGGTAATGGTTGCGCGAGTCCATGGAGGGCTCCACCCATGAAGGGTCAACGAAGAAGCAACCTTGTCTATCCCACCATGGCCATCGCCCACGAAAGACTTGCCTCACTAGGGTAGATCTTCACGAAGTAGGTGATATCCTTGCCCGTACAGACTCCTTGGTTCAACTCCACAATCTTGACGGAGGCTCCCAAGTGACACCTAACCAATTTAGGAGACACCACTCTCCAAAAGGTACTAGACAGTGTGTTGATGATGAACTCCTTGCTCTTGTGCTTCAACTGATAGTCTCCCCAACACTCAACTCTCTTTCATAGGATTGGATTTGGTGGAAAGATGATTTGGGTGGAAAGCAACCTGGGGAAGGCTAGAGATCAAGATTTATGTGGTTGGAATGGAATATCTTGACCTCAACACAAATGTAGGTGGTTCTCTCTCAGAAAATGTATGTTGGAAGTGTAGGCATGTTCTGATGGCTCTCTCCACGAATGAAGAGTGGGTGGAGGGGTATAAATATCCTCCACACAAAATCTAACCATTACACACAATTTACCAAACTCGGTGGGACCGAATCAGAAAACTCGGTGAGACCGATTTAGTTCATAATGTGACTGTTAGACATTTCAGTGGGACCGACATGTCAACTCGGTGGGACCAATTTCATTAGGGTTAGGGCATAACGTAATCTTGGTAAGACCGATTACACAAACTCGGTGGGACCGATTTTGGTAATCAGCTAACCAGAGAGTTGGTCAGGCAAACTCGGTGGGACCGATTCGCTCATCTCGGTTGGACCGAAACGTTATGAAGGGGAAACAGAGAGTTTGCATTGCGAACTCGGTGGGACCGATCGCTCATCTAGGTTAGACCGAAATGTTACGAAGGGAAACAGAGAGTTTGCAATCCCATCTCGGTGAGACCGAAGTGACTAGGGTTTGTGGCAATGGCTATGTCAAGAGAACTCGGTGGCACCGGATAGAAAGATTCGGTGGGGCCGAGTTTGACTTTTGGTTTGGGACATATGTGGATGTGAGGAAGTGGTTGAGGGTATTGGAGCATATCACTAAGCATTTTGAGCAAGAAACCCATTAAGCAACACCTCATCCCCTTTTAATAGTATTGGCTTTTCCTATGGACTCAATGTGATCTTGGATCACTAAAAGTAAAATGTAGAGTCTTAAGCTTGAGCCAATATGTGTCCTTAGAATTTTGAGGGGTCCACATTCCTAATCCATGCCATGCCAATCATTGAACTTTCCTGAAATATTTATCTTGAGATAGCATTAGTTCAATGAGCTATATGTTGTTAGTAATTACCAAAACCACCCAGGGATAGTTGCACTTTCACTCGACCCCTTTAACAGTACGGTGTTTCCTATGACTCAAGAAAGAGAAAATGAAACTACGAAAACAGAAGTCTTCACGCTTCATGTTCCTCGCATGAATATCAAGTCTTCATGGTCACACCAATTTCTTCACTTTCACAGTCTTCAGAAAGTCTTCAGAAATCTAAAGTCTTCAGTTGAAGACATTTTTTAGGGGTCGACTTTCTCTGTAAATATCAAACTCCTCATAGACTTATAGACCTGTGTACACTCACAAACGCATCAGTCCCTTAACCTATAAGTCTTCAATACACCAAAATCACTAAGGGGCACTAGATGCACTTACAATCTCCCCCTTTTTGGTGATTGATGACAATATAGGTTAAGTTTTCAACGGGGATAAACATATGAAGTGTAAATACTGATATTGAGGAATTTGATTGCAAGATATAGAAGAACTCCCCCTGAAGATGTGCATAGTGAGGAATTTGCTTTGGAAGCAATGCACATTTGAAGAGTAGAATCATGGAGATCTCCCCCTATATCTTGTAATTCATACATGCATTAATCATATGGTATGAAGAATTTGAAATGCATGATGAAATATGGTGACTGATGAAATTCAACATGCGTGCATTAACATATATGAGGAAATAGCATGCAGAAGAACATAGCAAAAGTATCAGACCACCATCAGGTTTAAGTTTACAACTCGATCCAACAAAGTCTTCAAAAGAACGAGAGTTGTAACTTAGAAAAAAATGCCCATATATAGAGAGACCCGCCTGAAGACTAACTCAAATTTCTCCCCCTTTGTCATCAAATGACCAAAAGGGACGAAAAATGAGGACTAGCGCCCCTGAATATCACGAAGACGATGGAGGAGCGCCAGTGTTGTTGGGGTCAGTTGTTGAAGTAGGGCCTGCCGCAGTGTCGTCCAAATCTTCATTTTCATCAGTCTCGCGCGATGAAGAATAGGAGCTGGCCACCAAGTGAGGAACTTTGACCTTCTTGAATTTCTTCGAAGGTGGCTGAGACCAGTCAAAGTCCTGCTTGAAACCCATCTGCTTAAGATCTTCTTCACCGTAGAGATGAGACAGAACAGCCCAGGTGCGATCAAATACTTCATGCAGATAGTAATGGTTCTTCTTCACTAAATTCTGAGTGATGGTCATGTTCTGAAGAATTGAACCAAACTGTTGCTTGACCCACTTATGGTTGCGATCGACCTTCTGGTGAAGACTGCGGAGAAGCTCACAATCAGTCATCACCCTTGGAGCTGTGCCTTGAGCATTTTGCTTTGAGGCATTGGCGGCAGAGTCATGGGTGGCAGAGTCATCGTTGGTGGAGTAAGATGCAGCTTTGCAGAACTGACCATCCAATGGACGAATGCCTTCATCAATAACAGCAGTTGCCTTGCCCTTTTCATCAGCTGAGGAAAATGTCCACTTGAGGACTTCAATGGGGGGCAAGTAGCTGCCATGGTTGAGTGTGTCAGCCTTGTAATTGATTGAAGACCTTGATCTGAGGAATCTCATAATCCAGGGAGCGTAACGCTTCAATTCAAATGGTGACAATGCAACATTGGCCAGAGTCCTCATGAAGAAATCATGGTAGTTGACAGGAACTCCATGCATGATGTTGAAAAGCATATTCTTCATGATGCCAACGACCTCTTCTTCATTCGAGTTGTGGCCTTTGATTGGACTCAGTGTCTTGGTCAGAATGTGATAGACAGTCTGTGGCACATACAACAATTCCTTCACGAGGAATTTGGTCCTTGGGGCTTGACCCGGCTTCAGCGGTTTCATCAATACTTGCATGTAATGGTCAGATAGCTTAGATTCATGGTAGATGAGCTGCACACCTTCAAGGGGAGGACTGACAGGCAGGGCATGAAGCAATTCAGAGGCCGGTGCTTTGAAGTGAGTGTTTTCGGTCATCCAGTCCAACACCCAAGAATTTACATCTGCAGCATTGCCAGTGATGTGCAGCGTCACGTAGAACTGAAGAATTAATTCTTCATTCCAGTCAATGATATCGGTGTAGAAGTTTAGCAGCCCGGCATCATGAAGAACATTGAGGACTGGGGCGAAGCAAGGTAGCGATTCCATATCCACATGAGGAATATGCTCATGGTGTAAGACTTTGTCCTTATCAAAAAGCAGTGAGGAGTAGAAGTTTGCTTGGCTGGCTGTCCAGGAACGCTTCCTTCTAAGACGAGCTGAATCATAAGGGTTGTAATCTGTGAAGAATACATGCTCATGAAAGAAATCATCAGCTTGAATTTTTGCTTCTTCGAGAAGGGATTCTTCGGCTTGGGCTGAGGAGTATCAGTCCATGCCTTCACAGTTTCAGGGATCTCAATATCAGGAACCACAGGATGAGGAATTTTAGTTTCTGCTTCAGTAGCAGCCTGGGTCATCAACTCTTCGGCAACATTAACATCAGCACTAGTGGCTGGAATTTCTTCAGGAATGGAAGAAGTGGCTTGAGGTTCGTCAGAGCCCATTTGAACTTCTTCAATCTGAACTGGGGACTCAGGAATGTGTTGCAATGGTGTGAACATGGGAGAGTTGGGGTGATCACTTTCCCAAAAGTCATCATTCATCACTGGAGTGGTGCTCCCAATGTCCACATCTTCATCTTCTTCATTCAAGTCTTCAACGCCGGCCTCTTCAGCTGTGAACTGAGGCATGGGCGATGAGACAACTGGGGTTGAAGGGATATTATCCACTTCAATTTCTTCGTCCAACTGCTCTGAAGAAGCAGCAGAAGGAACATCTTCATCAGATCCGCTTGGGATCTCATAATATTCACCAAAAGGAATGATTTCCTTTGATGGCATACTTGAGACAGGAATAGCATCAATGGGATTCTCAAAAGAGCTTGTCAATGTCTTCATCTTCTTTGGTACCGAAGACTCTGATGAAGCAGATGCTTTCCTCTTCTTCACTGTTGCTCGCTCCGCAGCCTTAGTTTTCTTCACTTCTAATGCAGAAGGAAGAATGGAACTTGGCGTTGGTGCAGGAGGAGCAGAGGAAATTGGTTCATTTTCTTCAGGCACAACTGATGCAGTTGCCCTGGTTGGTTCAGTTTCTTCAGGCACAGCGACAGATGCTTCAGCTGGCCTGGCTTGTTCTTCAGGTGCAACACTAGTGGTTGCCCTGGCAATATCATCAGTAGCTGGAATAGCTTCATCAGCCCTAGTACTTGCAGTTTCATCAGCAACCTGATTTTCATCAGCGGTGCTGGCATGTTCTTCAGTGGGCTGAGCAGATGCTTCACCCTGAGGAGATTTGTGTTGCGATGATGCAGCATCATTTGAAGTGAATTTTTCCGCCAATTTCACAAATCTGACTTTGGCTCCAAGCCAATCGGTGCGATAGACGTTGAATTCATCACTGAGTCCTCTGATCTCAGTTTGTATAGCAACAAGTTCATATGTTGTCGGGTTGACAACATTCTTCTTCAGAAAGCGCTCTTTCTTGTATTGAGCTTTCTTCAGCTGCCTGGCCTTCTCGAACTTCCATTTTTCTTCGCCAATGAAGGCGGTCAGCATGTGACTTTGGCCAGGAGTGAGCTTGAAGTCAGGCACAGGTGTGTTGGGGTCCTTGTGCCAGAGATCAATATACTCAAATATCATTTTGGGATCCAGCAGGAGAGGAACTTCACTTCCTTTGGCTTTAGCGGCCCTTTGCGGTCTATCTCTGATGATTTTGGTGAGTTCCTCATCATCAACTTTTTCATCACTGGATGGTACATGAAAGGCAACCTGCTTCTTGTGAGGACTTGGTCTAGAGCATCGTCCAGCAGTGGCCTTGGTCTTCAGCAGAGTGGGGTCTATTGAGGAATGCAGAGGAGCTGAAGAACTTGCAGAGGCTCCTGAGGCAATTGATTTGCATGTGGTCCTTTGACACGAGGCGAGATGCACAGGTGCTGAGGACTTTGCCGGAGGAGCTGAGGGCTTTGGAGGAGCTAGAGCAGCATGAGGAGTTTGCTGTGAGGGTTTTGCAGAACTGGGCTATGAGGGCATTGAAGCACAAGCACTGGGCTTGTGTGCTGGCTTCTTGGGCATGGCCTTCTTTGGCTTGCTAGCAGAGGCCTCAGCAGTGGCAGTAGCAAAGTCGTCATTGAATTTCTTCACTGCCTCTTTTGCCATTTTGGCCAGTTTAGCTTGACGCTTGGCCCATTCCTTGGGGAAATCCTCACCTCTTCTGATGCTAGAGGGATCAGCAACTTGGCCAGCTGCCAGTGGTGGTCTTGGGCATGGAGGGTGTACTGCGAATTTCTTCATGTACTTGGGAGTCACATATCTGCACTCCCTCCATTCTCTGGCCCATCTCCTTTCTATCCTCTGAATGCGCACTTTGCGCTCATTCTTTGTCTCATGAGGAGGTGTGTAGTACCCTACATAGATGTCTTCAGGTATCTCAAAAGCATTGTTGACTTCCAATTTCTTCCCTCCCTTCTGAGGTTTCTTGTCGTCGGCCATTTTCTTCAGCTAAGGATTTTGAACGATTGAGTTCTCTGACGAGGTATGCAACTTCTCTTCAAGAAATGCTGCAAATAAGTTAAGTTGATGAGAACCTAGTGATTCAGCAGCGGACATGTGTACCTGTGAACAGAGTATAGGTGAGGGAGTCCTGGATTAGGGGGTCCTCGGACAGCCGGACTATATCCTTTGGCCGAACTGTTGGACTATGAAGATACAAGATTGAAGACTTCATCCTGTGTCCAGATGGGACTCTCCTTGGCGTGGAAGGCAAGCTTGGCAATACGGATATGTAGATCTCCTCCCTTGTAACCGACTCTGTGTAACCCTAGCCCCCTCCGGTGTCTATATAAACCGGAGGGTTTAGTCCATAGGACAACAACAATCATACCATAGGCTAGCTTCTAGCGTTTAGCCTCTACGATCTCGTGGTAGATCAACTCTTGTAATACTCATATCATCAGGTTCAATCAAGCAGGAAGTAGGGTATTACCTCCATCGAGAGGGACCGAACCTGGGTAAACATCGTATCCCCCGCCTCCTGTTACCATCCGCCTTAGACGCACAGTTCGGGACCCCCTACCCGAGATCCGCCGGTTTTGACACCGACATTGGTGCTTTCATTGAGAGTTCCACTGTGCCGTCACCATAAGGCTTGATGGCTCCTTCGATCATCAACAACGATGCGATCCAGGGTGAGGCTTTCCTCCCCAGACAGATCTTCGTATTCGGCGGCTCCGTACTGCGGGCCAACTCGCTTGGCCATCTGGAGCAGATCGAGAGCTACGCCCCTAGCCGTCAGGTTAGGTTTGGAAATTTAAACTACACTACCGAAATCCGCGGAGAATTGATCTTTGACGGATTCGAGCCCATGTCAGGTGCACCGCACAGTCACGACGAGCACGACTTAGCTCTGCCGCCGGACGGTGTTCGGGAGATCACACCTATGCCTACTCCGGCCCTAGATCCGGAGTCGATTGCGTCGTCCGAGGACGGGTGGATGGACCCCGCCTCGGAGGCCACACACTCAGTGGCGATAGAGCCGAATACTGACTTCACCTCCAATGAGACCTGTGTCGCTGGATCCTCGGATTCATCCCCGGCCACAGGCCCCGAACCGCCTGCGTCCATGCCTATCGAATCTGATTGGGCGCCGATCATGGAGTTTACCTCCGCCGATATCTTTCAGCACTCGCCTTTTGGCGATGTGCTAAATTCATTAAGGTCTCTCACCTTGTCAGGAGGCCCTTGGCCGAACTACGTCCGGCCCGAACGGGAAGCGGACGACGAAGAAATTCGTTCCCCACCCACCACCCACTTAATAGCCACTATCGACGATTTAACCGACATGCTCGATTTCGACTCCGAAGACATCGACGGTATGGACGACGATGCAGGAGAGGAACAGGAACCACCGCCCACAGGGCGTTGGACAGCCACTTCATCACACGATATATATATGGTGGATACACCCAAAGAAAACAATGACGAGGAACGGAAGGACGCAGCGAAGGACAGCTCCCTCAAGAAGCAACCAAAGCGACGGCATAGGCGCCGCTCCAAATCCCGCCTCGGCAAAAACAGCGATAACAGCGCAAGGAAAAATAATACCCCGGTCGACTGCAGAGGAAACGACGACCACACGGACCCAGCGACAGAGCAGGATGAACCAGCGGATGGCGAACATAGTACGGAGCCGCTGTCCGATCACGGCGACGCCGAGGATAAAGCTCATCAACCTCTCTCCGGAGAGGAAAACAGTCCGGACGACGATGCACACATCATCCTGGAAAGGCACTTGGAACAAGAGAACCTTCGTAGAAGGCTTATTGCCACCGCGAGGAGTCTGAAGAAGCAGAAGCAAAGGCTTAAGGCCGCGCAGAATACGCTCAACAGTAGATGAACAAAGTGCTCGACACTGAAGAAAAGTATGGTGGTAGTCGCCACACAAAGAGCTATCCAAAGCGCAAGCTGTTGCCTGATTTCGATGATGAGGCCTTAGAGCCTACACAGCCGAAAAATAAAACGGCCGACCGGTCGGATCGACCACCTCGTGGCCGCGATAGGGCGGCTAACGAGGCCGCACATAAGTCAGCACACGATCCACGCGAGGACTTGCATCAAAAGGCCGGCGTGACCAGATCCATCTACCGATCTAGGACGTGCGCTCCAGCGCATAATCAAAACCGAACACTACAACCGTCAGAACGCCATGACACATCCAAATACAGGGGTGCCGCGCAACCCCTATGTTTCACCGATGAGGTGCTGGATCACGAATTTCCAGAGGGATTCAAACCCGTGAACATAGAGGCGTACGACGGAATGACAGACCCTGGAGTCTGGATTGAGGACTTCATCCTCCATATCCATATGGCTCGCGGAGACGACCTCCACGCCATTAAGTACTTGCCCCTCAAGCTGAAAGGACCAGCTCGGCACTGGCTGAAGAGCCTCCCCAAAAATTCAATTGGAAGTTGGGAGGAGCTTGAGGATGCTTTTAGGGCTAACTTTCAAGGGACCTATGTCCGACCTCCGGATGCAGACGATTTAAGTCATATAATTCAACAGCCCGGAGAGTCAGCCCGAAAGCTTTGGAACAGATTTCTCACTAAGAAGAACCAAATCGTCGACTGCCCGGACGCCGAAGCCTTAGCAGCTTTCAAACACAGCGTCCGAGACGAATGGCTCGCCAGACACCTCGGCCAAGAAAAACCAAGGACAATGGCAGCCCTAACAAGCCTTATGACCCGCTTTTGCGCGGGCGAAGATAGCTGGCTGGCCCGTAGTAGCACCAGCGACCCAGGCACATTTGAAGTCAGGGATGGTAATGGAAAACCACGACGTAGTAAAAGCAAGCGTCGAAATAACGAAGACAGCCCAGACAACACGGCGGTAAACGCCGGATTTAGGGGCTCACGACCCGGTCAAAGAAAAAATCCTTTCAAAGGCAACAGAGATGGACCGTCCAGCCTCAACAAGATTCTAGACAAATTATGTCAGATTCACGGCACCTCCGATAAACCTGCAAATCACACCCACAGAGAATGCTGGGTCTTCAAGCAGGCCGGTAAGCTAAATGCCAAACACAAGGGGAGGGAGACACCAAGTGAAGACGAGGATGAGCCTCGTCAGCAAAACACTGGGGGACAGAAAAAGTTCGCACCAGAGGTCAAAACAGTGAACACGATTCACGTGACGAAGAGGAGGAGCAAACACGCACTCCGAGACGTATGCGCCGTAGAGCCCGTCACCCCCAAGTTCAACCCTTGGTCAACCTGCCCGATCACTTTTGATCGCAGGGATAGCCCGACCAATGTCCGGCACGGAGGATCGGCTGCCTTGGTGCTTGACCCAATAATCAACGGATACCATCTCACCTGAGTCCTCATGGACGGCGGCAGTAGTCTTAATCTGATATATCAGGACACAGTCCGCAAAATGGGGATAGACCCAACGAGAATTAGCCAAAGCAATACTACCTTTAAAGGAGTAATACCAGGCCCAGAGGCCAGCTGCACGGGCTCTCTCGTACTAGAGGTTGTATTCGGTTCCCCCGACAACTTCCAAAGTGAAAAGTTAACCTTCGACATCGCTCCATTCCGAAGCGGCTATCAAGCACTACTCGGAAGAACGGCCTTCGCTCGTTTTAATGCAGTACCGCATTATGCTTATCTCAAGCTCAAGATGCCCGGTCCACGCGGCATCATCATAGTTAGCGAAAACACTGAGTGTTCCTTACACGCGGAAGAATGTGCGGCAGCTTTAGCAGCCGAACACTAAATGGCCTCTCCAACTAGCATAAACGATCGGTCGTCAAGACCGCGGACACGGCTAGACGAGTCCGGCGCACCACTAGCTGTAACAGCTTAGATAAACCTGAGATGGGGTTGATGAATATACCCCCGTAGACGGTGCTAGGGGCTTCCCGCATATGATAATCGTGCTACACCCTTCCAGGATACGGCACAACGGAGGCACAGGCGTAGACGTGCAGCAGGGCCCCGCTCAAAGGTTTCTTTTTAGATTAAGACCCAGTGTAAACCTTTCTTACTGTCTCTTGTTGCTTCACACACTACAGGAAACAGTTACTTTGCCGTCTGCCACGGCGGACGGCAAAGGCTCGAACGGCGGACGGCAAAGACCTTTGCCGTCAGCCGCGGACGGCAAAAGGCTCCGGCAAAGAAGGCTCCGGTAAACAGCTGCTTTGTCGTCTGCTTCCTGGCGGCGGACGGCAAAGGCTCTTTGCCGTCTGCCGTGGACGGCAAAGAGGGCGGACGGCAATAATTGCGCTATCAGTCCGTTAAGTGGCTAACGGCAGACCTTTGCCGTCCGCCGCTGACGGCAAAATTTCTCTGGTCTTTGCCGTCCGCTGTATGATGTCATCTACACTTCACTAGATGGCAGGTTCTTTGCCGTCTGCCGCTGATGGCAAAGTGCAGGTTCTTTGCCGTCTGCCACGGATGGCAAAGTCTTTGCCGTCTGCCACTGTAGGCAAACTGACCAAATGGGTCAGCTCCCAGGAAGCACAGTTGGCCGCCACGTGGCTTCTTTGCCGTCCGCGGCAGACGGCAAAGAGGCCGTTGCCGTCTGTAGCAGACGGCAAAGAGCCTACATATTGGGTTTTTTTTTCTGTTTTTTATTAAATCCCACAATTTTCACAGAAAATATATATGACATATAGATATATTTCACAGGCATTCATAAGCAAGTCCATAAGCAAGTTCATGTATTTCACAGGCATTCATAAGTAAGTCCATAAGCAAGTTCCATCCGTACATATTACATAAGCAAGTTCCATCAATCATTTCATACATAAACAAGTTCCATCCATACATAAACAAGCACTCCATAGCTAAGGTGACTAGAATGAGAAGACAAGAATGAGAAGACAAGAACAAGAAGAGTAGAACAAGCACTCCATCCAGCACATAATGAAATCTGCAAAATGGCAAAATAAGAAAGTTAGAAATGGATCGTTTTTTAGCTCACTTAGGTGAAATGGATCGTTTTTGAGGTAACTAAGGTGAAATGGATCTTTTTTAGCTCACTTAGGTCAAATGGATCGTTTTTTAGCTCACTTAGGTGAAATGGATCGTTTTTGAGGTAACTAAGGTGAAATGGATCGTTTTTTAGCTCACTTAGGTCAAATGGATCGTTTTTGAGCTAACTTAGTTGAAATGGATCGTTTTTGAGCTAACTTTGTTGAAATGGATCATTTTTGAGCTAATTTAGTTGAAATGGATCATTTTTTAGCTAACTTAGGTGAAATGGATCATTTATGAGCTAATTTAGTTGAAATGGATCTTTTTGAGCTAACTTAGGTGAAATGGATCATTTAAGAGCTAATTTAGGTGAAATGGATCGTTTTTAGCTCACTTAGGTCAAATGGATCGTTTATGAGGTAAATTAGTTGAAATGGATCGTTTATGAGATAACCTAGGTAAGATGGGTCATTTTGGAGTTAACCTAGGTGAAATGGGCCATTTTAAAGCTAACGTAGGTAAAATGGATCATTTAGGAGCTAATCTAGGTAAAATGGGTCATTTTTGAGCTAACTTGGATGAACTGCATCATTTATAAGCTAACCTAGGTAAAATGGGTCATTTTGGAGGAAAAGAAGCTAACTCTAGGTCATTATGGTAAGCATATTGGAGGAAATAAAGCTAAGTCTAGGTCTTTATGCATTTGTTAAATAAAACACTAGAAAACTTACCGTGATCAGGGAGGTGTAGGAGCGGGGTGGCTAGTGCCGCTACCTGGAGAAGGATCGTGCGATGCGTTTCTGGAGTTAAGCTGCACCAAAGATCATTTCCAATGTCTCGTTAGCATTACGACACTCAAATGTTAAGACTAGCAAGTAATGTCCATTCAAATTAAACTCACCGTGCTCCCAGGAGCAATCACTGGCATCGGCGGAGCGGGCTGACCGGACTTCTCGCACACAGACTGCACATTTGGTTTTCATAACAGAGTCATACTAGTTAGTAATGAGACTCAAATGTTAAGACTAGCAAGTAATCTGCAGAAGAAACTTACCACAAGGAGCTCGTACATGGCCCTTGCCTGCATGTCATTCCGTGCCCTCTCCTCCTCCATCATCTTTCTCGTCCTCTCCTCCATCTCCCGCTGCCTCTCCGCCGCCTCCGCCAGAAGTTTCTCCGTTCTATCTCTCTCAGTCTGTATAGCAGCCTGCAACACCACTCACATGACCATTTGTAATCATTGATGGAAGCGCACACAATGTAATGGAGAAAGATAACTGAGTACGTATCACTAACCTTGATGGCAAGTTGCACTGGCCGTTCACGAGGCCTTATCTCAGGAGCGGAGCTCGACTGGCGCGCCTTGATCTCCGGGAGAGTGCTAGGACAACGGATAAGTCCATCTCCAATGGCTATGGAGCCATGGGACCTCCCGCCACCAGATATCATCACCAGCTCTGGATCAATGGGACCCTGGCTCGGGTTAAAGTCCTCCCCTTTCCTCGCCTTCCCCTCATCTCTATATCTCACGAGCTTGTTGTGGGAGGAGATGTTGGTGAAGTTGTTTGCATCATCGAGGTCAGACTGAGAGAAAGCCTTGACTTTCTTGAAAGAGCCAGTGTGGGCCATGGCATACAGGTCGTACACCTCTGGCACCTTATCCGCCTTATTGTAGCGTGCCTGAAAGAGAGAAACAATGAAAATTAGTAATTAAAGGGCTCAAGCTAGCATGATGAATGAATTGCATGAATCATGAAGCAAACCACATACCCAGTTGCGCCCGAACTGATATAAGTTGGAGCTGCCTTGATGGTGTGGCACACCTTCCATTTGGGCACGTTTGTCCTTGGCCTGGTTGTGGAGGGCTAGCCATTCTTTTGAGCACCACTCATCGACCAACACCTCCCAACAATCCATCCGATCCGCACACCATCTCGGAGGCGCCTAAGTTAGCAAATAGAAACTTGAGCGCTACGGCTAAGAATTACTAAAGGAAGGAACTTAAGTAGAAGGCCTTAAGAATTACCTTCATGTACTACTCCTTACTCAGGAACTTATCGCGGCACGCCGGCTTGGTCTTCTTGATACCACGCAAGGCATAGTAGTCTCGAACAGCCTACACCCGAGCCTCGTGCCGTAAGTTCTGGAGTAGGCGCTTGCAGACGTTCTGGATAACATTTGCGCTGTCCTCCTCGTATCCCTCCTCACACCTGTAGAATGTCGGCAATCAAATGAGACAATATTGATTAGTACAATTAATAACTAGCTAGTTGAAGATTTTGAAATGTGTAAAGGAGAAATTACCCAGAACGTCCTGATCACCATGTCTGCCCTCGTGTCGCACACGACACCGTCGATAATGACATCCGGCGGGGCCGGGGCAGCCACGTAGTGCTCCCAGCTCAACCCAAGCTCTGGAAGCCGACCTCACCAGGCAACGTGACAAACCCCGGGAAGTTTTGCCGGCAAAGAACTCCAAGGACGGAGTTGGGCCGGCGGACACTATGATGGTGGTCCCAACCCCTGCAGCATGACAAGGCCAACGCATTAGTTATTTGAAGAAACATGAATGCAGAAGGTACAAAAATATTAAATGCACTTACGTACCTCTCCCCATCAGGGAAGATCAACCACCTCTGCTCGCGGGTCGCCGGCACGGACGGGAGCCGTGTAGCACCACGCTGGTAGACGGTGCCACCCTCCTCCTCAAGATCAGTCGGCTCCCCGCCATCATCAGCATGGCCACTCGGCTCCTCGGGCTGATCCGGCCAGGTACCCCATCCGGACGTGTGCTCCTCCAGGGTCTCGTGGGCCGAAGGCCAGTCGACCCGAGGCTCGTGGGCCCAAGACCCATGGACCGGAGGCTCGTGGACCAGAGTCCGTTTAGCCTCCTCCTCGGACGAGTCCACCCTAGCAGTCACGTGCTCGGGTGAAACAGCTGGGGGTGGCGGCGAGGAAGGCGCCGTAGCAGTCACCCTACCTCCTCTCCCGCGACCACGTGCCCCACCTCCTCTCTTCCTACCTCGTCCCCTGCTGGGCACCGCGGTCGACGAAGAAGTGCCCGGCGGTGTGGACATACTGTCCAGCAACACTCGGCGGAGAGGTGCGTCTGGAATCGAAGACCTCAGACCACGCGCCGACGAAGAAGGGGCCTTGGCGCGCTCCCGACCAGCGCCCACCATCTTTCAACACCTGCCATGACAAACAGTAAACGAAATTAGTACAACATAAAAAAAGACCGACATGAATAATAATATGTGTATCACTTAAGTGTATCATCATCAAGTACAACATTACAAAATTTAATACCTGACACTACTAATAATCTCGATCAGTATCATCAATAAATGCATAATCATCATCATCACTATAATCAATGACGGGCTCATAGGGTTCAGTGGCATCAACATGTGCAAGGCCACCTTGACCTAATCGGTCAAGCAATGACAGGTCATCCGCAGCAGTAACCTCTTCTTGTTCCGGCTCTTCTTGTTCCTCCTCTGGGGTGATGTCGGATTCACTGTCGCTGTCTACTTCAATGTTTTGGGGTGAAGTATAGCGGTTCTTGAAACGCTTTTTGGAAAGACGTGTCTCTTGGAAGAATTCTCCTTCATATGTGTCTGGGTTAATGTGAGGTTCATAATCCTCTTCCTTTGGGGGAGATAGTCTAGCACGTGGCGGCACTTCATAAACGACATCCCAACCTTTCAGATTTGGATTAGTTTGGCAGGCCCACGGTAGATAGAATACTTGGGTCGCCTGTTGAGCCGTAATATAGACATCAGGAACATCTAAATGGGTGCTTTGGTTGATTTCAACTAGCCCTATATGTTCATGAGTCCTTCTAGTCTCCTTCGGCTGAAACCAATAACATTTGAAGACTACGACATTCGGTGGGTTTTCACCATAGAATAGAAGTTCATAAATTGCTTGAACTCTCCCATAATACTCGGTACCTCCTTCGCCGTTAGCAGATACACAACAATTTGTAGACTTTCGGTCGGCCATAGATAGCTCTTTGCCATAGGTATGAAAGCGATACCCGTTGATGTCGTATTTGTCAAATGAACGGACCTTATAGTCAAAACCATTAGCGACTTGTCTCAATTCGGCGTCCATAGACTCTGAATTAGCCTACAAGTTTAATATGAAAGGATTGTTGCATTACGCACAAATTAGCGAATGAAACCGGGATAGCCGCCTACAAATTAGCCTACAAGTCTAATAGAAATTACTGTTTGTTTGAACCAAGAGATGAAACCGGGATAGCCGCCTCCTTGCTTTGCGAGAAGCTCATACTCTTCGACAGAATCCTTTTGGATCACCGCTCCATACGAGAATAAGGCGACGTATCGACTGTATGAAATATCCAGGAATAAGAGCAGTTCAAAGGAAATAGAAGTTGCGAAACTATGTACCGAGAACTTACTCGATGTACGGCCGCACTTCTATCAGGTTGTTGAAGATATACAACGAAATGGTCCGCCATTGTTCGCTATCCAAAGATACTGGATTTGAAACACTGGCTGGTGCGAGATTCCCTTTGAATAGGCTGAGGTTGGATCCACCCTTTTTAGGGTCGTCAGCATTGTACCGAGGCTTCGGATTATGCAAATGACGATTTTTGGCTTCGTAGTGTGCTGTCACGAAGTTTGCCGCCTCCTCAGTGATGAATGCCTCAGCAATCGATGCTTCAATTCTATGTTTATTTTTACATTTTTGTCAAAGCGTCTTCTGCATCCTCTCAGTTGGGTAGCACCAACGATTTTGCACGGGCCCCCCCAATCTTGCCTCGGTCGGGAGATGCAAAATCAAATGTTGCATTGGATTAAAGAAGCCCGGTGGAAAGATCTTCTCTAACTTGCAGATCAACTCCGGCGCCAACTCTTCCATTTCTTCTAGCACGCCAGGCGATAGTTCTTTCGCACAAAGAACACGGAAGAAATAGCTGAGTTCTGCCAGTACTAGCCATTCATCCTCAGGGATGAAGCCACGCAACATCACCGGCATTACCCGCTCAATCCATATGTGCCAATCATGACTCTTGAGACCAAATATCTTCAATTTATCAAGACTGGCTCCCCTCTGTAGATTCGCTGCATACCCATCAGGGAACATCAACTGCATTTTCACCCACAAGATAATTTCCCTCATAGCTGGCCTTCCAAGATTGAACCATGCCTTTGGCTTCGTCCAGTTCTGCTTTCCTTTCGGTTCTTTCATGTTTTGTAACGGCCTATCACATAGCGCCTCCAGATCGACTCTAGCCTTAGTATTATCCTTTGACTTCCCATCTATGCCGAACAATGTACCAAAAAGTGCCTCGGCGATATTCTTCTCAGTGTGCATCACGTCGATGTTGTGTGGGCAAAGGAGGTCTTTGAAGTAAGGCAGATCCCATAAGCATGTTTTGTGAGTCCAGGCGTGCTTAGAATTATACCCCTTGAAGTACCCTGGACGCTCTGGATCTGGCTCGAGAGCGTTTAACTGATCCAGGGTTTGTTGGCCTGTCAATGCAGGTGGTGCAGAGTTTTTGACAACTCTACCTCTGATGAAGTTCTTCTTGTCTTTCCTGAACTTATGGCGAGGATTCAGGAACTGTCTATGCATGTCGAAGCAAGAAAACTTGCGACCGGCCTGAAGCCAACGAAACTCAAGAGCTCCCTTGCATGTGGGGCACGGGAACCTTCCATGCACACACCAGCCAACGAATAGCGCATACGCCGGCAAGTCATGTGTCGAGTACATGTACCAGACACGCATTATGAAGTTCCGTTTGCTATAGGCATCGTATGTCTTGAACCCATTATCCCAGGCTTCTTGCAATTCGTCCTTAAGCGGTTGCATGTACACATTCATATTTTTCCCCGGATAGTTGGGCCCTGGAATTATCAACGTCAGGAAAATGTTCTTTATTTGCATAATCTGTCCGGGGGGAGATTGAGTGGAAAGACAAATACGGGCCAACAACTGTATTGGGCTGCCGTCATACCAAACACACTGAACCCATCCGTGCTGATGCCGGCTCAAGGATGCCTCGGATCTTCCGCTTTGTCACCATGTAATTCATCAAACTTTTTCCACGCAACACCATCCGATGTGTGTACAATCATCAGATTCCCATCTGCATCTAGTTCGGTTATTTTGCCCGTTTTGTGCCATGTCATCTGTCTGGCCGTCTCTTCGACCATGAAAAGACGTTGAAGTCTTGGTACGATTGGCATATACCGAAGAACACTAACGGGGATTTTGGTCTGTGTCTTCTCACCCATACCGTTGTCTACCACAACATACCTGGAAGACTTGCAAATAGCACAATAGTTCAAGTCCGCATAGTCAAGCCTAAACAAGACACATCCTTTCTCACAGGCATGTATCTTATCATAGGGCATCTTCCGTGCACGGAGGATTTTGTCCGACTGGTACAGGTTTGCAGGCATTACATGGCCTTTGGGTAGAAAGCGTCCAAATACTGTCATCATTGCATCGTAGCATTCTCTGCCCAAGTTGAACTGAGCCTTCAGAGCCATTACTTGTGAGATGGCATCCAACTGACAAAGCTCAGTGTGCTCATGGAGCGGACGTTTTGAAGACTCCAACATTTCATTGAAGGCCTTTGCAGATTCCTCCATCTCCTCGTCCGAATCCCGAGCATCATCAAAGTCTTGCACCATGTTTTCCATCCCGGCACCATGCTCGTCGGTGCGACGACGATCCACCTCAGCTCGGTCACGTTGGGCAGACTCACCATGAAATGTCCACACCGTATAATCGGGCATAAAACCACTATTCTGCAGGTGTTTGCCCATTTCAGCCTCTGCCCTCTTTTCCCAATTGCAGCACCGTAAACAGGGGCACCAGGTTTTCCTCTGGCCATTTGCAAATGCGGCTCGCACAAACCCCTTGGTTTTTGTGAACCATTCAGTGCTCCATTTGTTCTGACCAGTGTGACCGGTGTACATCCACGCACGATCACTCATCTTGACTTTCAGAGCTACTAGACACACAACAAATATATATATATATATATATATATATATATATATATATATATATATAATTCACCATGTATATATTCATCAGTTGATCTACTTTGTCAATTTTATTACGTCCATGCAACCTACACTCTAATAGGTAATGATAGGTCCTAATCCCACCCGAGTATGTTTAGATTGGGTTCATTTTCCCATGCTATGCTCCGGATCCTACGCAAAATTTCGGCAGCACCTCCCCGCTGTTCTCCTGATACACGTCTCTGCAATAAACAGAGAGGATGTGTACCCGGAGAACAACAGGGGAGGCACTGACGAAATTTATGCGTCGGATCCGGAGCAAAGCATATGGGAAAACGAACCCAATCTAAACATACTCGGGCTGTCCATGGATAGCGTTGGACAATTCGAAAGAATCAAGGTTATAAATATGCAAATGCATGCATATTTATAACTATGACGCTTTCGAATGGGAGACACATATTGGTTACGCATACTGATGATTCAAGACACATATGTAGCTAGCTATCAAGTTTCATCGGAATAGATCAAATAATTAATGGGGGAGGAGGACATGTCATTTGTGCTCACCCACGAACGAAGGGGCAGAGCTCGTCAAACGCATGGCGAGGTCGTCGAACACCAAACCTCGCAGCGATGAAACAACTGCACATTTAAAACTACCCGACCAACACAATTATATATGATGTTTTTCATAACAAAATCGAAAGATATATGACCTAACTAATAACAAAATCGAAAGATATATGTCGGGTCGGGGTGCCGGGTCGGGGTCGGGGTGCCGTGCCGGTGTCGGGGTCGGGGTGTCGGGTCAGGCTCGGGGTTGGGGTCTCGGGGTCGGGGTCGGGGTCTCGGGGTCGGGGTGCCGGGTCGGGGTCGGGGTGCCGTGTCGGTGTCGGGGTCGGGGTGTCGGGTCAGGCTCGGGGTCGGGGTCTCGGGGTCGGGGTGTCGGGTCGGGGTGCCGGGTCGGGGTCGGGGTGCCTTGTCGGTGTCGGGGTAAGGGTGGGTGTGGTGTCAGGGTGTCGGTGTCGGGGTGTCGTGTCGGGGTCGGGGTGTCGTGTCGTGTCGGGGTGTCGTGTCGTGTCGTGTCGGGGTGTCGTGCCGGGGTGTCGCCTCCTCATCCTCCTCCTCCTCTCCTCTTTCTTCTTCTTCTTCTTCTTCTTCTTCTTTCTTCTCCTCCTCCTCCTCCTCTCCTCTTTCTTCTTCTTCTTCTTCTTCTTCTTCTTCTTCTTCTTCTTCTTCTTCTTCTTCTTCTTCTTCTTCTTCTTTCTTCTTCTCCTCCTCCTCCTCCTCCTCCTCCTCTTCTTCTTCTTCTTCTTCTTCTTCTTCTTCTTCTTCTTCTTCTTCTTCTTCTTCTTCTTCTTCTTCTTCTTCTTCTTCTTCTTCTTCTTCTTCTTCTTCTTCTTCTTCTTCTTCTTCTTCTTCTTCTTTCTTCTCCTCCTCCTCCTCCTCCTCCTCCTCTTCTTCTTCTTCTTCTTCTTCTTCTTCTTCTTCTTCTTCTTCTTCTTCTTCTTCTTCTTCTTCTTCTTCTTCTTCTTCTTCTTCTTCTTCTTCTCCTTTTTCCTCTTCTTAAACCTACCACTAAGTAACCTAAAACAAAACTAAAACTAAACTAAAAGTAATCTAAACTAAAAATATAAAACTAAACTAAACTAAATCTAAAACTAAACTAAAAGTAATCTAAAACTAAAAAACTAAACTAAACTAAAAAACAGAAAAAACAGAAGAAAAAAAAGGAGAAGAGGGGTGGGGCTCACCTGCGGCAGGGGTGGGGCGCTCGCCGACGGAGGGGCGCTCGCCGACGGAGGGGCGGCGGGGGCGCCGCCGACGGAGGGGCGGCGGGGGTGGCGCCGGCCGGGCGGAGGGGTGGGGGGGCGACGGGGCGGAGGGGGCAACGGGGCGGAGGGGTGGGGGGGCGGAGGGGGCGACGGGGCGGAGGGGTGGGGGGCGACGGGGCGGAGGGGGCGACGGGGCGGCGCCGGGAGGCGGGTGGGGTGGCGACGGGGCGGAGGGGGCGACGGGGCGGAGGGGGCGACGGGGCGGAGGGGTGGGGGCGGAGGGGTGGGGGCGGAGGGTGGCGGGGTGACGGGGCGACGGGGCGGCGGCGGGCGGCGAGGGCCGGGGGCGGCGGCGGCGGGCGGGATGTGCACGGTGGCGGGGCGCGTCGGGGAGGAGAGAGAGGAGACAACAGAGAGTAACGGGCGGGGGGGTACGGGCCGTTAGGTAATCGGCTCTTTGCCGTCCGCTAATCTTTGCCGTCCGCCTTTTTGCCTCTTTGCCGTCCGCTGGCGGACGGCAAAGAGGTGGGGCGTTAAGTTTTTTTCAAACGGGTGGGGGGTGGGGGCCACCTCCCTCTTTGCCGTCCGCCAGCGGATGGCAAAGATTCTTTGCCGTCCGCTAGCGGACGGCAAAGAGCTGGCTGATGGCAAAGAGCTTCTTTGCCGTCTGCCATTTCTTTGCCGTCCGCTTTTTGGTAGCTGATGGCAAAGAGCTTCTTTGCCGTCAGCTAGCAGACGGCAAAGAGCTGGCAGATGGCAAATTAGCTGATTCCAGTAGTGACACCCTCCGAATACTCAACACAACCGAGAGGGACGCTGGCGTTATTGGCATTTCGCCACGTCAGACTAATGCACGTACCTGGAAATTTAGGGTTCAAGGGCGTTACTCAGCCCAGTATATGTTGTAAAGATCGAATACCTTAGGGAGTGTTCGGTGTCGCGAGTTTGGCCTTATATGCATCAGCTCCGAATCAAGTCTTTGGTCAAATGTTGGGTTTGCCCGGCTCCCGTGTTTTGCTACCTTACGTTCCGCTCTATCGGCTAAGGTGGCACCGGGAGAACTACTGCGATTGTGCCCTGGTTCATCCGGACGAGCACCTCAGTAGAGAAAGCCGAAAACTGACTGTCATGATAAAGCGCGAGACTGGTCAACCACTCGATGACTCATCGGAATCTTCGGGATTCCTCCGCATTAATGAAGGACCGGTTTTCCCGGTCATGTACGTACGCGCACCGTATTCGGATAGACGCGGAAATACCAGGGGCTATATAGTAGCCCCACTGTCAAACTCCTATGGTTAAATGAAAGTGTTAAAGCAATATAGTCCGATTGCCTCGTTCGCCGCGCTACCACCTCCTTAATGGACCAAGACGTTGGATCAAGTGTGAACACGCGCTTCTGCGATCACCCCCGCATTATATGCGTGGGGGCTGAAGCCGACGACTGCAAACTTTCAGGTTATATATATATATATATACATAAACGACCGCACAGGAGGCATAATAATACTTTCAGGCAAAAGTATAAACAAAGCCTTTATAATTCAAATAACATTATTCTTACAATTGGGATACATGTCACTAGAACATGATACTCTTCGAGCACTGAGCCTCTATTAAATGAGCACTTTCTAGGACTTCTTCAAAATAGTGCTCGGCCGATACCCAGCCTACGGCCGAACTCTGGGTTGCAATAGCGGTGGCCTCCATCTCTGCCAAGTGACACGGGCAAGAGCCATCCGCGCACCCTCTATGCACGCCGACCTCTTCACAACGTCGATATGCGGCACGGCACCAAGGAATCGTTGCACTAAGCCAAAATAACTATTCGGCCTTGGTCCTTCCGGCCAAAGATGATCCACAACAGACCTCATGGCAAGCCCGGACAACCTATGGAGCTCGGCCCACTCGGCCATTTGCTCATTTCACAGCAGCGGACGCACTGGAACATTGAACTGCGACCAGAACAGCTTTTCCACTTCGTGATCCTTTTGATCTTTGAAAAACTCGGTCGCATCAGCAGCACTCGCTGCCAAATCCAAGTATGCGTCTGCAGAACTCCATAATTGATCCAGAAGGGTATACTTAGGATCTCCGAACTTTGTCTGCAACAAAAAGGGCTTCCCAGCCGCGATATCTCCGGCGACGTAGCTCCTCCTTCGTCGCTCTGATTTTAGAGCGGGCTTCCTTGGCTGCTACCATGGCTTTCTCCAGGTCCGCCATCTTCGTTCGGCTTTCCTTTTCAAGAAGCTCATAACGGTCGGCGGCATCTTTCAACTCAACAGCCATCTTGGCTATTTTCTCTTTGCTCTGGCAATGCGCAGCCTGTTCGGCTCTTAGCTCTTCGACCGCCTTTAGGGCGGCCGCATCACTCTTCCTGGCTTGTTCCTTGGCTCGGGCAAGTTCCGCCCGAAGGGTCTCCACGGCGGCAGCTCCATCTGCAGTCACAGCATATTACAGATACTAGCATCATGCTCCTCTTAATATGTGTTGATCACCGAAGAAATACATACCCTATGCCTCGTCAAGCCGCTTGTTTACAAGCACGATGTCGGCATCTGTCGCATCAAGTTGCCGCTTCAGTTCGGCAAACTCACCAGTCCGGCTAGCCACTGGACCCTCAGCTGCATGCACATGAAAGCAGCACGGTTATTACCTGGGACTATGATCCTCTATTTGCCGCCTTTTTCGACAGCAACCAGAGTCTCAGGGGCTACTATCTGCATAGGGCACACCTAGCGTGTGCGGTACCGTCAAAAAAAATATATTACTCTGCATACCTCAAAGCCTCTCAGCAGGCTCATAACAGCTTCATGCAACCCGCTTTCGGCGGATGAAATCCTCTCAACCACCGTACCCATTAGCGTACGATGCGCTTCTGAGATAGCCGCTTGCTCCAGAAGATTCATCAGTGCGTCTGGTCGCGCACCGGACAGTCCCGGACTCTTTTTGTTGCTCTCCTTAGGAGCTGAATACTCCGGACTTCGGGTGGCCGAAGGGTTACCTTCTGGCCTTGGCGGATCAGGAGAAATCCTCCGTGACGACAGCTCAGGGTCATCCGCTTCACGAGGCGGGGAGGCACGGGGAGGCGTTTCACTCTCCATCATCTCCGGAAGAAGATCCCCCGAAGACGAACTCTGTCGAGAAGGGCTACGATCCGAACTACAAGACATACGTCTCGGTTATTGTTCTCAGAAATGAAGCAGGGTATATTTACTATAAAGTACTTTTGTTTACTTACAGCTCGGTGGAGGGCTGGTCCCCTTGCGGGTACTGTGCGGTAAGGATGCCCTCCGGGGTAGGGTCCCCTGACAAAGGTTTCTTCCCTCATTTGAAAGCCATTGTTTCCAAGTCTTCAGAGGCGGCCCTCTTCCTTCCTTGGGGAGAGGGAATTTTAGATTCTTCTCCCTGGTTATCCTCCTTCGCGGAGGCACTAATTCCCCCGGTTTGGATGAATAATGAGTGAGGCTCGCTTTCAGCTTCTTTGTTCCTCCTTTTATCTTCCCCTGATGGCGCTTGATAAGGCGCAAGCTCAAGCATCCTGGCTAGTACAGGATCCGGTGAGCCTTCGGGAAGGGGGGCCGAACACCTGATCATCTTCGCCTTTTTTATCCAGTCCTGGTCAAAAGGCGACTTTTCAGAATGATGTTGTGATAAATTAAAAGACAACGTGTTCGGCCGCGGAATTACTTACTTGGGTGTCTGGACGATTGCAGTTCAGACCCGCATCCTTGGTGGTGTCCGGACACTTTATTCGTGATCCGAAGAACAATCCATACATCTCTTCGAGCGTCGCGCCAAAGAATTGCTAAATAGTTCGCGGTCCTTCCGGGTTGAACTCCCACATACGGAGAGGTCGACGTTGGCATGGCAGGACTCGACGAACTAGCATGACTTGCATTACCTTGACAAGGCTGACATCTCCCTTGAAGAGATTTCGGATGCAGCTCTGCAATGACGGCACATCATTAGCTGCCCCCCAGTCCAGCCCTTTGTTGACCGATGACGCCAATTGTGGCGGGGGGCCCGGACAGAAGGCGGGGGCAGCTACCCACTTAGCGCTTCAGGGAGCGGTGATGTAAAACCACTCCCGCTGCCATAACTTGGATGTCTCCGGGAAGGAACCCTTTGGCCATGGAGCATCGGCGCCTTTGTTTATTATGGCACCTCCACACTCTACGTGTCGCCACTCAATCATCTTCGGCTTCACATTGAAGGTCTTGAGCCATAAGCCGAAGTGTGGGGTGATGCGGAGGAAGGCTTCACACACGATGATGAACAACGAGATGTGAAGGATGGAATCCGGACACAGATCATGGAAATCGAGCCCGTAGTAGAACATAAGCCCTCTAACAAAGGGATCAAGACTAAAGCCTAGCCCTCGGAGGAAGTGGGAAATAAATACGACACTCTCGTTGGGTTCGGGAGTGGGGATGACCTGCCCTTGAGCAGGCAGCCTGTGCGATTTCGGCAGTCAGATACCTGGCTTCTCTTAGCTTCTTGATGTCCTCCTCTGTGACAGAGGAGGCCATCCACCGGCCTTGAAGGTTGGATCCAGACATGGTTGAAGGTCCGAAGCGCTTAAGCCTGAGCCTAGTGTTGGAATTCAAGGTGGGGGGAAGGGAAGGATCAAGCGCGAGAAGAAAAGGACAGGCCTTGGCCCCTTTATAAAGAGGGTGAATATCAAGCGTCCTCCGCGTGGTCGTTTGGAACTTGCCTAAAATCAAGGAGTCATACCAGCAGGCACGATTGGGTTACCCACACCCGTATTGATGAGAATCCCGTGAAAAGAGGGACACGATCTCTGCTTCGACAGGACGTGCCAATAAAACCGCCTCGCAACACGTGCAGTGGCAGGCTCGGAAAAACGGTTCGTCATGACCAGACCACGGCAGAACGTCATGTTATGAACAGCTGTCAGTAGATTAGATTTGTGGAAATATTATTCTCTCTACGGTGGTATGTGGAATTTGTTTTGCAGAGCCGGACACTATCCTTGTGTTCAAAATCTTCTATGGAATATTCACAGGAGGAACCCGCCTTGCAATGCCGAAGACAATCTGCGCGCCGGACTCGTCGTCATTGAAGCCTGGTTCAGGGGCTACTGAGGGAGTCCTGGATTAGGGGGTCCTCGGACAGCCGGACTATATCCTTTGGTCGGACTGTTGGACTATGAAGATACAAGATTGAAGACTTCGTCCCGTGTCCGGATGGGACTCTCCTTGCCGTGGAAGGCAAGCTTGGCAATACGGATATGTAGATCTCCTCCCTTGTAACCGACTCTGTGTAATCCTAGCCCCCTCCGGTGTCTATATAAACCGGAGGGTTTAGTCCATAGGACAACAACAATCATACCATAGGCTAGCTTCTAGGGTTTAGCCTCTACGATCTCGTGGTAGATCAACTCTTGTAATACTCATATCATCAAGATCAATCAAGCAGGAAGTAGGGTATTACCTCCATCGAGAGGGCCCGAACCTGGGTAAACATCGTGTCCCCCGCCTCCTGTTACCATCCGCCTTAGACGCACAGTTCGGGACCCCCTACCCGAGATCCGCCGATTTTGACACCGACAATAGGTGCGAAGAATCTCAGAAGTTTTTGCAAAAAGAACAAGTTGAGGAATTGACCAGATGTGTCTTGAGGAATTTCACTAAGCGTTCTTTTAGGTTCCAGAGTTATATAGATTAAATATCCACACAATTGAGAAATCTTGAAGAAAAATGTTGCTTAGAGAAACAGATCAAGAACAGATGTTTGTGTGAGGTGTTTAGAGTGTGAAGAATGAAGAATAAACACCTTTTGAAGATTTTATGGAAATCATCAGAATCAACAAGGGCAGTAAAAGTAACTTTTAATTACCCTTAACGAAGAACACGATGAACTGAGAGGTGTAGATTTAGAAGTTCGCCTGTCCAGATCTTTCACGCCCTAACTTGGCAGAGGAAGACAGCTACGGCGGCGGCAGAGAAAAGAAATCCGCAGCCGGCGCGAGTACGACGGCGACGAGGTCGAGGCAGCGAAGCTCTTCCCCACCGGCGACGATGGAAGTAGCAGCGGCGCTAGGTTTTGAGAGCTTGAGCGAGGGAGTGAGGTCGAGCAGAGTAAAAACAGTCTGAGGAGGGTGAGGGGTATATATAGCCGAGGTGAAAAACCGTTCGCCCGAGGAAAATGGACGAACGTGCCCCTAACCCTTCTCATTCTTGTGACATGTGTCACCCACGTACAGAGAGGTGGAGATCGTGTAAGATCGTGGGTGAATAGGATAATCATATCGTGGAATGTGGAACAGTTTGAGCGGCAAAAGCCGAAAATTCAGATTAGAATATTTTAATGTTTCGTTCGCAAATTCTTCAGCTGACAAGGACACGGTGAAGATTTTGAACGGGTTTCAAATAGAACGCACATGAAGAATTTGTGAACAGACTAGGTTGAGTTTAGCATAGAGGGGAAGGGTCCGATCACATTCACTTAGCAGAAAAAGCAACTTGAAGAAATAGCAATAAGTGAATGTTGTAGAGGACATAAACTCATACATACATATATATATAGTCAATGAAGAACAACGACGGAAACAGTAAAGATAATGCAAAGTTGAAGAAATTGAATAACTGAGGAATTTCAATATGAAGAAAAACTCAAATTGAAGATTTTCAACTTTTGTTGGTGGCGTGACCCACCGTATAAGAATGATGATTTCAGACGCCGCGTACAATTGTCGTAGGGCTCTGAGAATCAAATTCTTCGTTAATTTCTTCACACTTAGAGTGTTAGTCTTCATTGATTGAAGAAAAACGTTACTTCGTGTGTTGCACATCTAAGTCATCAATTTAGCATAAGTGTTAGGATGTGTGTCCTTTTCAAAGGACATTCGAAGATTCTAAGATATTTAGCTCACACCGCAACTTGCTAAATCTCTTCTCATCCAAGGGCTTTGTGAAGATATCGGCTAGCTGTTCTTCAGACTTCATGTGCTCGATGGAGATGTCGCCCTTCAACACATGATCACGAAGAAAATGATGACGAATCTGAATGTGCTTTGTCTTCGAGTGTTGAATTGGGTTATGAGCAATCTTGATGGCACTCTCATTGTCACAGTAGAGAGGCACATTCTTCATGTTGATGCCGTAGTCCTTGAGGGTTTGCTTCATCCATAGCAATTGAGCACAGCACGAACCAGCAGCAATATACTCAGCTTCAGCAGTAGAAAGTGATACGCAGTTCTGTTTCTTCGAGGACCAACAGACCAAGGAGCGTCCGAGGAAATGGCATGTGCCAGATGTTGACTTGCGGTCCACACGATCACCAACATAGTCATAGTCTGAATATACAATAAGATCAAAAGCCGAGCCCTTGGGATACCATAATCCAAGTGTTGGAGTGTGAGCTAGATATCGAAGAATATGCTTCACAGCCTTATGGTGTGATTCCTTCGGTGTAGCTTGAAAGCGGGCACACATGCAAACACTAAGCATAATATCTGGCCTAGATGCACATAAATACAATAAAGAGCCAATCATGGAGCGGTATACCTTTTGATCGAATTCAATACCATTTTCACCAGTGCAAAGATGGCCATTTGTGGGCATAGGGATTTTGACACCTTGCAATCTTGCATGCTGAATTTCCTCAATACATCCTTGAGGTATTTCTCCTGAGAAATGAAGATGCCATTGCGCTGTTGACAAATTTGAAGACCTAAGAAGAATTTCAATTCTCCCATCATAGACATTTCATATTCCTCCCTCATCATATAACCAAATTTGTCAGTGTAATGTTGGTCAGTACAGCCAAAGATAATATCATCAACATATATTTGGCACACAAATAATTCATCATCGTAAGATTTGGTGAAAAGAGTTGGGTCAAGTGAACCGGGTTTGAAGCCTTTCTTCATGAGGAATTCCTTCAAAGTATCATACCACGCCCAAGGGGCCTGCTTGAGGCCATAGAGGGCCGTATTGAGTCTGTAGACTTGATCAGGATGATTTGGATCTTCAAAACCTGGGGGTTGAGCAACATATACTTCTTCCTCAAGCTTTTTTTTCTCGAATATGCACGAGCATGCATATTATATATTAAAGAAGAAAGGCAAAGAAAGCCTCCACCACAAGTTACATGTACATGTCTATGCGGCTTTTAGCGCGCACCCACTCCACTTACACACACGTATCTTACTCCTCCCCCATAGCCCACCTATACAATCTACCCTGGAAACTGTCTATCTCCCTCTTGATAAGCCCTGCCGTAGCCCACACTTTGGCCTCAGACTTCACCTTGTGGATGAGCCTCTCGATCGATGGGGAATCACCATCGAAAACAATGGCATTTCAGTGCTTCCGAAGCTCCCACATTACAAGCAGCATCACTATATGCAAGTCCTTAATCCTTGTTCCACCATCCGCACTTCTGTTGCAAAGCCATTCCCCAAGTATGTCATCCTGGCTTGGTTTCCAGTCTGCTCTGCCAAGAGCCTCTCCTACTAGCGTCCAAGTTAATCTGGCGAACACGCATGTGAGCAAAATGTGGCTTATCGTTTCTTCTTCTTGATCACAAAACGGGCACGTGTCTTGGTGCAGCAAACCCCTCCATGCTAGCCGGTCCGAGGTCCAACACCGATTCTTGAGAGCCAACCACGCAAAGAAGCGACATTCCAACGGTGCCCGAGATTTCCAAGTCAGCTTCGATGTGGATACCACCTCACGTCCCCAAAACCTTCTCGCATATGCCGATCTCATGGTGAACTGGCCATGCGCCTCCCAGGACCAAGATACCGCATCCTGCTCGTCGACCTGCGGCTCCCAAGCTTGTACTCTCGGCCATAGTTCCAGAAACTGCTGCATTGTGGTCTCGTCCATGTCCGGCCCGACCTGTCGTGCCCACTCTCCACTAGCTGTGACCTGACCTAGCATTGCTCCTCGCCTGATTCTTGGTGGGATCCTTTTGTATACTTCTGGTGCCAGCTCCTGCACCCTCAAGCCATCCAGCCATCTATCCTCCCAGAACAATGTGTTCCTCCCATCTCTAGCCTCGACTCTAGTTGCTGCCTGGAACAGTTGCATGGACTCCTTAGGCACTTTAATAGTGAATTCACTCCATGGTCTGTTACCATCCACCCGTTTCAGCCACGGCCACCTTGCTTGCAATGCAACATTTAACCAGTGAAGATTGGGAATCCCCAGATCTCCTGCCCACTTCGGGGCACACACCACCTCCCAGGCCACCGCGCAATTGCCTCCATTTGCTTCGGCCCTCTTGCACCACAGAAATCCCCTGCATATTTTGTTCATGGCCGCAATAGTCTTCATTGGCAGGTCCAGTGCCATCATCGCATGTATCGGCATAGCACACAACACTGACTGCACCAGCGTCAACCTCCTGCTCTTTGGCATTAGCGCGGCCTTCCATTTTGGCAGACGATTCGCCAAGCTATCCACCAAGTATTGTAGCTGCCCTGCTGTTTGTTTTCGTAGGGCAAGAGGCAAGCCAAGGTATTTGATAGGGAACGATGCCACCGGACAACCCAACTCCTGGCTCACCCAAGCCATTGTGCACACATCACATCTAATGGGTAGTGCCGCCGACTTGGCCATGTTGATTCGTAGGCCTGAAGCTTCCCCAAACATGGCAAAGAGCGCTCTACATGGCCGTCGATACACGTGGTCAAACGAGAGGCAGAGTGCTACTTTGGAGAAGATTGATCATGTGTTCGTATCAAACGAGTGGGATGAGGCGTTTCCGACGTGTTTCTTGTCGGCCCTGGGCACTGCGATTTCGGATCATTGTCCTTTGATGTTGGACATGAATGTGGAAGTAAAAATGCACAAACGCTTCCGCTTCGAAGCTTTCTAGGTTAAGGCATCGGGGTTCATGGAGACGGTGCAGGCAGCGTGGGATTCTACCCCCCGGCATCAAATGACTACCTCACGTTGCATTGCAAGCTTAGGGCGATGGCAAAGGCCTTGCAAAAATGGAGTGGCCGTTGGTTTGGGAATGTGAAGCTGCAGATTGCCATTACTTTGGAGGTCATAACACGGCTGGATGTTGCTATGGAGTCACGAGTTTTGTCTCATGCGGAGAGGGAGCTGTGGAAATGCTTAAAGCACAAACTATTGGGGTTGTGCTTGCTGGAGCGGTCGATAGCAAGGCAGCGTTCTCGGCTGCTGCAGCTGCGCGAGGGGGATGGTAACACAAGGTTGTTTAACCAGCAGGCTAGTCATAGGCAGTGGAAGAATGTGTTGCGAGCAGTCAGGTACAATGGGCGGATTTACTCGGGCCAGGATGAAGTGGCATCGGCAGTCGATGCTTTCTACGGCAGAGCCTTCGGTTCGTGTGAGCAGCGACAGCATACGATTAACTTAGATGGGCTCAATCTACCACAACGGGATATGTCACAACTTGAGGATCCGTTCACAGTGGAGGAAGTGGAAAAAGTGGTTAAGGCAATGCCTATGGACAAGGCGCCAGGGCCAGACGGATTTACAGGGAGGTTCTATGCCACATGTTGGAATATCATTAAAGTGGAGTTCATGAGGGCTATGGATTGTATGCATCGGGAGGATATGAGTGGCATGGTTGCAATCAATAGATCGTTAGTGTCTCTACTGCCGAAGAAGGAGGGAGCCGTAGATGTGGGCAACTTTCGACCCATAAACCTTGTGCATGGGGCCATAAAAATCTTCGAAAAGGTACTCTTGACAAGGTTGGTTGTGGAACTCCCAAACCTCATGGGGAATCATCAGAGTGCATTCTTCAAAGGAAGATCCCTTCATGACAACTTCATGCTAGTGCGAGGAATGGCAAGGCAGCTACACGCTTTGAGGAACCCGGCTGTGCTACTTAAGTTGGATATTTCGAAGGCATTCGATTCGGTCCAGTGGCCATTCTTGTTGGAAGTCTTACAGCAGTTCGGTTTTGGTCACAAGTGGAGGGCGTGGATCTGTGGGATTCTTGCCACGTCGACTACAAAGGTGATGGTCAATGGCGAGCCAGGGGAAACAATATACAATTGCAAAGGCTTGCGGCAAGGGGACTTGCTGTCGCCAATGTTGTTCATTCTCACGATGGAACCACTGCAACGTATGTTCGAGGCTGCTGCACTACAACGAGTGATGGAGCCCCTGGCAGCGGTGGGCATGAGGCAGAGAATGTCGATTTACGCGGATGATGTGGTCCTTTTCTTCCTCAAGCTTACCATTGAGGAATGCACTTTTCACATCCATTTGATATAAGATGATGTCATGATGGTTAGCATAAGCAAGTAATATGCAAATGGCCTCAAGTCTAGCAACAGGTGCAAAAGTTTCATCGAAATCAATTCCTTCAACATGTGTGTAGCTTGAGCTACAAGCCGTGCCTTATTCCTCACCACAAGGCCATTTTCATCTTGCTTGTTGCGGTAGATCCACTTTGTGCCAATGATATTGTGCTTGCGAGGGTCTGGTCGCTTGACAAGTTCCCAGACATTGTTGAGCTCAAACTGATGTAATTCCTCTTGCATAGCTTGAATCCACTCAGGCTCCAGAAATGCTTCATCTACCTTAGTGGGCTCTGTAATAGAGACGAAAGCAAAGTGCCCACAAAAGTTAGACAAATGTGAAGCTTTTGAGCATGTGAGAGGACCTGGTGCGTTGATGTCGCTGATGATTTTCTCAATCTGCACTTCATTTGCAACTTGAGGATGAGCGGATTGGCGACGAGGAATTTGATCAGCATTTTCTTCAGAGCCATTTTCTTCAGGTGCACCAGCATGATGTTCTTCACGGTCTGGAATGACTTCTTCAGCAGATTCTTCGGTAGGAATGACATCCTCAGTAGCCTTGAACTTGATGGTTTCCTCGGGTGACTTATCATCTAGCATAGGAGGTAGGTGCTCTCTTTGCGAGCCATTAGTTTCATCGAACCGCACATCTACAGTTTCAACAACCTTGTGATGAACGTTGTTGAAGACTCTGTAGGCGTGCGAGTCCTTTCCATAACCAAGCATAAAACCTTCATGTGCTTTCGGTGCAAATTTAGAATTGTGATGATGATCTCTAATCCAACATTTAGCACCGAAGACTTTGAAATAACTCACATTGGGTTTCTTGTCAGTGAGGAGTTCATATGCAGTATTCTTGAAGAATTTGTGAAGATATACCCTGTTGATGATGTGGCATGCAGTGTAAATTGCCTCAATCCAGAAATGACGAGGCATCTTGTATTCATCAAGCATAGTGCAAGACATCTCAACAAGAGTCATGTTCTTGCGCTCCACGACGCCATTCTGCTGAGGAGTATAAAGAGCAGATAACTCATGAGTAATACCACGCATAGTGCAAGCCATCTCAACAAGAGTCATGTTCTTGCGCTCCACGACGCCATTCTGCTAAGGAGTATAAGGAGCGGATAACTCATGAGTAATACGAAGTTCATCAAGACCAGTATTCTTGAACTCAGTTCCATTGTCACTTTTGATGTGCTTGATCTTCACACCAAAGTTGGTTGAAGCCCTCGAGGAAAATCGTTTGAAGACTTCCTGCACTTCACGTTTGTAAGTGACGATATGCACCCATGTGTAACGAGAGTAGTCATCAACAATAACAAAGCCATATATAGATGCTTCATTGGTGAATGCAGAATAATGGTTAGGACCAAAGAGATCCATATGAAGCAATTCAAATGGACGAGTGGTAGTCATGTTAGTCTTCGCGGGATGCTTGGCCTTGGTCATCTTTCCAGCTTCACAGGCTCCGCACAAGTGATCCTTGAGGAATTTGACATTTTCAATGCCAATGACATGCTTCTTCTTCGCGAGCGTGTGCAAGTTCCTCATGCCAGCATGACCGAGTCGTCGATGCCATAGCCAGCCTTCTGAAGCTTTTGCAAGTAGACATATAGCAGGTTGTGGTCCTGTAGAGAAATCAAGAATATACAGATCTCCTCTCCTAAAGCCTTCGAAGACTTTGGAATGGTCAGCTTCCATGATCACAACACAACGATACTTGCCAAAGATAACAACCATATCAAGATCACAAAGCATTGAGACAGGCATGAGGCTGAATCATAAGGACTCGACAAGCATGACTTTGTCCATGTGTCGATCCTTTGAGATCGTAACCTTACCTAGACCCAATACCTTGCTTTTTCCTTTGTCAGGTAGGTGATATGCTTCAGATGCGATGGAGATAAGGGAGCGTCCATCAATATATTCTTGTCACCAGTCATGTGATTTGTACATCCACTATCGAGGACCCACATAGTGGCTTTGGGTTGATCATCTTGCAGATGAATTAGTGCAGCTTACGAACTCATATACTTCATCAGTGAAGAATATGACATCAAATTCATGAGATCAATTTCATCAAGGGAATAGAACAGATATAGCAGTATGAGGACGTGAGAAATGAATGTTCATTTCATCATGATTAGCTTGCGTACTTTCAAGCATATTCAGGTCTCCAGCAAATTCTTCAGACGTTTAAGTTCGTCTGGAGACCTGACCCTGCATAAGAGATTGGTTCCTTTTCTTCACCACCCACATCTGAAGGGGTGGCAAAGAGTTCATCATTCTGCGAGCTCCATAAGAGAAAGGTGGCATAGAAGCCAGTCCACTTCGTTTCACATAAAAGGAGTTAGGGTAAGCATATGAATAAGCAGAGAAATTCTTCGAGGACTTATGAACATAATGGTTTGAAGAATAATGCACATATTCATAGCCCTTGGTTCTTCCCTGCGAAACAGAGGTGTTAGCACGATGATGTTCATATGAGGACTTTGATCCTTTTGAGGAATCTGATCCGTATGAGGAATTTGGTCCGTATGAGGACTTGGATCCATATGAAGAATTTGATATGAGGTTCCTATTCTTCACAGGTGGTGTCATGATGACATTCACCTGAAGACTTTCAAGGCACCTTTTAGGAACCTAGATTTTCTTCATATGAGAACCGTTCCTGCAGTTAGTGCCAACATATCTAGCAAATACTTCACCATTCTGATTTTTGAACAGCTTATAGTTGGAGTCAAATGACTCATCAGAAGAATAAGGAGATTCACATGTAAAGCCAGATAGAGTAGATGGATCTACTGGAGGTCCCTTTGCAGCAACCCATGAGGTTTTGGGATACTGCTCAGGCTTTCAGTATGTTCCATCAGCATTGAGTTTTCTCTCAAAGGCAATACCCTCTTTCCTAGGGTTCCTGTTGAGGATCTACTTTTTAAGCACATCACAAAGAGCCTGATGCCCTTTGAGGCTTTTGTACATGCCTGTCATATACAATTCCTTCAGCCCTGCATTGTCAGTGATACTAGCAGTATCCTCACATGAGGATTAGTAATAGCAGAGACATGTGAAGAATTTGCAGCAATAGAAGCATTTGAACTTTCAGGTGAAGAATTAGCAGATTCACGTTCAATGCACTTCAAATATGGAGGAATAAATTCTTCCTGAGCAGCGTTGATTTGTTGAGCAAGTAATGAATCATGCTCCTTCTGAAGATCATCATAACTCACCCTTAGCTTCTCAAGATCTTGCTTTCTTTAAAGAAATTCATAAGAAAGCTTCTCATGATCAGATAAGAGAGTGCTATGATGACTCTGAAGATTGTCAAACTTGGACTGAAGTCTCTGAAGATTTTCAGTCAAGGTTTTGGTGCGATCCATTTCTTCCCCCAACATATCATCGCTCTTGTCTAGCATGTTTTGAACCTTTTCAAACGCCTTTTGCTGTTTCACAACAATATTAGCAAGTTTAGAGTAGCTAGGCTTAAGGTTTTCATCAGATTCATCCTCACTTGATTCAGAGGAGGGGTATTTGAGTACCTTGGCACCCTTTGCCATGAAGCAATAGGTGGGAGTGTAGTCATCATCGTCGTCATCAGCCTTGTTGTGGAGGCCATTTTCCTCAGAGTTGAAGATGGACTTGATGACGAACGCAGTAGCGAGGGCTAGGCTCGCCACACCAGATTCTGACTCCTCAGCATGTTCCTCAGATTCAGCTTCAGAGTCCATTTCCTTGCCAATGAATGCCCGAGCCTTCTTGGAGCTGCTCTTCTTGTGAGATGAAGACTTTGAGGATTTTGATGATGAAGACTTTGAAGATTTCTTATTCTTCTTTGAGTCATCAGAACTGTAATCCTTGTATTTCTTCTTCTTTGATTCCTTTTCCCCCTAAGGACAATCTTGAATATAGTGACCGGGTTTCTTGCATTTGTGGCACAGTCTCTTCTTGTAGTCACGGGATGAGGAATCATCACTTCTTGAGGATTTACCAAAGAGACCACGTCTTGAGAACTTCTGAAATTTCTTCGCGAGCATTGCTAGCTCCTGGCTCAGTTCTTCAGGATCACCAAGGCTGCTACCAGAATCTTCACCTTCAGATTCAGACACTGCCTTGGCCTTCAGAGCGCGTGATCTGCCATAACTCGGTCCATAGAGATCTCTCTTCTCAGCAAGCTGGAACTCATGAGTGTTTAGCCTCTCGAGGATATCAGCGGGATCAAGTGACTTATAGTCTCCACGTTCTTGTATCATCAGTGCCAGAGTGTCAAATGAGGAATCAAGCGATCTTAGCAATTTCTTCACCACCTCATGGTCGGTGAAGTTAGTGGCACCAAGTGCTTGAAGCTCATTTGAGATGTCAGTGAGGTGATCGAAGGTTTGCTGAACATTTTCATTGTCAAGTCTTTTGAAGCGATTGAAGAGATTGCGAAGAACGTCAACTCGAGAGTCACGCTGTGTTGAGACTCCTTCATTGACCTTGGACAGCCTATCCCAGATAAGCTTAGTTGTCTCCAAAGCACTCACTCTGCCATACCGCCCTTTGCTCAGATGGCCACATATGATGTTCGTCGCTTGAGAGTCGAGTTGCTTCAATCTCTTCATGTCAGCAGCGTTGATGGTAGGAGTGACAGAGGGGACACCATTTTCCACAACATACGAGAGATCGTTATCAATTGCCTCAAGATGCATTCACATCTTATTCTTCCAGTAGGGGTAGTTTGTCCCATCGAAGGTAGGACACCCAACAGAGACCTTAATCATACCTGCGGTCGACATAACTAAAACTCCAGGTGGTTAAACCAAAATCACACAGAACAAGGGAGTACCTTGCTTTGATACCAATTGAAAGTGCGTTAAGTTGATTAGAGGGGGAGTGAATAGGCGACTTTTATGAATTATTCACTGAGGAATTTCAGGGTGAGGAAATTCCTAAGCGAAGAACTACTAGCAGCAAAATAAGTACTCAGATGCAAACATAACAGAACATAAGCACAGTCATCATGATGAAATGAAAACAAGCACAGAGTACAAAAAGCGTAAACACAGGATAAGCAGGCTGAAGACAAACTGACTAAAGAGACTGAACTGAGAAATTGGGAAAATCTTCAGTCAAAGTCTTCAAACAGTAACGATCAAGTACACAACACAGTAATGAGGAAATGGAAGGGTTGAGGAAATAGAACCAGTAAGCTTGGTGAAGATGGTGATTTGGTAGACCAGTTCCAACTACTGTGACAGTTGTACGTCTGGTTGGAGCGGCTAGGTATTTAAACCCGAGGACACACAGTCCCGGACACACAGTCCTCACCGTATTCTCCTTGAGCTAAGGTCACACAGACCTCGCCCAATCACTCGTGCTAAGTCTTCAGGTGACTTCCAAACCTTCACAAACTCGGTCACTCGGCGATCCACAATTTCCTCTTGGATGCTCTAGACCATGACGCCTAACCGTCTGGAAGATGCACAGTCTTCAAAGGTAACAAGCGTCGGATCCACACAGGAACAATCTCTTCAATGACACTCAATCACTTTGGCTTTGTAGGTGTTTGGGTTTGGGTTTTCCTCACTTGATGATTTTCGCTCAAAGTCCTCGGAGGATGGGATGCTCTTAATGACAAGTGTTAGTTTCTCTCGGAGCAGCCAACCAGCTAGTGGTTGTAGGGGGCGGCTATTTATAGCCTAGGGAGCAGCCCGACATGATAAGACATAAATGCCCTTCAATGATATGACCGTTAGGTGGGTAGGATATTTTGGGATAGCTGGCACATAGCACAACAACGGTCGAAAATGTGAGGTTCAAATTCCTCAGGGCTATCATGTTCCTCACTTGTAGGCAATCCGTGCTGGCGAATTCCTAACTCCTCAGTCAGAACAAATTCCTCAGAGACCAGAAGAACTTTGTCTCTGTCACTGAAGAAATTGACTGAACTGCATGAGATTTCCAATGGCTTCACTCGAAAGGATTGGTAGGTGTACGATTTTGAGATGAGCATCACTTGGAAACTTTTCCTTTGTTTTTCCTCGACCCCCTTTAACAGTACGGTGTTTCCTATGACTCAAGAAAGAGAAAATGAAACTACGAAAACAGAAGTCTTCACGCTTCATGTTCCTTGCATGAATATCATGTCTTCATGGTCACACCAATTTCTTCACTTTCAAAGTCTTCAGAAAGTCTTCAGAAATCCAAAGTCTTTAGTTGAAGACATTCATTTTTTAGGGGTCAACTTTCTCTGTAAATATCAAACTCCTCATACACTTATAGACCTGTGTACACTCACAAACGCATCAGTCCCTTAACCTATAAGTCTTCAATACACCAAAATCACTAAGGGGCACTAGATGCACTTACACATCTTCACCGACCTTGGGAACGCCTGTCTTGACGACATACCAAAGGTCAATATCAATGGATTCAAGATGCATGCGCATCTTATTCTTCCAGTAGGGGTAATCAGTGCCATCGAAAACCGGGCACACAACGGAGACTTTGATTATCCCTGCAGTCGATATAGCTAAAACTCCAGGTGGTTAAACCGAATCACACAGAACAAGGGAGCACCTTGCTCTGATACCAATTGAAAGTGCTAGTTATCGACTGGAGGGGGGGTGAATAGACGATTTTTATGAAAGTCTTCAAAAACACGAGGTCTTTGAAGACAAACAGATGAAATGAACCTATAGATATGCATCGGAAGATATACTACACTAGACAAGCCATAGTCAAGCAAGTAGTATTGTGAAATAACGAAGACTATCAGCAGCTAGGTAGTATGGATCGGAATGGAAGACAGTATGAAGCCAAACAAGTAATAGTCTTCACACAATGAAGTCAATCAGATCAGACAAGCAAGCAATGACTTCATGAAGACAAATTGAAAAGTAGAGGGAGTAGGGGATAGAACCAGTTTCTTGGTGAATACAAGGATTTGGTAAACCAGTTCCAGATACAGTGACAACTGTACGTCTAGTTAGGGAGGCTGAGATTGAACTCAGAAGACTGGGTCTTCACCTTATTCCCCTTGAGCTAAGGACACCCAGCCCTCGCCCAATCACTCTGGTAAGTCACAATGGCTCTTGGATGCTCAGAACGCGACGCCTAACCGACTGGAGAATTCACAGTCCTCAAGTGTAAAAAGTCTTCAGGTCACGCGGACAGAAAGACTTCAGTGATGCCTAACACTCTTTGGCTCTGGGTGTTTTGGGCTTTGTCCTCGCAAGGATCTCTCTCTCAAAGGCTTCAGAGGTGGGTTGCTCTCAAACAACAAAAGCCGTACACTAACTCTGAGCAGCCACTAAATTATGGTGTAGGGGGTGGGCTATTTATAGCCTAGAGGAAACCCAGCATGATATGTCTGAAATGACTCTGGGTCACTAAGGAACCGACACGTGTCCAACGGTCGGATTTCAAACACACGCCGCAGCTTGACTTGGGCTACAAGCAAAGCTGACTCATCCAACTCTGGATAAGATTTGCTCTTTTTATCTTCGCTCGAAGACATAGGATTTGGTTGAGCATAACACCAGTCATCTGACTTTGTTCACTTGGACCCACTTAACAGTACGGTGGTTCCTATGACTCAATAAAGAAGAAAAGGAAACTACGAAACAACTCTGTCTTCGCACTCCATAGTCTTCAAGTGAATGTCTTCACATGTCATTATCTTCAACGTGAATGTCTTCACGAACCACCATTGTCTTCAATGTCTTCACACATTTTTAGGGGTCATCTCTGGTAGGTAAACCGAATCAATGAGGGACTACTATCTGTGTTATCCTGCAATTCTCACAAACACATTAGTCCCTCAACCAAGTTTGTCGTCAATACTCCAAAACCAACTAGGGGTGGCACTAGATGCACTTACACCTCTATACTACTATATAGAGTGACAATAACTTCAAACAGTAGACGTTGAAAATGCTCCATCCAACGGTTGAGATATGGCAAATCCGAGCATTCATTCGTTAGATAAATTCTAAACCCGTTGGATTCTGCCACATCGCCTTCTAATTGATCCCCCACTCTATCATCCTATGTATTATAGAAGCTTCTTTTCCCATGCTCATAGGATTCTCTAATAAAAAGATACATTAGTAGCATGGAAGCAAACAAATGATACTCTCTTATGTCCATGATACTATGTAAATAGTCATGGTAAAGCTTGGGAGGTGTGACAATCAACACGAGCACAAATTTGCGGATTACGATAATTATGTTATTTTTAAAATATTAGTTGAATCGCAAGCTTATATGTTGATATGTCATAGGTTAATATCATTTCTTGGTGAGATCAATAATTTCAGTAGCACATCATAAACTGGCGATTCACTCACGGTGCCTTTGCTTTGGTTAGTAGTTTAGGTTAGGTTTTCTTCGGTCCTCACAGGTGCGACGCTCTAGCTAATGACGATGCTTCTTCTTCGAGTTTGTTTTCCGGTGCAGTCGACAGAGCTCCGACGTAGATTTGTGCCATTTCCTTGGGGCGGCGAGGTTAGAGTTTCTTGTCGCACATGTGTAACGCCCACGATGCGGCTATATCTCCCACGTGTCGAGGCACGACTTAGAGGCATAACCGCATAGTGGTTTTGTCGCAAGAAGGGTCATCTTCACACAATCCCATGTAATGAACAAGAATGGGATAAAGAGTTGGCTTACAATCGCCACTTCACACAATACATAAATATAATTCATACATCATCCAAAATACAAACATATAGACCGACTACGGCCAAAATCCAGATGAACATAAGACAACCCCAAATGCTAGATCCCCGATCGTCCCAACTGGGCTCCACTACTGATCATCAGGAAAAGACACATAGTAGCGACCACATTCCTCATCGAACTCCCACTTGAGATCGATCCCATCATCTGCACTGGAATCGTCGGCACCTGCAACTGTTTTGGTAGAATCTGTGAGTCACGAGGACCGCCGTGGCTGCATCGCACTTGCTAACTGGCTCAGCTTCCACCCACTTTGTGAATTTGTCCACTGCCACCAAGAGGTGGGTCTTATTATCCTTGGACCTTTTAAAAGGCCCAACCATATCAAGCCCCCAGACCGCAAAGGGCCAAGTGATTGGGATCATCCTCAGCTCCTAAGCCGGCACGCGAGCCCGTCGTGAAAACCTCTGGTAACCATCACATTTGCTGACCAAGTCCTCTGCATCAGCATGAGCTGTCAGCCAATAAAATCCATGACGGAAAGCCTTGGCCACAAGGGACTTTGAGCCGGCATGATGGCCACAATCCCCTTCATGGATCTCACGTAAGATCTCTTGACCCTCCTCAGGGGAGACACAACGCTGAAATGCTCCCGTGACACTGCGATGATGCAATTCGCCATCGATAACAATCATTGACTTAGCCCGCCGGGTTATTTGCCTGGCCAAAGTTTCATCCTCAGGCAACTCGCCCCGGGTCATATAAGCTAGATATGGCATTGTCCAGTCTGGTATGACATGAAGAGCCGCCACCAGTCGTGCCTCCAGGTCAGGGATAGCCAAGTCTTCCTCTGTAGGCAACTTAACTGAAGGGTTCTACAGGACGTCCAGGAAAGTGTTAGGCGGCACCGGCTTTCGCTGAGATCCCAGCCGGCTTAGAGCATCAGCCGCCTCGTTCTTCCTGCGATCAATGTGCTCCACTTGGTAGCCCTGAAAGTGCCCAGCAATGGCATCAACCTCGCGGCGATAAGCCGCCATGAGAGGATCCTTAGAATCCCACTTGCCTGATACTTGTTGAGCCACCAAGTCTGAGTCACCAAAGCACCTTACCCGGCTCAAGCTCATCTCCTTAGCCATCCGAAGACCGTGATGCAAGGCCTCGTACTCAGCCGCATTGTTAGTGCAAGGAAACATCAACTGTAGCACATAATGGAACTTGTCACCCTTAGGGGAAGCCAATACAACACCAGCCCCCGAGCCCTCCAACTGCCTGGACCCATCAAAGTGAATGGTCCAATATGTGTTATCCGGCTTTTGCTCGGGTACTTGTGACTCTGTCCAATCATTGATGAAATCCACCTAGGCCTGAGATTTAATAGCAGTGCGTGGCACATATTTGAGACTATGAGGTCCAAGTTCTATAGCCCACTTAGCAATTCTCCCTGTGGCCTCTCTGTTTTGAATGATATCGCCAAGGGGGGCAGAGCTGACCACAGTGATGGGATGACCCTGAAAATAATGCTTAAGTTTCCGGCTTGCCATGAACACACCATATACCAGCTTCTGCCAATGCGGGTACCGCTGCTTGGACTCAATGAGCACTTCGCTGACATAATAAACCGTCCGCTGAACCGGATGCTCCTTACCCTCCTCCTTGCGCTCCACCACAATAGCCACACTGACGGCTCGTGCGTTTGCCGCCACATACAGTAGTAAGGGCTCCTTATCAACCGGAGCAGCAAGGACTGGGGGCTCTGCCAGCTGCTTCTTCAAATCCTTAAAAGCGGTATTAGCTGCATCATTCCAGACAAAGTTATCAGTTTTCTTCATCAACTGATATAAGGGCATGGCCTTCTCACCCAAACGGCTTATAAACCGGCTTAAAGCAGCGATGCGACCCGCCAAGCGCTGAACGTCATTTATACACGCCGGCTTAGCCAGGGAGGTGATGGCCTTGATCTTCTCCGGGTTAGCCTCAATGCCTCTGTCAGAAACCAAGAAACCCAAGAGCTTGCCTGCAGGAACACCAAAGACACACTTCGCCGGGTTAAGCATCATCTTATAGACCCGGAGATTATTAAAGGTTTCCCTTAAATCATCTATCAGGGTTTCCTCTTTGATGGATTTAACCACAATATCGTCCACGTATGCGTGAACATTGCGCCCGATCTGCTTATGAAGACAGTTCTGTACACAACGATGGTAAGTCGCCTGTGCACACTTGAGTCCAAAGGGCATAGACACATAGCAGAAGGCTCCAAAGGGAGTGATGAATGCCGTCTTCTCCTGGTCCTTAACTGCCATCTTAATCTGATGATATCCGGAATAAGCATCCAAGAAACTTAAGCGTGCACAACCTGCCGTAGCATCAATGATTTGATCAATACGGGGGAGGGCAAAAGGATCAGCCGGACACGCCTTGTTCAAGTCCGTGTAGTCCACACACATCCGCCAGGTGCCGTTCTTCTTGAGTATGAGCACCGGGTTAGCCAACCACTCTGGGTGAAAGACTTCAACGATAAACCTGGCCGCCAAGAGCCGGGCTACTTCTTCACCAATAGCCTTCTGCCTTTCCTCATTAAACCGCCGAAGGAACTGTCTGACCGGCTTAAATTTCGGATCAACATTGAGAGTATGCTCAGCGAGTTCTCTAGGTACACCTGGCATGTCAGAAGGTTTCCACGCGAAGATGTCCCTATTCTCACGGATGAACTCGATGAGCGTGCTTTCCTATTTTGGATCCAGATTTGCACTGATGCTAAACTGCTGAGATGAGTCACCTGGAACAAAATCAACAAGTTTAGTCTCATCAGCTGACTTAAATTTCATTGCCGGCTCTTGTTCTGTGGTTGGCTTTTTCAGAGAGGTCATATCTGTTGGGTCAACATTGTCTTTGTAAAACTTCAACTCCTCTGTAGCACACACAGATTCTGCATAAGCCGCATCGCCTTCCTCACACTCCAGAGCCACTTTCCGGCTGCCGTGAACCGTAATAGCCCCATTGTGACCCGGCATTTTGAGCTGTAAGTACACATAACACGGCCGTGCCATGAACTTGGCGTAAGCCGGCCGTCCAAATATAGCATGGTATGGACTTCTTATCTTGACCACCTCAAAGGTCAATTTCTCCACCCTGTAGTTGTTCTCATCACCAAAGGCCACTTCCAATTCGATCTTGCCAACTGGATAAGCCGACTTACTAGGTACTACACCATGGAAGATGGTGTTTGACTGGCTGAGGTTCTTATCAACCAACCCCATACGGCGAAAGGTCTCATAATAGAGGATGCTGATGCTGCTGCCTCCATCCATGAGCACCTTTGTGAACTTATATCCTCCCACTTGAGGAGCCACCACTAAGGCCAAGTGGCCCGGGTTATCCACCCGGGGAGGGTGATCCTCCCTACTCCATACTATAGGCTGCTCAGACCACCGCAAGTAGCGTGGGACCGCCGGCTCAACCGCATTCACAGCCCTCTTGAGAAGCTTCTGATCTCGCTTGCACAAACTAGTGGTGAACACATGATACTGTCCACCGCTAAGCTGCTTTGGATTGGTCTGATAACCCCCCTGCTGCTGTTGATGACCCTGGCCAGACTGTTGATTAAAGCCCCCTTGACCACTCTGAGGACCAGAATTTGAGCCGCCCCCCGGGCCATGAAAGCCGCCGGCGCCTGAGCCGCCACCCGGGCCATTGTAGTTTTTAAAGGCCTTCATGATTGCACAATCCTTCCATAGATGAGTCGCTGGCTTCTCTCTAGAGCCGTGCCTCAGACAAGGCTCATTCAACAGCTGCTCTAGTGAAGGTCCTGACCCGCCGCCTCGGGGAGGGGGCCTCCCCTTGCGTCTGGTTATTGCCTTGCGCGCTGGCGTTGGCCACAAACTCTAGGCTGCCATCTGCCTTGCGCTTGCCTCCTCCTTGGTTCCCCGGGTTATGCTGGGGACCCTTGCCATTGCCATTATTCTTTCCCTTCCCTGCCCTTTCATCATCTGAAGGGGGATCCTTGGTACCATCAGAATCGGCGTACTTGACAAGAGCCGCCATTAACGTGCCCATGTCACTGCAGTCGCGCTTAAGCCGCCCGAGTTTCATCTTCAGGGGCACGAAGCGACAATTCTGTTCCAACATTAAGACTGCAGAGCCGGCATCCATCTTATCTGATGAATGTATGATCTCCTTGACCCGGCGAACCCAATGAGTCGTGGATTCACCCTCCTGCTGGTTACAGTTAGTCAAATCCACAATTGACATAGACTGCCTACAGGTATCCTTGAAGTTTTGGATGAACCAGGCTTTCAGCTCAGCCTAAGATCCGATGGAGTTCGGTGGTAGCCCTTTCAACCAAGTGCGGGCAGTCCCATCCAACATCATGGTGAAATATTTGGCCATGGCCGCCCCACTGACCTCCAGTAGCTCCATAGCCATCTCATAACTCTCGATCCAAGCTGCGGGTTGCAAGTCAGCTGTGTAGTTAGGCACCTTCCTAGGGCCCTTGAAGTCCATAGGTAGACGTTCATTACGGATAGCTGGCACTAAACAAGGGACACCTCCGGTCCTGGTAGGGATACCCACATCAATGGAAGTCGTCGGGTAAACCGGGGGGGTCTGGTAAGCCGTCAGCTGAGGTACTTGCTCCGCCTCTTGCCGCGCTTGGTCTGCTGCGTAAAAGGCTCCATTATGAGCCGGGCCATGGCCAGGGGGCGGGTCATGGCGTCGGACGTTACTTGAGCCGGTTGCTGAGACCATGTGTCGGCTGTAACTCGGGCTCTGGCCTGGACGAGGGGTCGAGTGGATCCTGTCCCGGCTGTAGGAGTATGCCTCTTGCTACGCCAGTGCTGTCTGAAGGAGTTCCCTGACCCGGCGGGTCTCAATAGCCGTTGGAGAGTCGCCGTCAACTGGTAGAGCCGCCAGCCGTGCTGCCGCAGCGACCATGTTCTCCAGTGGGTTATTATAATGACCCGGGGGTATTGGCACGTACTGAGGCGGTGCAGGGGGCACCTGGGGAGGCCCCATCACTCGTGGCTGAATAAGGGGTCCAGACCCGGGCGCTATGATCCCTGGCGGGTTACTGGACCCTGCACCTGGCGTGTTGAAGAGGTTGCGTGGATCGTAAACCAGAGGGAGTCGAGATTGGGCCTTTTGATGCCTCCTTCTCAGGACCTCATTGGCCGCGTTTTGATCCATCGTGAGTTGGAAGGACTGCGCTTGGATCAGCTGAGTTTGGGCATCGAGAGCCGCCCTCTCCGCAGCCAGCCTGATCCCTTCCGCTGCAAGATCCTCTTTAGCCTTCACCAGATCCAATTTTAACTGTGCCACCTCCGCATCGTGCCGAGCTTGATCCGCCGGGTCAACCGTGGTGGTTAATAGGGCCGTCATCTTGTCCGTGAGATCCATTAGCACCTGAGCCGGAGAAGGCACCGGGTTTCCCGCTCTAGCAGCGGGGTTCTGAACAGGCTGTGCACCAGCCATAAAAACTCCAACCTGACTTGGCGGCTCAAATAGGTCCGGAATACTGTCGCCATCGGAACAACCCATGAGCCTGCCATCTTGAAGTTGGTACAACGAGTTTGACTCATCGGTGGCTGACTCGCCGTCAGAGCCGGCGGCCGCCTCATCACCAAACCCAGATGGATCAGAGGGCCCTCCATGGATGCATCCCACAAAAGCGTGCCTTAAGGCAGGCCGGGCCCGGGCGGGTCGTGCGCGCTGAGTCGTTTCGATGAGATCGGCGCAGAGATCCGGCTCGGGGCCCGGCTCACCAATCTTGCCAATGAAAACATGAATTCCGCCGAAGGGGACCCGGTACCCGTACTCAATTGAGCCGGCGTCGGGGCCCCAGTTTGCATCATTGATGTAGAGCTTGCCGCGACGACTCTTGGTCATCCGGCCCACAGCGTATCCCTTGAGCCCTTCGAAGCTGCCCTTCAAGAACTCAAATCCACCGTGCGCTGGCCCCACGGTGGGCGCCAACTGTCGTGGAATTGTCACGGCAGATGTCCTCGAGCTAGGACTTAGTCGTGGAGCCATCGCAACTAGGAAGCTTGAAGGGGTTAATGCGGGACAAGGAACACGAGGGTTTATACTGGTTCGGCCCCTTACGGTGAAGGTAAAAGCCTACGTCCAGTTTGAGGTGGTATTGATTAGGGTTACGATCACCAGGGAGCTAAACTGCTATGCCCGGCTCTCGATGAGATTGTTCTTGTCCCTAAACCGCTGCCGGGTCGTCCCTTTATATAGGGAGGCTGACGCCCAGCAGCCCTTAGAGTCCCGGCCGGCTCATAAGAGTGTCCGGCTCGGACTCTCAATCATACTTGCCTTACACTACAAGTTCTACCATAATAATGATTGTAACTATGGGCCTTAAGCCGTATCCGGGTCTTAGCCCATCTCTGGCCCATCATCTTCAAATTGGCTCCGGGCTTCTGGCAACGACCATATGAGTAACCCGGCCCCTCCTGGCGGGTTACTCTAAGGTCTATATCCTCAACAACCACAGAGATCACCAAAATACATGGCATACACCCTTGGAAAGATGGCATGGCATACAACAAAACACATGTAGAGCTCATGCTCATAAGATGCACAGATTAAAAGATACAAAAATGACAAATCTCCAACTTCTGTTAAGAACCAGAGGATAACAGCAACTAGCCCTCTTGCAACAGAGATTTGGGCATCAAGATGGACTCTAATGAACATGGTGCAATTGAACAAAATGTAGAGCATCACGAGACGAACAATTTGACATATTACACGCGCGAAACGGAGCTACATGCAAGGAGTTATGCATTGTTGAACATGAGCATATGATGTAAATTTGCAGGACTTGGAAAAAAAACGGGATCGAGAAAGTCAACCGCTACAGTAACTGCTCGAGATCTGGATCGGGAAGAGAGCTCGGGCTCGGGCTCGGCCTCGCCGGCGACGGCCGGAGTAGGAGGGGAAGGAGGCGGCCGGCGCTGGGGAGGCGGTGGCGCGCCGTGGCGCGGGCGGCGGAGGAGGCCGCGGCGGCGGCTGGCGGCGGCGCCGGCGGAGCTTCGCGCCGGCGATGGCGGCGGGCGGCAGCCGATGGCGATGGGGCGAGGCGCCGGCGCGGAGGAGAACGCGGGCCCGCGGGGGCTGGCGGCGGGCTCCCCAGGCCGCGGGCGGGCCGGCGGCGACGGCGAGCGGTGGCGCGACACGTGGCGGCGGCAGTGAAGTCGGACGTGTCCGTCGGTAGCAATTTTGTCCGGCGGCGCACGGTGGAGAAATTTTAGGGTTCGTCTGCGTTTCGTATACGGGAGGGGATGCTCTTTTATAGCTAGAGGGAGCTAGGAGGCTCCAAATGAGGTGCGGTTTTCGCCCACACGATCGTGATCGAACGACCTAGAGCATGGAAGAGAGTTTGGTGGGTTTTGGGCTGGTTTTTGAGGGGGGTTTTGCTGGACACACAAATGGACTTTGCGGATGCCCGGTTAACCGTTGGAGTACCAAACGACCTCCAAATGGAACGAAACTTGACCGGTGATCTCCGGTTGGTATAATAAGGCCACTTGACAAGCCTCGGTCCATTCTGAGAAAGTTTGACACCCGCACACGAAAGAAAACAAAAGGGGTGCACCGGAGGAGATAGGAGCGCCGGATTGGAAAACGGACAACGGGGAAAATGCTCGGATGCATGAGACGAACACGTATGCAAATGCAAAGCACATGATGACATGATATGAAAATGCATGACATGACAAAATACAAAACGAAAGACAAAACCCGACCACGGAGGGAATATCATAACACATAGCCGAAAATGGCAAGAGTCGGAGTTACAAATATGGCAAGTTACAAGTTACATGCGGGGTGTTACAACACTCCACCACTACGAGAGGATCTCGTCCCGAGATCTAGGACTGAAAGAACTCCGGATATTCAGAACGGAGGTGGTCCTCGCGTTCCCAGGTGGCTTCCCGGTCGGAATGGTGCGACGACTTCACTTTCAGGAATTTGATTAACTTGTTGCGAGTCTTGCGCTCAGTTTCTTCAAGAATAGCAATAGGGTGCTCATGATAAGACAAATCTTCTTGGAGGTCAATCTCTTCGAAGTTGATAGTGCGCTCAGGCGTCTTGAAGCACTTGCGGAGCTGTGACACGTGGAACACATCGTGCACGTTCGCGAAGTTGGAAGGAAGCTCAAGTTGATAGGCGAGGTCGCCTCTTTTGCCAACGATATTAAAAGGACCCACGTATCTAGGGGCAAGCTTCCCTTTGATACCGAATCGACGAGTGCCTTTCATTGGAGAGACGCGGAGGTAGACATGGTCTCCGATCTCGAAAGCCACATCACGGTGCTTACTATCATAGTAACTCTTCTGGCGCGATTGCGCGGCTTTGAGATTATCACGGATGACTTTACACATTTCTTCAGCTTCAGTGATTAAGTCATTGCCAAGAAGTTGGCGTTCACCAGTCTCTGACCAATTGAGAGGAGTACGGCACTTTCTGCCATAGAGAATCTCGAATGGGGCCTTGCCCGAACTTGCTTGGAAGCTGTTGTTGTAGGAGAATTCAGCATATGGGAGACAATCTTCCCATTTCATGCCAAAGGAAATGACACAAGCCCTGAGCATATCTTCAAGAATTTGATTGACTCGCTCGACTTGGCCACTAGTGTGAGGATGGAAAGCTGTGATGAAGCGAATGTTTGTGCCCATGGCCTTCTGGAAGGAGTCCCAAAACTTAGAGGTGAAGATGCTTCCACGATCTGAAGAAATCAATTGTGGAATGTCGTGCAAGGAGACAATTCTGGAGGTGTAAAGCTCTGCCAGCTGAGCTGCTGTGATGGATTCTTTGATAGGAAGGAAATGAGCCACTTTAAAGAGCTTGTCGATGACAACGAAGATAGCATCATTTCCGCGCTTGGACTTGGGAAATCCAGTTACGAAGTCCATTTCGATATGATCAAACTTCCATTCTGGGATAGCAAGAGGTTGGAGGAAACCAGCTGGTCGTTGGTGTTCTGCTTTCACCCTTCGACAGACATCACATTCATTCACGAATTGAGCAATTTCTCGCTTCATTCGAGTCCACCAATACGACTGCTTGAGGTCATGGTACATCTTCGTACTTCCAGGATGAATGGAAAGGAGAGAATTGTGCGCCTCGTTCATTATGACTTTCCTTAGATCACCTTTAGGAACCACAATCCGGTCCTCGAAGAATAAAGTGTCTTTGTCATCAATGCGATAGCACTTGTATTTGGAAAGACCCTTGTCGATACCACGTTTCACCTTCTTCACCATGGCATCAAGGAGTTGTGCCTCACGAATCTGATCTTCCAAAGTAGGAGATACTATGAGGTTGGCAAGAAAGCCTTGAGGAACAACTTGGAGATTCAGCTTGCGGAAAGCTTCACAAAGATCCGGTTGGAATGGCTTGAGAATTAAGTTGTTGCAATAAGCCTTCCTGCTTAAAGCATCTGCAATGACATTGGCTTTGCCTGGAGTATATTCAATACTCGGATTGTACTCTTGAATCATTTCGACCCATCGAGTCTGCCTGAGGTTGAGGTTGGGCTGAGTGAAGATATACTTGAGACTCTTGTGATCGGTGAAAATGTCCACTTGTCTTCCCAACAAGAGATGTCTCCACGTTATTAATGCATGGACAACTGCCGCCAACTCAAGATCGTGAGTGGGGTAGTTCTTCTCGTTGGGCTTTAACTGACGAGAGGTATAGGCCACAACTTTCTTCTCTTGCATTAACACAGCACCGAGACCTTGGAGAGAAGCATCACAGAAAACTTCAAACGGCTTGGATTCATCAGGAGGAGTCAAGACAGGAGCTGTGACTAGTTTCTCTTTGAGAGTGTTGAAAGCAACGTCACACTCAGGAGACCAGACATACTTCACATGCTTCTGGAGGAGGCTGGAAAGAGGCTTTGCAATCTTGGAGAAATTCTCAACGAATCTTCGGCAATAGCTTGCAAGACCAAGAAAACTACGGAGCTGCTTGACATTCTGAGGAGGTTCCCAATTCACAATTGCGGACACCTTCTCGGGGTTAACAGCGATGCCCTTGGCAGAGATGATGTGACCAAGGAAAAGAACTTCATCGAGCCAAAACTCACATTTAGAGAATTTCACATAGAATTGATACTCTCTGAGCTTGTCGAGCACCAATCGCAAATGTTTGGCATGATCCTTCTTATTCTTGGAGAAAACCAAGATATCATCGAGATACACCAGAACGAATTCATTGGTATAGGGGTTGAAGATGAAATTCATCATCCAAGAGAAAACTGGAGGAGCATTGACAAGGCCGAAAGACACGACAGTATATTCATAAGAACCAAAGCTTGTTCTGAATGCTGTCTTGGGAATATCTTCTTCACGAATACGAATCTGATGATAACCCATACAAAGGTCAAGCTTCGAGAATACTTTAGCACCTTTGAGTTGCTCGAATAGCTCATTGATGTTGGGAAGTGGGTACTTGTTCTTGATTGTCTTCTTGTTCAATGGACGGTAGTCGACACAAAGTCGGTCCGTGCCATCCTTCTTCTTGACAAAAAGAACACCACAACCCCATGGAGAAGAACTCGGTCTGATCAAACCCAGACGCTCTTGTTCATCGAGCAGTTTCTTCAATTCCTTCAGCTCGTTGGGTCCAAGCTTGTATGGACGCTTGCAAACGGGTTCAGTGCCAGGCTCTAGTTCGATAACGAACTCAACTGGCCGATGAGGAGGCATACCCAGAAGCTCTTCTGGAAAGACATCTTGATACTCACAAACGACTGGAATTTGAGAGATGGCATTCAATTCGCCCTTCTCATTGAGAGAGAAAAACCGAATGGTTTCATCACGAGCGGCAAAAATAATCACATCCTCAGAAGAGTGTGTCAATTGAATTTCCCTGGCAGCACAATCAAGTTGAGCCTTGTGCTTAGAAAGCCAGTCCATCCCGAGAATAAGATCAATATCCGAGTCACCAAGAACAATTGGAGAAGACAGAAATTCATAGTCGCCCATCTTGATTGCGGAATCCCGAACGAATGCTCGAGAAGTCAGTTGACGAGCCGGAGAAACAATAGACAGAGGACTCGGCAAAACTTCAGTAACCAGATCATGCATAGCCACAAAAGGTCTAGAAATGAAAGAATGCGATGCACCAGTATCAAAAAGAACTTTTGCAGGAATATCATTAACAAGAAGATTACCCATTATCACATCAGTAGATTCCTCTGCTTGAGCTGCATTCATCATGTTCACCTTTGCAAACTTTGGATTATGCTTGACCACTGCATTGCTGGAAGATCTGACAGGAGGAGGAGGAGGCAGACGCCTTTGGTTGAAGCACTTGTTAGCATAGTGACCTTTCTGCTGACATTTGTTGCAAGTCACCTCTGAGAGTGGACGGTGATAAGGAGCATTGGACTTTGGAGCTTGATTCTGAGACTTGTTCTGATAGCCAGAGTTGGAAGAGTTGGAAGAACCATGGCCACCTTTGTTCTTCTGCTGATAAGGCTGACGAAACGGAGGAGGAGGAGGCAACCAGAACTTCTGTTGCTTAGCTGTCACAAGTGAGGAAGAAGAAGACTGAACTGCGTCCCTGACTCTTTTCTTAGAAGCCTCACACTTGAGCTGAGCAACCTCTTTCTTCAGTGCCATATTGTAGAATTGATCAAACTGAGTAGGCTCAACAAGAACGAGAGCTAACTGCAGATCCTCTTTAAGGCCACCTCTGAAGTGATAGATCATGCTCTTTTCATCAGGAACGTCTTGTTTAGCAAAGCGAGCAAGTTTCTGAAACTGAATGTTGTATTGATACACAGACATGTTGCCTTGCTTGAGATTGCGGAACTCCTCACGCTTGCTCTCAACAACACTTTGTGGAATGTGGTGCGCTTTGAAGTCCCGACAGAAGTCAGTCCAAGTGATCACACGACCTCCTCTGGAATCTTTGTATTGCTGAAACCAATCAGCAGCTTGGTCCTTGAGCTGAAAAGAAGCGAACTTGACATAGTCCTCAGGCCTGACATTGCTACATTCAAAATGCTTGTTGATGTCCACGAGCCAATCATCGACATCCGTGGCCTCGGCACAGTAGCTGAAAGACTTGGTCTGATTTGCGAGAAACTGGTTGAGTGTAGCGAAGTTAGGCTGATTGTTGCCTTGACCTTGATTTCCTTGATTGCCTTGCCCTTGAGTACGTTCTTGCAAGAGTTGCAGAATCATCTGAGCATTGGCGTTGGTGGCTGCCATGATAGCTTGCCATGCCTTCGGAGGTGGAGGTGGTGGCGGAGGGTTCGCTTGACTCCCTTCATTGCGATCCGGATTCTGACGCGTTGGCGGAGCCATCCTGAAGAGGGTGACATCCGTTAGCATCTAGATAGACAAATAGATAAGAAGAATCAACGGATAGAAATTGCAACATATAGTCTTCACAATAAACATTCGAACGAAGATGAACGAATGAATTCCGTAGTAAATCATCACACTTCCATAAGTTGAGAAGCCACTTGAAAAAGATATGGAATCAACATATGTCTTCGAAGCAACTCGAATACCACAATTCAAAACAAAACAAAGTATTGGCTTGCAGAATAAGCCGGAACAAACATATGATAGAGGTTTCGTCCGAAGTTTTCGTGGTGGGGCCCACACGGGCTCAATCGTACAGCACCATCATGTACAAGGCTGTGCACATGACATACGAAGCGTCCCCGAGTCGGCATAGCCATGGACTCTTTAAGACACTATGAGACCACTGTAAAACCAACCATGTACAGGCGGACCACTAGACGTCGAACCCCAATCTCATATCATGCCTCTGTCGGAAAGATATCCTAAAGCTACTTGAATTCCCACTTATAAACTCCCGAAACTTTCTGGTTATGCAATCTGGTGTTGGGGATACAGGGGACACAAAATATATCACCCAAACTAGCAATCCCTAGATCCAGCTGTATCCATCCGTCAACACATAACCAAGAAACCTTCGGAAATCGTTTACCTCAACCTTCGAAAAGCATCCGTTATACAAGTTATGGCAATAATCCCGAACTCCCGCCCCAGTACTGGGTGGCGTCGAGGTGATCTCACCAACAACTGCATAAAAGAGATTTCGATGTCGGCGAAACTCAGGTATTCCAGAACTGCAACGATAAAATTGTGACGACAACACCTCGGAGCTCAACTCCCCGGGACACTGCCACAACCCCTAAATGTCAGGAGGCACCAAGAACAATGTTCACGTCACAAAACCATCGGAATGATTCCAAGATACCCGGTGATCCTAAAAAAAAATTTAGTGAAATTTGAGGAGAGAATAGTCAAAACTTCTACGTCAAGAGACCTCACCAGAGCGATGAAGGGACTGAGGAGTAAAAAGAATCCTACTCTCCGATATATATAATCCTAAGACTCAAAACATTTTTGTTCTAGACTCAACAACGCCAGCGATTCGATCAAGCAGGGGGCTCCTAAGTCGGGGTTGGCTCTGATTACCAACTTGTAACGCCCACGATGCGGCTATATCTCCCACGTGTCGAGGCACGACTTAGAGGCATAACCGCATAGTGGTTTTGTCGCAAGAAGGGTCATCTTCACACAATCCCATGTAATGAACAAGAATGGGATAAAGAGTTGGCTTACATTCGCCACTTCACACAATACATAAATATAATTCATACATCATCCAAAATACAAACATATAGACCGACTACGGCCAAAATCCAGATGAACATAAGACAACCCCAAATGCTAGATCCCCGATCGTCCCAACTGGGCTCCACTACTGATCATCAGGAAAAGACACATAGTAGCGACCACGTTCCTCATCGAACTCCCACTTGAGATCGATCCCATCATCTGCACTGGCATCGTCGGCACCTGCAACTGTTTTGGTAGAATCTGTGAGTCACGAGGACTCAGCAATCTCACACCCGCGAGATCAAGACTATTTAAGCTTATAGGAAAGGATGGTGTAATAAGGTGGAGCTGCAGAGGCAATAAGCATATATGGTGGCTAACATACGCAAGAGAGAGCGAGAAGAGAAGCAACGGAACGGACGTCATCTAGCAATGACCAAGAAGTGATCCTGAACTCCTACTTACGTCATACATAACACAGACCGTGTTCACTTCCCGGACTCCGCCGAGAAGAGACCATCACGGCTACACACACAGTTGATGTATTTTAATTGGGTCAAGTGACAAGTTCTCTACAACCGGACATTAACAAATTCCCATCTGCCTCATAACCACGGGCACGACTTTCGAAAGATAATACCCTGCAGGGGTGTCCCAACTTAGCCCATCATAAGCTCTCACGGTCAACGAAGGATAAACCTTCTCCCGGAAAGACCCGATCAGTCTCGGAATCCCGGTTTACAAGACATTTCGACAATGGTAAAACAAGACCAGCAAAGCCGCCCGAATGTGCCGACAAATCCCGATAGGAGCTGCACATATCTCGTTCTCAGGGCACACCGGATGAGCAGTCCGTACAACTAAAACCAATCCTCGAGTTTCCCCAAGGTGGCGCTGCAAAGGGCTCTAGTTTGGACCAGCACTCAGAGGAACACTGGCCCGGGGGTTTAAAATAAAGATGACCCTCAGGCTCTAGAAAACCCGGGGGAAAAAGGCTTAGGTGGCAAATGGTAAAACCAAGGTTGGGCCTTGCTGGAGGAGTTTTATTCAAGGCGAACTGTCAAGGGGGTCCCATAAATCACCCGACCGCGTAAGGAACGCAAACTCAAGGAACATAATCCCGGTATAACAGAAACTAGGGCGGCAAGAGTGGAACAAAACACCAGGCATAAGGCCGAGCCTTCCACCCTTTACCAAATATATATAGATGCATTAATTAGATAAGAGATATTGTGATATCCCAACATATCCATGTTCCGACATGAAACAAACTTCAACTTCACCTGCAACTTGCAACGCTATAAGAGGGGCTGAGCAAAAGCGGTAACTTAGCCAATCAACGGTTTGCTAGGAAAGGATGGTTAGAGGCTGACATGGCAATATGGGAGACATGATATAGCAAGTGATAGGTAGCGCAGCATGGCAATAGAGCGAACAACTAGCAAAGCAAAGATAGAAGTGATATCGAGGGGTGGTCATCTTGCCTGCAAGGTTCTCAGAGTTGTCGAAAGCTTGATCCTCGTAAGCGTACTCAACAGGTTCCTCGTTCACGAACTCGTCTCCCGGCTCTACCCAAGACAAGAACACAAAACAAACGGAACCACAATCAACCACGAGAAATGCACAAGCAACATGATGCAAAACATGTATGATATGCGAGATATGACATGCGATGTATATACGTGCTCCGGAAGGAAAATGATGAACAAGGCAGTACCTTGGCAAACCAAGCATGCCACTGGAAAGATGAGATGATTTCGGTCGAAATCGATATAAAGATCACCGGAAACGGAAGCACAGTTTGCAAATGGCAAGCAAAACAAGAATGACACGAATCTGCGATTAACAGCATGATAGCACTTAAAATGCAACAAACAACAATGCTTCAGCACTCCAACATAGCAAAAAAATACATGGCAGTAAACTAAAGGAGATGCTTGACAAAAGATGAACACTGAGCTACGGCTAGTTCACAACATATCAAGCTCAAACAAGCATGGCAAAAGTGCAAAAGATAATAGGATCACAGACTTGGTGAAAAACTGGACATGGCAGAAAACAGCATCAGGTAGCAATGTTCAGAGCACGATATCAACATGCTACAGGGACTTAACATAGCAAAAAAAGGCATCGTAGTATTCTAATAAATGCATATGACAAAAGTCCCTTACTGACCATAAGCCATAAACTAACAGAAGATATGATGGCAAGCATGTGAACATAGCAAGTTTCGTTATCAGGTTTCAGACTTAGCAGAAAACAGAGCATGGCAGAAATAATAATATGTAGTCCTCTTTGTAAGCTTGATGCACTCATCACAAAGCAATTCATGACAAAACTAGCATACCTACAGCAAGATAGCATGTTTATGAAGCTATCCATGGCAAGAACAATTGCATAGCATGTATGTATCAACTACAATAAGCTTGGCAAAATTGCATATCATGTTGAGAATCTGCCAGAAATATTTTATAGCAAAAGTAGAGTAAGATTGAGTCATGCTATGGCACTCCATAATTGCAAACAAGGGCAAGAATTGATCAATTGCAACTATATCTACAAAACATCCTTAATGAATATCTCCAAAATATGCATGGATCTCTCTGTAGAATCAAGTTTACATGGCAACAAAATAACAGCAGACAAAGACAGAGAAATCACCAAGTCCCTGAAATCAGAAACATTACGGAGCCTAGTTTGCATGCTTGTGCTAGTCACCACAGAGATCACAAAAATACATGGCATACACCCTTGGAAATATGGCATAGCATACAACAAAACACATGTAGAGCTCATGCTCATAAGATGCACAGATTAAAAAATACAAAAATGACAAATCTCCAAGTTCTGTTAAGAACCAGAGGATAACAGCAACTAGCCCTCTTGCAACATAGATTTGGGCATCAAGATGGACTCTAATGAACATGGTGCAATTGAACAAAATGTAGAGCATCACGAGGCGAACAATTTGACATATTACACGCACGAAACGGAGCTACATGCAAGGAGTTATGCACTGTTGAACATGAGCATATGTTGTAAATTTGCAGGACTTAGAAGAAAACGGGATCGAGAAAGTCAACCGCTACAGTAACTGCTCGAGATCTGGATCGGGAAGAGAGCTCGGGCTCGGGCTCGGTCTCGCCGGCGACGGCCGGAGTAGGACGGGAAGGAGGCGGTGGCGCGCCGTGGGGCGGGCGGCGGAGGAGGCCGCGGCGGCGGCTGGCGGCGGCGCCGGCGATGGCGGCGGGCGGCGGCCGGTGGCGACGGGGCGAGGCGCCGGTGCGGAGGAAAGCGCGCGCCCGCGGGGGCTGTCTGCGGGCTCCTCGGGCCGCGGGCGGGCCGGCGGCGACGGCGAGCGGTGGCGCGACACGTGGCGGCGGCGGTGAAGTCGGACGTGTCCGTCGGTGGCAATTTTGTCCGGCGGCGCGCGGTGGAGAAATTTTAGGGTTCGTCTGCGTTTCGTATACGGGAGGGGGTGCTCTTTTATAGCTATAGGGAGCTAGGAGGCTCCAAATGAGGTGCGGTTTTCGCCCACACGATCGTGATCGAACGACCTAGAGCATGAAAGAGAGTTTGGTGGGTTTTGGGCTGGTTTTTGAGGGGGTTTTGCTGGACACACAAATGGACTTTGCGGATGCCCGGTTAACCGTTGGAGTACCAAACGACCTCCAAATGGAACGAAACTGGACCGGTGATCTCCGGTTGGTATAATAAGGCCACTTGACAAGCCTCGGTCCATTCCGAGAAAGTTTGACACCCGCACACGAAAGAAAACAAAAGGGGTGCACCGGAGGAGATAGGAGCGCCGGATTGGAAAACGGACAACGGGGAAAATGCTCGGATGCATGAGACGAACACGTATGCAAATGCAAAGCACATGATGACATGATATGAAAATGCATGACATGACAAAATACAAAACGAAAGACAAAACCCGACCACGGAGGGAATATCATAACACATAGCCGAAAATGGCAAGAGTCGGAGTTACAAATATGGCAAGTTACATGCGGGGTGTTACAACATGCGACGACAAGATTTGGTGCCAGTTCCTCCAGATCTATTCGAGAGTTCAACGACGACAACTACGGCTCCATGGTGTTGGTTCTTAGGGGGGCGTGCACGAAGACTTTTCGAATGTCATCGATAAGGTCATGTCGGCTCCAGTAGAGGAGTGACGCGATGGCGGTTCGTTCTGACAGCGGTAGTTGTCATTCAGTGGTCTAGAGACCGACCTCAATGTAAATTTTAAGTATGTTCGAGGTGCTTTGTACTTCTGATGAACTAATAGATCTGAATCATTTTTGAAAAAAAAACCCGGTGATTCACATTGAAGCATGACATCAAACATTGATATAGAACAATCTTTGATTCTAGAGGATGAGAATCATTCTGGGATAGAGTTGGAGCTTGTCTAATATGATCCGTGGGGAAGGGGATAAATATCAGGAATGCATTTTTTTGTTGTTGTTGTATATGTGAGGTGTTTTTCTATTTATTGCACGCACGGTTCACTAGTATTCCTTGATGGATGGATGCTACCTTGCCATCTTCAAACGTTGCTTCTGTTGTGCAAAGCTACATACTGGTAGTAGAGTATATATTCTGGAAAAGAATGCATAGAATGATCGATCACAGGGAGACTGGAAGCGACGACCGCATTCCTGGGGAGTTTCCCGGTCGATCGACGCCGCCACTCCGGCGTCTCATCTCACCGTGCAGTGCACCGCCTCAGGCAGCCGTGCATGCATGGATCGTCAGGCTTCAGAACACACCCCGATAGGGCTCGGCCTCCAAGAAGAGCCGTGAGCAACTCAGGCCCATAATACAGGCCTCATCGGGAAAGGCCGTCTCGCTGGAGGCCCATGCAACAAAGAGGCTGGCTCGGGGTCGGGGGGCACGCAGCGCAGCGTCCGCGCTCCGCAGCCGCGCGCGAGAGGCGACTCGTTTAGTACTACCTCGCCTAGCGAAGAGGGGACGGGAGAGCGAGAGGCTACAAATAGAGGGGAGGGCACGGCTAACAACTCATACCTTTCTCGGCCTTTTGGCTAAGATCAAGTGTAGTATCTGTTCTTATCAGTTTAATATCTGATATGTGGGCCATGTGCCCACAACGATATTAAATTTATTTTTTGTGGGGTAGGGCTCACCGTAGTGGCTTGCCACTGGGGCCCTCAGGTGTCGCCCAGTGCGTTGCACTATTGCCTGGGCAGGCGCACCCCAACCAAATCTTAAAATTAAAATTTGACCCCTTGGAGATAAGCAAATTAGTCCTCAGCATCTGCTGTTTACAATCGCTGAGGGCTTCAAGGTGGGCCCTTCTGGCAGACGGGCTTAGCCAGTCTTCTGAATTGGAAATAGAAATCGAAAGTGGAGTTGGTTTTGATCCTGTAACGTACGCAAAGGGAAGCCGGATGAACATATGTATAAGGTTCAGATTTGGCAGGCAAGCTTGCTCTTCTGCTTATAATCACAAAGTCCTTCCTGTCAATCCCAGCCACCCGGAGACAGATGAGAGGAAGAGAGTTCTTCACAGGCAACACAGAATGAACATATCAAAACATATCCAGGCTGTTGTAGGGGAAGTACTAGCAATTAGTAAGAGAAATTATATCTACTTGAAATGCATTAATCTATTGGTATAGATATTTGCAAATGTTAGTAAGGATAATGCGCATTCTTCTGTCAGGCAAGCCTGCTCTATAACATAACTACAGGTTCTCGTGTTATACGATCAACGAAAAGGGGCAAAAATGTTAGTGCCTGTCAGTACATCGTCCTGTCCTGGATCCAGTGTCATGGTGCACAAGGAATGGCCACCATGGCATTGGTCATGAACCATATGAATGATGTCGGTTTCGCCATCGATATGAGAATATGTACACAATTCACCAAATCCTCACCACCAGTTTGGGACTTTTCATCTCCTACTCCTGTGAATCGCAAGATTAACTGCAGGGATTTTTCTTGTCGGTCTGGATGTTGGAGGAAACACAGCCACCAATTACTTCTCCACAATACCCATATATACCCCCAGCAAAAAATTGCTGCAAACAGGACCGACATGACAAGCTAGAAATTAGTAGCCCATGATAAAAGTGTTCTCCACAGTCCACACCATTGGTAGTTTGTTCCCCACCATATAAAATTCTTACATCCCGATTCACTTCCTGGAAACCTAGTGTTACCACTACTAACAAGTCATTGAGATAAGCAGGCCAACAGTCGATCCGAGCCACCCAGAGAATTTCTCACAAGAAACACAGGATGAACGTATCAAAAACAGCCACTTGAAATGAGTGGTCAGCTATCTCAAAAACAATCAACAACCAAAAAAAATACCTTGGCTGTTAAAGGGCTCAAGAAGTATCAATTAGTAAGACAAATTATATCTACTTGAATACATTGCAACATCCAGTTGTTGGTACACATGTTTGTAAGTTTGTTTCTAATGCGCATGCTTCTGCCAAGCCAGTTGTATAACATAACTACATGTTCTCACTATATCATGACCTCGAGGGGGGTAATGGTTACGGTGTTGTAAGTTCAACGAAAAGGGGCAAAAATGTTAGTGTCTGTTAGTACATCTTCCTGGATCCAGTGTCATGGTGCACAAGGTATGACCGCCATGGCTTCGTCATGAACCATATGAATGATGCCGGTTTCGCCATCGATATGAGAATATGTACACAATTCACCAAATCCTCACCACCAGTCTGGAACTTTTAGTCTCCTACTCCTGTGGATCGCAAGGTTAACTGCGGGGATTTTGTGCCTCACCTGCGCCATATAATGTTCACGGCATCATCCTTCATGGGGGATACTGGAATTCATAGTGACTAGAGATGTTTTTCAGCTTTGACCACATCTCAACCCACTTCTCTTTGGGCATCTGTCTGAGCTGGTTGAGCAAGTAATCAGGTTCTAGAGCTTCTTCAACTGAGAAGAAGAGTGAGAACTCGTTGTAATCAATCTCGTCCTAAAAAGGGAGCTCGATCCGTCTGCTGATAATCACAGGAATGCAATGACTAACAATGGCATCAAACAGCCGACATGATGCAGGAGCATCCCCGGCGGGATGGAGACAAAACTTTCATGATCGCATAGCATCTATAGACTGCAAGGAGTAAACAATTTATAAAATATCAATACTCATATCAAGAAGCCTCAACAGAAAAGAGAATCACTAACATATTAAAAAAGGGCAGCTCGGTGCATGTAGCTCCCGCTTGCGCAGGGTCCGGGGAAGGGTCCGACCACTTTGGGTCTATAGTACACAGTCTTTCCCTACATTTCTGTAAGAGCTATTTTTGAAGAAACTAAAATTTGATTGAAAAGAAATGCAATAATTTAAATGTCTACATTGTATTACATTCACGTGTCAAATTTAGTAATTCATTAACTTTGCAAACATGTTGATGTATGTGTCGGCATTCTGGGAACCAGGGTACCTAGACTTGCCTGCCTGCGGCCCACGGCGTGGCTCCTTCGACGACCTGGTATGGCCCACCTCCAAGACTATCAAGATAAGACCCTCGCGAGGGGCCCAGCCTCGCAAGGTGGACGACGCCAAGACCTCCTGAGGGAGTGGCCTCCCCAGATTGCCTCCTGAGGAGCGTAGATTTCTATGCAGGCACCCAACCTCCTGAGGTTGCGATGATGCAAGCCATGACGACGAAGGCTGGCGGACGCCAGCGGGCGCAGAGGAAAAACCAACACAAGCTTAAGAAGTAGCAGGAAGAATTTCTAGCGCCGTTGCCAGGGATATCTACGCCAAGTCAAGACATACCTAGTACCCATCATAAACTCTCATCTCTTTACATTATTCGCGATTCGCCTCTCATTTTCCTCTCTCCCACTTCTAAAACGATTTTCGAAAAGATTTGCCTGTTTCTTCGCCTTCTTTCCGTATGTCTTTTTGTTTGAGTTTCCATGTGCCTTCTATTTGCTTGCATCTTTGCTTGCTAAAAATCTATTGATATGGATCCACTTAAAGTGTTCTACTTGGATCATCTTCAATCTATATGTGCTCGTGCTGAAACCCCAACTAGTTTAGTTGAGGGAAAAATCTTTAGATGAGCATGCTCATTTTGTGTGTCATCGATTGTCTGAAAAAGGGAGAATCTTATGGAATCAAATAAACTCTTTGTTGTGTTACTCTTAGAATCTTTGTGAAATTTATGATTTTACTTGTTGCTCTAAGAACCCTAAAAAACACCTTCCCTAACTATGTGAGTTTAATGATAATGAAATCTTATCTTCTTATGAAAAGGGTGTTTATAGTTACTATGATATCGAACAAACTGGAGAATTTGTTGCTTATAAAGGTGCTTATGAAGTTGCTTCTTTGATTGAAAAGTATGATCTTACTCTCTACAAATCTGAAAATTTCAACATACTTAAATATTGCTATGAAAACTATGCTCATAATGCCTATGTTAAGGAGTTTATTGAGAGAATGACAGTTGCTTTGGAAGAAAATAATGATATGCATGAATCTATAGGTAATTATGATTCCGATGATTTGATTGAAATATCCCTTGATGAACATGATGCTTGCTATTCTTATGGCCATGATACCAATATTTATGGAGATGAATTTGCTATAGTTCCTTATGTTAAACATGAGATTATTGCTATTCCACCCATACTTGATAGTTCCTTGAATCAAAAACATGATTGCAATGATGTTATTATAAATTTTATTAATGTCAGTTATGCTAATAATATGCAAAACCCTAAGCTTGGGGATGCTAGTTTTGATATGTCTACTACTTATTGCAATGATCATGATTGGGGTGATTCTTCTTATGATCATGAAAATTTATTTAAACCCCATGATAAATATGAGATTGATAATAATGTTTGCAATAATTTTGAAAGTGGGTTTGGAAGAGTGTCAACTTTAGATCCCACATATTTGGAGAATGTTCAATCTTATGATGTTTTTGATAAAAGTGAGTTTGGAGAGGCCATGACTTTAGTTAATGTTAATCCCACTATTTTGAAAGAGTGTCAACTTCGCATGCATGTGGATCGTGTTGAGAATATGTTATGTGATAGCTATATTGTTGAATTTGCTTATGATCCTACATGTAATTATTATGAGAGAGGAAAATGTGGTTATAGAAGTTTTCATGTTACTAAATTACCTCTCTTCATGTTGAGATTGCTATCGCCTTTTTCTTCTTCCTTGCATATGCTAGTTTTTGCTTGCCTTGATAATTTGTTTGCTTATAAAATGCCTATGCATAGGAAGTATGTTAGACTTAGATGTGTTTGTCACATGTTTTATGGTGCTCTCTTTTTGCTTCAATTCTTCTCTTTTATGTGAGCACCATTGAGATCTCAATGCCTAGCTAAAAAGGCTTTAAACAATAGCGCTTGTTGGGAGGCAACCCAATTTTATTTTTGTGTTTTTTTCTTTTCCTACTGTTCTTCAATAAATTACACATTATTGCCTCTGTAGTAATTGTGTTTTTGTGTTTTAATTAGTTTTTGTGCCAAGTAAGACCTTTGAGATAGCTTATGGTGATAGTTGGTTTGATCTTGCTGAAAAACAGAAACTTTTGCGCTCAGTCCCAGAATTATTAAAAATCACAGAAGCACGCTAAAATACTGATTCTTTTGCAGAATATTAATAAACAAATTTCTTAGGTTTCCTATTTTTTCTTATGTGGGCGTCGAAATAACGAAGACAGCCCAGACAACACGGCGGTAAACGCCGGATTCAGGGGCTCTTGACCGGGTCAGCGGAAAAAGCCTTTCAAAGGGAGCAGAGATGGACCGTCCAGCCTAAACAAGATTCTAGACAAATTATGTCAGATTCATGGTACCCCCGATAAACCTGCAAATCACACCCACAGAGAATGTTGGGTCTTCAAGCAGGCCGGTAAGCTAAACGCCGAACACAAGGGGAGGGAGACACCAAGTGAAGACGAGGACGAGCCTCGCCAGTAAAGCACTGGGGGACAGAAAAAATTCCCACCAGAGGTCAAAACAGTGAACATGATTCATGTGACGAAGAGGAGAGGCAAACATGCACTTTGAGACACACGCGCCGTAGAGCCCGTCACCCCTAAGTTCAACCCCTGGACGGCCTGCCCGATCACTTGTGATCGCAGGGATCACCTGACAAGTATCCGGCACGGAGGATTGGCTGCCTTGATGTTAGACCCAATAATAAACGGATACCATCTCACACGAGTCCTTATGGACGGCGGCAGTAGTCTTAATCTGATATATCAGGACATAGTCCGCAAAATGGGGATAGACCCGACAAGAATCAGCCACAGTAATACTACCTTTAAGGGAGTAATACTAGGCCCAGAGGCCCGCTGCACGGGTTCTCTAGTACTAGAGGTTGTATTCGGTTCTCCCAACAACTTCCGAAGCGAAAATTTAACCTTCGACATCGCTCCATTCCGAAGTGGCTATCAAGCACTACTCGGAAGAGCAGCTTTTGCTCGTTTTAATGCAGTACCGCATTACGCTTCTCTTAAGCTTAAGATGCTCGGTCCACGTGGCATCATCACAATTAGCGGAAATATTGAGCGTTCCTTATGCGCGGAAGAACGTGTGGCGGCTTTAGCAGCCGAACACTAAACGGCCTCTCCAACCAGAATAAATGATCGGTCGTCAACACCGCGGACACGGCTAGACGAGTCTGGCACATCACTAGCTGTAACAGCTTAGATATACCTAAGATTGGTTCGATGGATTTACCCTCATAGGCGGTACCAGGGGCTTCCTGCATGTAAAAGGACTACAGTTCGGCTCGACCTTACTTATCTTGATTTCTAATGGTTTATTGAGAATAACCAATTTTTTCGCACGACAACTTTCACCTAAGTTCTTCTCTTTTACAGATGGTAATCGTGCTACACCCTTCCAGGATACGGCACAACGGAGACACAGGCGTAGACATGCAGCAGGGCCTCGCTCAAAGGTTTCTTTTTAGATTAAGACCCTGCGTAAACCTCTTTTACTGTCTCTTGTTGCTTCACATCCTCCGGATACTCAGCATAACTGAGAGCGATGCTGACGTTATTGGCATTTCGCCATGTCAGAACAATGCACGTACCTGGACACTCAGGGATCATCATCAAGGGCGTTATTCAGCTCGGTATATGTTGTAAAGACCGAATACCTTAGGGAGTGTTCGGCGTCGCGAGTTTGGCCTTATATGCATCAGCTCCGAATCATGTCTTTGGTCAAATGTTGGGTTTGCCCGGCTCCCGTGTTTTGGTACCTTACGTTCCGCTCTATCGGCTAAGGTGGCACCGGGAGAACTACTGCGATTGTGCCCTGGTTCATCCGGACGAGTACCTCAGTAGAGAAAGCCGAAAACTGGCTGTCAGGATAAAGCGCGAGACTGGTCAACCACTCGATGACTTAGCGGAATCTTCGGGATTCCTCCGCATTAACGAAGGGCCGTTTCCCGGTCATGTATGTACGCGCCCCGTATTCGGATGAGCGCGGAGGTACCAGGGGCTATATAGTAGTCCCACCGTCAAACTCCTATGGCTAAGTAAAAGTGTTAAAGTAATATAGTTCGATTGCCTCGTTCGCTGCGCTATCACCTCCTTAATGGACCAAGACGTTGGATCAAGTGTGAATACGCATTTTTTTGCGAACACCCCCGCATTATATGCGTGGGGGCTGAAGCCTATGACTGCAAACTTTCAGGTTATACACATATATACATAAACGGCCGCACAGGAGGCATCATAATACTTTCAGGCAAAAGTATAAACACGGCCTTTATAATTTAATAAGCATTGTTCTTACAATTGAGATACATGTCACTAGAACATGATACACTTCGAGCACTAAGCCTCTATTACACGAGCGCCTTCTAAGACTTCCTCAAAATAGTGCTCGCCCGATACCCGGCCTACCGCCGAACTCTGGGATGCAATAGTGGTGGCCTCCATCTCTGCCCAGTATGTCTTGACACGGGCAAGAGCCATCCGCGCACCCTCTATGCACGCCGACCTCTTCACAGCGTCGATATGCGACACAGCACCAAGGAATTGTTGCACTAGGCCAAAAATAACTATTCGGCCTCGGTCCCTCCGGCCAAAGGTGATCCACGACGGACCTCATAGCAAGTCCGAACAACCTATGGAGCTCGGCCCACTCGGCCATTTGTTCATTTAACAGCAGCGGACGCGTTGGAGTGCGAAACTGTGACCAGAACAACCTTTCCACTACATGATCCTTCTGATCTTTGAAAAACTTGGTCGCATCAGCGGCACTCGCTGCTAAATCCAAGTACGCGTCTGCAGAACTCCATAATTTATCCAGAGGGGCATACTTTGGGTCTCCAAACCTCGTCCGCAACAAAAGGGCTTCCCAGCCGCAATATCTTCGGCTTGACGGAGTTCCTCCTTCACCGCTCTGATTTGCGAGCGGGTTTCCTTGGCCGCTTCCATGGCCTCCTTCAGTTCCGCCACCTTTGCTTGGCTTTCCTTTTCAAGAAGCTCATACCGGCTGGCGGCATCTTTCAGCTCAACAGCCATCTTGGCTATTTTCTCTTTGCTCTGGCAATGGGCAGCATGTTCGGCTCTTAGCTCTTCGACCGCCTTTAGGGCGGCCGTATCATTCTTCCTGGCTTGTTCCTTGGCTCGGGCAAGTTCTGCCCGAAGGGTCTCCACGACGACAGCTCCATCTGCAGTCACAACATATTACAGATACTAGCATCATGCTCCTCTTAATATGTATTGATCCTAGGAGGATATTGAAGGAAATATGCCCTAGAGGCAATAATAAAGTATTATTTATTTCCTTATATCATGATAAATGTTTATTATTCATGCTAGAATTGTATTAACCGGAAACATAATACATGTGTGAATACATAGACAAACAGAGTGTCACTAGTATGCCTCTACTTGACTAGCTCGTTAATCAAAGATGGTTATGTTTCCTAGCCATAGACATGAGTTGTCATTTTATTAACGGGATCACCTCATTAGGAGAATGACGTGATTGACTTGACCCATTCCGTTAGCTTAGCACCCGATCCTTTAGTATGTTGCTATTGCTTTCTTCATGACTTATACATGTTCCTATGACTATGAGATTATGCAACTCCCGTTTACCGTGGGAACACTTTGTGTGCTACCAAACGTCAGAACGTAAATGGGTGATTATAAAGGTGCTCTACAGGTGTCTCCAAAGGTACTTGTTGGGTTGGAGTATTTCGAGATTAGGATTTGTCACTTCGATTGTCGGAGAGGTATCTCTGGGCCCACTCGGTAATGCACATCACTATAAGCCTTGCAAGCATTGTGACTAATGAGTTAGTTGCGGGATGATGTATTACGGAACGAGTAAAGAGACTTGCCGGTAACGAGATTGAACTAGGTTTCGAGATACCGACGATCGAATCTCGGGCAAGTAACATACCGATGACAAAGGGAACAACGTATGTTGTTACGCGGTCTGACCGATAAAGATCTTCGTAGAATATGTAGGAACCAATATGAGCATCCAGGTTCCGCTATTGGTTATTGACCGGAGAGGTGTCTCGGTCATGTCTACATAGTTCTCGAACCCGTAGGGTCCGTACGCTTAACGTTACGATGACAGTTTTATTATGAGTTTATGTATGTTGATGTACCGAAGGAGTTCGGAGTCCCGGATGAGATCGGGGACATGACGAGGAGTCTCGAAATGGTCGAGACGTAAAGATCGATATATTGGACGACTATATTCGGACATCGGAAAGGTTCCGAGTGATTCGGGTATTTTTCGGAGTACCGGAGAGTTACGGGAATTTGTATTGGGCCTTAATGGGCAATACGGGAAAGGAGAGAAAGGCCCCAAAGGGTGGCCGCACCCCTCCCCATGGACTAGTCCGAATTGGACTAGGGAGGGGGGGCGCCCCCTTCCTTCTTTCTCCTTCTCCCTTCCCTTTTCCTACTCCAACAAGGAAAGGAGGAGTCCTACTCCCGATGGGAGTAGGACTCCCCCCTTGGCGCGCCTCTCCCCTTGGCCGGCCGCCTCCCCCCTTGCTCCTTTATATACGGGGGCAGGGGGCACCCCAAAGACACACAATTGATATACGATATTTTAGCCATGTGCGGTGCCCCCTCCACTATATTACACCTCGATAATATCGTAGCGGAGCTTAGGAAAAGCCCTGCGTCGGTAGAACATCATCATCGTCACCACGCCGTCGTGCTGACGAAACTCTCCCTCAACACTCGGCTGGATTGGAGTTCGAGGGACGTCATCGAGCTGAACGTGTGCTGAACTCGGAGGTGTCGTGCGTTCGGTACTTGATCAGTCGGATCGTGAAGACGTACGACTACATCAACCGCGTTGTGATAACGCTTCCGCTTTCGGTCTACGAGGGTACGTGGACAACACTCTCCCCTCTCGTTGCTATGCATCACCATGATCTTGCGTGTGCGTAAGAAATTTTTTGAAATTACTACGTTCTCCAACTGTGGTATCAGAGCCTGGTTTTATGCGTTGATGCTATGCACGAGTAGAACACAAGTGAGTTGTGGGCGATATAAGTCATACTGCTTACCAGCATGTCATACTTTGGTTTGGCGGTATTGTGAGATGAAGCGGCCCGGACCGACATTACGCGTACGCTTACGCGAGACTGGTTTCACCGTTGCGAGCACTCGTTGCTGTCTCTCTCACTTTAGTTGAACCGAGTATGGCTACGCCCGGTCCTTGCGAAGGTTAAAACAGCACCAACTTGACAAACTATCGTTGTGGTTTTGATGCGTAGGTAAGAACGGTTCTTGCTAAGCCCGTAGCAGCCACGTAAAACTTGCAACAACAAAGTAGAGGACGTCTAACTTGTTTTTGCAGGGCATGTTGTGATGTGATATGGTCAAGACATGATGCTATATTTTATTGTATGAGATGATCATGTTTTGTAACCGAGTTATCGGCAACTGGCAGGAGCCATATGGTTGTCGCTTTATTGTATGCAATGCAATCACCATGTAATTGTTTTACTTTATCACTAAGCGGTAGCGATAGTCGTAAAAGAAATAGTTGGCGAGACGACAACGATGCTACGATGGAGATCAAGGTGTCGCGCCGGTGACGATGGTGATCATGACGGTGCTTCGGAGATGGAGATCACAAGCACAAGATGATGATAGCCATATCATATCACTTATATTGATTGCATGTGATGTTAATCTTTTATGCATCTTATCTTGCTTAGATTGACGGTAGCATTATAAGATGATCTCTCACTAAAATTTCAAGACAAAAGTGTTCTCCCTGAGTATGCACCGTTGTGAAAGTTCTTCGTGCTGAGACACCACGTGATGATCGGGTGTGATAGGCTCTACGTTCAAATACAACGGGTGCAAAACAGTTGCACACGCGGAATACTCAGGTTAAACTTGACGAGCCTAGCATATGCAGATATGGCCTCGGAACACGGAGACCGAAAGGTCGAGCGTGAATCATATAGTAGATATGATCAACATAGTGATGTTCACCATTGAAACTACTCCGTCTCACGTGATGATCGGACACGGTTTAGTTGATTTGGATCACGTGATCACTTAGAGGATTAGAGGGATGTCTATCTAAGTGGGAGTTCTAAAGTAATATGATTAATTGAACTTAAATTTATCATGAACTTAGTCCTAATAGTATTTTGCAAATTATGTTGTAGATCAATAGCTCGCGTTGTTGCTTCCCTGTGTTTATTTTTGATATGTTCCTAGAGAAAAATTATGTTGAAAGATGTTAGTAGCAAAGATGCGGATTGGATCCGTGATCTGAGGATTATCCTCATTGCTGCACAGAAGAATTATGTCCTTGATGCACCGCTAGGTGACAGACCTATTGCAGGAGCAGATGCAGACGTTATGAACGTTTGGCTAGCTCAATATGATGACTACTTGATAGTTTAGTGCACCATGCTTAAACGGCTTAGAATCGGGACTTCAAAGACGTTTTGAACGTCATGGACCATATGAGATGTTCCAGGAGTTGAAGATAATATTTCAAGGAAATACCCGAGTTGAGAGATATGAAGTCTCCAACAAGTTCTATAGCTAAAAGATGGAGGAGAATAGCTCAAGCAGTGAGCATGTGCTCAGATTGTCTGGGTACTACAATCGCTTGAATCAAGTGGGAGTTAATCTTCCAGATAAAATAGTGATTGACAGAATTCTCTAGTCACCATCACCAAGTTAGTAGAACTTCGTGATGAACTATAGTATGTAAGGGATGACGAATGTAATTCCCGACCTCTTCGCGATGCTGAAATCGACGAAGGTAGAAATCAAGAAAGAGCATCAAGTGTTGATGGTTAACAAGACCACTAGTTTCAAGAAAAGGGCAAAGGGATAGAAGGGGAACTTCAAAAAGAACGGCAAGCAAGTTGCTACTCAAGTGAAGAAGCCCAAGTCTGTACCTAAGCCTGAGACTAAGTGCTTCTACTGCAAAGGGACTGGTCACTGGAAGCGGAACTGCCCCAAGTATTTGGTGGATAAGAAGGATGGCAAAGTGAACAAAGGTATATTGGATATACATGTTATTGATGTGTACTTACTAGTGTTTATAGCAACCCCTCAGTATTTGATACTGGTTCAGTTGCTAAAGAGTAGTAACTCAAAACGGGAGTTGCAGAATAAACAGAGACTAGTAAAAGGCGAGGTGACGATGTGTGTTGGAAGTAGTTCCAAGATTGATATGATCATCATCGCACACTCCCTGTACTTTCGGGATTAGTGTTGAAACTAAATAAGTGTTATTTGGTGTTTGCGTTGAGCATGAATATGATTTGATCATGTTTGTTGCAATACGGTTATTCATTTAAATTAGAGAATAATTGTTGTTCTGTTTACATGAATAAAACCTTCTATGGTCATACACCCAATAAAATGGTTTGTTGGATCTCGATCGTAGTGATACACATATTCATAATAATGAAGCCAAAAGATGCAAAGTTAATAATGATAGTGCAACTTATTTGTGGCACTGCCGTTTAGGTCATATTGGTGTAAAGCGCATGAAGAAACTCCATACTGATGGGATATTGGAATCACTTGATGCTTGCGAACCATGCCTCATGGGCAAGATGACTAAAACGCCGTTCTCCGGAACTATGGAGAGAGCAACAGATTTTGTTGGAAATCATACATACAGATGTATGTGGTCCGATGAATATTGAGGCTCGTAGCAGGTATCATTATTTTCTGACCTTCACAGATGATTTGAGCAGATATGGGTATATCTACTTAATGAAACAGAAGTCTGAAACATTTGAAAAGTTCATATAATTTCAGAGTGAAGCGGAAAATCATCGTAACAAGAAAATAAAGTTTCTACGATTTGATCGTGAAGAAGAGTATTTGAGTTACGAGTTTGGCCTTCAGTTAAAACAATGTGAAATAGTTTCACTACTCACGCCACCTGGAACACCATGGTGTAATGGTGTGTCCGAACATCGTAACCGTACTTTATTAGATATGGTGCGATATATGATGTCTCTTACCGATCTACCACTATCGGTTTGGGGTTATGCATTAGAGACAGCTGCATTCACGTTAAATAGGGTACCATCTAAATCCGTTGAGACGACATCTTATGAACTGTGGTTTGGCAAGAAACCAAAGTTGTCGTTTCTTAAAATTTGGGGTTGCGATGCTTATGTGAAAAGGTTTCATCCTGATATGCTCAAACTTCATAGGATACCCAAAGGAGACAGTTGGGTACACCTTCTATCGCAGATCCGAAGGCAAGACATTCGTTGCTAAGAATGGATCCTTTCTAGATAAGGAGTTTCTCTCGAAAGAAGTGAGTGGGAGGAAAGTAGAACTTGATCAGGTAACTGTACCTGCTCCCTTATTGGAAAGTAGTTCATCACAGAAATCTGTTCCTGTGACTCCTACACCAATTAGTGGGGAAGTTAATGATAATGATCATGAAACTTCAGATCAAGTTATTACTGAACCTCATAGGTCAACCAGATTAAGATCCGCACCAGAGTGGTACGGTAATCTTGTTCTGGAGGTTATGTTACTAGACCATGACGAACCTACGAACTATGAAGAAGCAATGGTGAGCCCAGATTCCGCAAAATGGCTTGAGGCCATGAAATTTGAGATGAGATCCATGTATGAGAACAAAGTATGGACTTTGATTGACTTGCCCAATGATCGGCGAGCCATTGAGATTAAATGGATCTTCAAGAGGAAGACGGACGCTGATAGTAGTGTTACTATCTACAAAGCTAGAATTGTCGCAAAAGGTTTTCGACAAGTTTAAGGTGTTGACTACGATGAGAGTTTCTCACTCGTATGTATGCTTAAGTCTGTCCGAATCATGTTAGCAATTGCCGCATTTTTTGAAATCTGGCAAATGGATAAATAAAACTGCATTCCTTAATGGATTTATTAAAGAAGAGTTGTATATGATGCAACCACAAGGTTTTGTCAATCCTAAAGGTGCTAACAAAATATGCAAGCTCCAGCGATCCATCTATGGACTGGTGCAAGCATCTCGGAGTTGGAATAAATGCTTTGATAGTGTGATCAAAGCATTTGGTTTTATACAGACTTTTGGAGAAGCCTGTATTTACAAGAAAGTGAGTGGGAGCACTACAGCATTTCTGATAAGTATATGTGAATGAAATATTGTTGATCGGAAATAATGTAGAATTATTCTACAAAGCATAAAGGAGTGTTTGAAAGGAGTTTTTCAAAGAAAGACCTCGGTGAAGCTGCTTACATATTGAGCATCAAGATCTATAGAGATAGATCAAGACGCTTGATAGGTTTTTTCAATGAGTACATACCTTAACAAGATTTTGAAGTGGTTCAAAATGGAACAGTCAAAGAAAGAGTTTCTTGCCTGTGTTACATGGTGTGAAATTGAGTAAGACTCAAAGCCCGACCAGGGCAGAAGATAGAAAAAGAATGAAAGTCATTCCCTATGCCTCGGCCATAGGTTCTATAAAGTATGCCATGCTGTGTACCAGATCTATTGTATACCCTACACTGATATTGGCAAGGGAGTACAATAGTGATCTAGGAGTAGATCACTGGACAGCGGTCAAAATTATCCTTAGTGGAATAAGGATATGTTTCTCGATTATGGAAGTGACAAAAGGTTCGTCGTAAAGGGTTACGTCGATGCAAGTTTTGACACTAATCTAGATGACTCTAAGTCTCAGTATAGATACATATTGAAAGTGGGAGCAATTAGCTAGAGTAGCTCCATGCAGAGCATTGTAGACATAGAAATTTGCAAAATACTTACGGATCTGAATGTGACAGACCCGTTGACTAAAATTATCTCACAAGCAAAACATGATCACACCTTAGTACTCTTTGGGATGCAATAGTGGTGGCCTCCATCTCTGCCCAGTATGTCTTGACATGGGCAAGAGCCATCCGCGCACCCTCTATGCACGCCGACCTCTTCACAGCGTCGATATGCGACACAACACCAAGGAATTGTTGCACTAGGCCAAAATAACTATTCGGCCTCGGTCCCTCCGGCCAAAGGTGATCCACGACGGACCTCAAAGCAAGTCCGAACAACCTATGGAGCTCGACCCACTCGGCCATTTGTTCATTTAACAGCAGCGGACGCGTTGGAGTGTGAAACTGTGACCAGAACAACCTTTCCACTACATGATCCTTCTGATCTGTGAAAAACTTGGTCGCATCAGCGGCACTCACTGCTAAATCCAAGTACGCATCTGCAGAACTCCATAATTTATCCAGAGGGGCATACTTCGGGTCTCCAAACCTCGTCCGCAACAAAAGGGCTTCCCAGCCGCAATATCTTCGGCTTGACGGAGTTCCTCCTTCACCGCTCTGATTTGCGAGCGGGTTTCCTTGGCCGCTTCCATGGCCTCCTTCAGTTCCGCCACCTTCGCTTGGCTTTCCTTTTCAAGAAGCTCATACCGGCTGGCGGCATCTTTCAGCTCAACAGCCATCTTGGCTATTTTCTCTTTGCTCTGGCAATGGGCAGCCTGTTCGGCTCTTAAATCTTCGACCGCCTTTAGGGCGGCCGCATCACTCTTCCTGGCTTGTTCCTTGGCTCGGGCAAGTTCTGCCCGAAAGGTCTCCACGACAACAGCTCCATCTGCGGTCACAACATATTACAGATACTAGCATCATGCTCCTCTTAATATGTATTGATCCTAGGAGGATACTGAAGGAAATATGCCCTAGAGGCAATAATAAAGTATTATTTATTTCCTTATATCATGATAAATGTTAATTATTCATGCTAGAATTGTATTAACCGGAAACATAATACATGTGTGAATACATAGACAAACAGAGTGTCACTAGTATGCCTCTACTTGACTAGCTCGTTAATCAAAGATGGTTATGTTTCCTAGCCATAGACATGAGTTGTCATTTGATTAATGGGATCACCTCATTAGGAGAATGACGTGATTGACTTGACCCATTCCGTTAGCTTAGCACCCGATCCTTTAGTATGTTGCTATTGCTTTCTTCATGACTTATACATGTTCCTATGACTATGAGATTATGCAACTCCCGTTTACCGTGGGAACACTTTGTGTGCTACCAAACGTCACAACGTAAATGGGTGATTATAAAGGTGCTCTACAGGTGTCTCCAAAGGTACTTGTTGGGTTGGCGTATTTCGAGATTAGGATTTGTCACTCCGATTGTCAGAGAGGTATCTCTGGGCCCACTCGGTAATGCACATCACTATAAGCCTTGCAAGCATTGTGACTAATGAGTTAGTTGCGGGATGATGTATTACAGAACGAGTAAAGAGACTTGTCGGTAACGAGATTGAACTAGGTTTCGAGATACCGACGATCGAATCTCGGGCAAGTAACATACCGATGACAAAGGGAACAACGTATGTTGTTACGCGGTCTGACCGATAAAGATCTTCGTAGAATATGTAGGAACCAATATGAGCATCCAGGTTCCGCTATTGGTTATTGACCAGAGAGGTGTCTCGGTCATGTCTACATAGTTCTCGAACCCGTAGGGTCCGCACGCTTAACGTTATGATGACAGTTTTATTATGAGTTTATGTATGTTGATGTACCGAAGGAGTTCGGAGTCCCGGATGAGATCGGGAACATGACGAGGAGTCTCGAAATGGTCGAGACGTAAAGATCGATATATTGGACGACTATATTCGGACATCGGAAAGGTTCCAAGTGATTCGGGTATTTTTCGTAGTACCGGAGAGTTACGGGAATTCGTATTGGGCCTTAACGGGCCATACGGGAAAGGAGAGAAAGGCCCCAAAGGGTGGCCGCACCCCTCCCCATGGACTAGTCCGAATTGGACTAGGGAGGGGGGGCGCCCCCTTCCTTCTTTCTCCTTCTCCCTTCCCTTTTCCTACTCCAACAAGGAAAGGAGGAGTCCTACTCCCGGTGGGAGTAGGAGTCCCCCCTTGGAGCGCCTCTCCCCTTGGCCGGCCGCCTCCCCCCTTGCTCCTTTATATACGGGGGTAGGGGGGCACCCCAAAGACACACAATTGATATACGATATTTTAGCCGTGTGCGGTGCCCCCCTCCACCATATTACACCTCGATAATATCGTAGCGGAGCTTAGGCGAAGCCCTGCGTCGGTAGAACATCATCATCGTCACCACGCCGTCGTGCTGACGAAACTCTCCCTCAACACTCGGGTGGATCGGAGTTCGAGGGACGTCATCGAGCTGAACGTGTGCTGAACTCGGAGGTGCCGTGCGTTCGGTACTTGATCGGTCGGATCGTGAAGACGTACGACTACATCAACCGCGTTGTGATAACGCTTCCGCTTTCGGTCTATGAGGGTACGTGCACAACACTCTCCCCTCTCGTTGCTATGCATCACCATGATCTTGCGTGTGCGCAGGAAATTTTGTGAAATAACTACGTTCCCCAACAGATACATACCATGTGCCTCGTCAAGCCGCTTGTTTACAAGCACGATATCGGCATCTGCCGCATCAAGTTGCCGCTTCAGTTCGGCAAACTCACCAGTCCGGCTAGCCACCGGACCCGCAGCCACCTGCACATGAAAGCAGCACGGTTATTACCTGGGACTATGATCCTATATTTGCCGTCTTTTTCGACAGCAACCAGAGTCTCAGGGGCTACTATCTGCATAGGCCACACCTAGCGTGTGCGGTATCGTCCAAAAAATATATATTACTTTACGTACCTCAAAGCCTTTCAGCAGACTCATAAAAGCTTCATGCAACCCACTTTCGACGGATGAAATCCTCTCAACCACCGTGCCCATTAGCGCACGATGCGTTTCTGAGATAGCCGCTTGCTCCAGAAGATTCATCAGTGCGTCTGATCGCACATCGGACGGTTCCGGACTCTTTCTGTTGCTCTCCTTAGGAGCCGAATACCCCGGACTTCGGTTGGCCGAAGGTTTACCTTCTGGCCTTGGCAGATCAGGAGAAATCCTCCGTGACGACACCTCAGGGTCGCCCGCTTCACGAGGCGGGGAGGCACGGGGGGGTGTTTCGCTCTCCATCATCTCCGAAAGAAGATCCCCCGAAGACGAACTCTGTCGAGAAGGGCTACGATCCGAACTACAAGACACACGCCTCGGTTATCGTTCTCGGAAATGAAGCAGGATATATTTTGTAACACCCCGGATGTAACTTTCCATATTTGTAACTCCAACTCTTGCCATTTTCGGCCAGGTGATATGATATTCCCTTCGTGGTCGAGTTTTGTTTCCGTTTTGCATTTTGTTTTTCTCATGCATCTCATATCATGTCATCATGTGCATTGCATTTGCATACGTGTTCGTCTCAGGCATCCGAGCTTTTTCCCCGTTGTCCGTTTTGCAATCCGGCACTCCCACCTCCTCCGGCGCACTCCTCTTGTTTATTTTCGTGAGCGGGTGTTGAACGTTCTCGGAATGGACCGAGGCTTGTCAAGTGGCCTTGGTATACCACCGGTCAAGTTTCGTTCCATTTGGAGGTCGTTTGGTACTCCAACGGTTAATCGGGTAACCGCAGATGCCTTCTGTGTGTTGCAGCAAAACCCCCTCTCTAAACAGCCCAAAACCCACCAAACTCTCTTTCATGCTCTAGGTCGTTCGATCACGATCATGTGGGCGAAAACCGCACCTCATTTGGAGCCTCCTAGCTCCCTCTACCTATATATTTGCATCCCTCCCGAATTTACGTTCGCAGTCCAAACCCTAGCAGTTTTCCCTCTTCGCCGCCGGACGAAACCACCCCGCCGACGGACGTGTCCACTTCTCCGCCGCCGCCCGCGTCCAACCGGAGCCCGCCACCTGTCGCCGCCGCCCTCCCCACCGCGCGGCCCGCGCGGGCCCAGCGCCGGCCCCCGAGCCCGGTCGCGCCCCGCCGCCCTCGCGCCCTCGCCGCCTCCGCCGCGTCGCCGCCGTCGCCATCTTCGCCGGCCGCCGCCTCGCGCAGCGCGCTGCCGCCTCCTCGGTGTCCGTGCCCGAGTCCGGCGCCTCCTCGCCGCCCTCTCCCTCCGGCCGACGCCCTCTCCCTCCTCCCTCACCGGTCGAAGCTCCGGCGAGCTTGCGAGCTCCGGCGAGCTCGAACTACACCAGAGCCCGATCCAGATCTGAACAGTATCCCGAAGGTTGACTTTTCCCGTATCCCGAAATTCTCCGTCATTTTATTTTACAGTATGTGCCCATGTTCATAGCATCGTAACTCTCTGCATATAGCTCCGTTTCACACGTGTGATATATCGAAATGTTCGCCTCGTGATGCTCTACATTTTGTTCCATTGCACCATGTTCATTAGAGTCCATCTTGATGCCCAAATCTCTGGTGCAAGAGTGCTAGTTGCTGTTATCTGCTGTTACTTAGCAGAACTTGGTGATTTGTTATTTTTGTTGCATTTAATCTGTGCATCTTATGGGCATGAGCTCTACATGTGTTTTGTTGTATTCCATGCCATCTTTACATAGGTGTATGCCATGTATTTTTGTGATCTCTGTAGTGACTATCACAAGCATGCAAACTAGGCTCCGTAATGTTTCTGATTTCAGGGACTTAGTATTTCCTCCAAGTCTGTCTGCTGTTATTTTGTTGCCATGTAAACTTGATGCTACAGAGAGATACATGCTTATTTTGGAGATGTTCAGTAAGAATGTTTTGTAGATATGGTTGTAATTGATCCAATCCTGCCCTTGTTTGCAATTATGGAGTGCCATAGCATGACTCAATCTTGCTCTACTTTTGCTATAAAATATTTCTGGCAGATTGTTAACATGATATTCAATTTTGCCAAGCTTGTTGTAGTTGTTTCATCCATGCTATGTATTTGCTCTTGCCGTGGATAGCTTCATAATCATTCTATATTCCTGTAGGTATGCTTGTTTTGTCATGCGTAGCTCTGTAGTGAGTGCTTCAAGTTCACCAAGATGCCTTCATATTATTGTTTCTGCCATGCTCTGTTTTCTGCCAAGTCTGAAACCTGTTAACGAAACTTGCTATGTTTACATGGTTGCCATCATATCTGCTGGTCCTTTTTGGCTTATGGTCAGTAAGGCACTTTTGTCATATGCTTTTACTAGAATACTGTCATGCCTTGTTTTGCATGTTAAGTTCCTGTAGCATGTTGATTTCGTGCTCTGAACATTGCTACCTGATGCTGTTTCTGCCATGTCCAGTAATTTCACCAAGTCTGTGAACCTGTTATCTTTTGCACTTTTGCCATGCTTGTTTGAACCTGCTATGGTGTGATCTAGCCGTAGCTCAGTGTTCACCTTTTGTCAAGCATCTTCTGTAGTTTACTGCCGTATGCTTTGTTGCTATGTTGGGGTGCTGTAGCATTGTTACTTGTTGCATCCTAAGTGCTATCATGCTGTTATTCGCAAATTCGTGTCATTCTTGTTTTGCTTGCCATTTGCAAACCGTGCATCCGTTTCCGGTGATCTTTATATCGATTTCAACCGAAATCATCTTATCTTTCCAGCGGCATGCTTGGTTTGCCAAATTACTGCCTTGTTCATCATTTTTTTCTTCCGGAGCACGCATATGCATCGCATATCATATCTTGCATATCATTCATGTATTGCGTCATGTTGCTTGTGCATTTCCCGTGATTGATTGTGGTTCCATTGCTTGTGTTCTTGTCTTGGGTAGAGCTGGGAGACGAGTTCGTGAACGAGGAACCTGTTGAGTACGCTTACGAGGATCAAGCTTTCGACAACTCTGAGAACCTTGCAGGCAAGATGACCACCCCTCGAAATCACTTCTATCTTTGCTTTGCTAGTTGTTCGTTCTATTGCCATGCTGCGCTACCTACCACTTGCTATATCATGTCTCCCATATTGCCATGTCGGCCTCTAACCATCCTTTCCTAGCAAACCATTGTTTGGCTAAGATACCGCTTCTGCTCCGCCCTTCTTATAGCGTTGCTAGTTGCAGGTGAAGTTGAAGTTTGTTCCATGTTGGAACATGAATATGTTGGGATATCACAATATCTCTTATTTAACTAATGCATCTATATATTTGGCAAAGGGTGGAAGGCTCGGCCTTATGCCTGGTGTTTTGTTCCACTCTTGCCGCCCTAGTTTTTCGTCATACCGGTATTATGTTCCTTGAGTTTGCGTTCCTTACGCGGTTGGGTGATTTATGGGACCCCCTTGACAGTTCGCCTTGAATAAAACTCCTCCAGCAAGGCCCAACTTTGGTTTTACCATTTGCCACCTAATCCTTCCCCCCCCCCCGGGTTTTCGCGAGCCCGAGGGTCATCTTTATTTAAACCCCCGGGCCAGTGTTCCTCTGAGTGCTGGTCCAAACTAGAGCCACTTGCAGCGCCACCTTGGGGAAACTCAAGGATTGGTTTTAGTTGTACGTAGTGTTCATCCGGTGTGCCCTGAGAACGAGATATGTGCAGCTCCTATCGGGATTTGTCAGCACATTCGGGCGGCTTTGCTGGTCTTGTTTTACCATTGTCGAAATGTCTTGTAAACCGGAATTCCGAGTCTGATCGGGTCTTTCCGGGAGAAGATTTATCCTTCGTTGACCGTGAGAGCTTATAATGGGCTAAGTTGGGACACCCCTGCAGGGTATTATCTTTCGAAAGCCGTGCCCGCGGTTATGAGGCAGATGGGAATTTGTTAATGTCCGGTTGTAGAGAACTTGTCACTTGACCCAGTTAAAATACATCAACTGTGTGTGTAGCCGTGATGGTCTCTTCTCGGCGGAGTCCGGGAAGTGAACACGGTTTGAGTTATGAATGAAGTAAGTAGGAGATTAGGATCACTTCTTGGTCATTACTAGTTGACGACCGTTCCGTTGCTTCTCTTCTCGCTCTCACTTGCGTATGTTAGCCACCATATATGCTTAGTGCCTGCTGCAGCTCCACCTCATTACACCATCCTTTCCTACAAGCTTAAATAGTCTTGATCTCGCGGGTGTGAGATTGCTGAGTCCTCGTGACTCACAGATTCTACCAAACAGTTGCAGGTGCCGACGATGCCATTGCAGATGATGGGATCGACCTCAAGTGGGAGTTCGACGAGGAACGTGGTCGTTACTATGTGTGTTTTCCTGATGATCAGTAGTGGAGCCCAGTTGGGACGATCGGGGATCTAGAATTTGGGGTTATCTTATTTTCATTCGGATTTTGACCGTAGTCGGTCTATGTGTGTATTTTGGATGATGTATGGATCATATTTATGTATTGTGTGAAGTGGCGATTGTAAGCCAACTCTCGTTATCCCATTCTTGTTCATTACATGGGATTGTGTGAAGATGACCCTTCTTGCGACAAAACCACAATGCGGTTATGCCTCTAAGTCGTGCCTCGACACGTGGGAGATATAGCCGCATTGTGGGCGTTACATATTTACTATAAAGTACTTTCGTTTACTTATAGCTCGGTAGAGGGCTGGTCCCCTTGCGGGTACTGTGCGGTAAGGATGCCCTCCGGGGTAGGACCCTTCGACAAAGGATTCTTCCCTCGCTTGGAGACCATTACTTCCAAGTCTTCAGAGGCGGTCCTCTTCCTTCCCTGGGGAGAGGGAGTTTTAGATTCTTCCCCCCCCCCCCCCGGTTATCCTTCTTCGTGGAGGCACTAATTCCCCCGGTTTGGATGAATAGTGAGTGAGGCTCGCTCTCGGCTTCTTTGTTCCTCCCTTTACCTTCCCCTGATGGCGCTTGATAAGGCACAAGCTCAAGCATCCTGGCTAGTACAGGATCCGATGAGCCCTCGGGAAGGGGGGCCGAACACCTGATCATCTTTGCCTTTTTAATCCAGTCCTGGTCAAAAGGAGACTTTTCAGAATGATGTTGTGATAAATTAAAAGACAACGTGTTCGACCGCGGAATTACTTACTTGAGTGTCTGGACAATTGCAGTTCAGACCCGCATCCTCGGAGGTGTCCGGATACTCTATTTGTGATCCGAAGAACGATCTGTACATCTCTTCGAGCGTCACGCCGAAGAAGTGCTGAATAGTTCGCGGTCCTTCCGGGTTGAACTCCCACATACGGAGAGATCGACGTTTGCAAGGCAGGGCTCGACGAACTAGCATAACTTGCATTACCTTAACAAGGTTGACATCTCTCTCGAGGAGATCTCGGATGCGACTCTGCAATGTCGGCACATCATTTACTGGCCCCTAGTCCAGCCCCTTGTTGACCCATGACGCCAGTTGTGGTGGGGGGCCCGAGCGGAAGGCAGGGGCGGCTACCCACTTAGTACCCCGGGGAGCTGTGATATAAAACCACTCCCCTTGCCATAAATTGGACACCTCCGGGAAGGAACCCTTTGGCCATGGAACATCGGCGCCTTTGCTTATTACGGCACCTCCGCACTCTGCGTGTCGCCCCTCAATCATCTTCAGCTTCACATTGAAGGTCTTGAGCCATAAGCCGAAGTGTGGGGTAATGCGGAGGAAGGCTTCACACACGATGATGAACGACGAGATGTGAAGGATGGAATCCGGAGCCAGATAATGGAAATCGAGCCCGTAGTAGAACATGAGCCCTCTTACAAAGGGATCTAGACTGAAACCTAGCCCTCGGAGGAAGTGGGAGACGAATACGACACTCTCGCCAGGTTCGGGAGTGGAAATGACCTGCCCTCGAGCAGGTAGCCTGTGCGAGATTTCACCGGTCAAATACCTAGCTTCTCTTAGCTTCTTGATGTCCTCCTCTGTGACGGAGGAGGGCATCCACCGACCTTGAAGGTTGGATCCAGACATGATTGTAGGTCCGAAGCGCCTAGCCTGAGCCTTGGGTGTTGGAACTCAAGGTGGGGGAAGGATTCGATTGAGCGCGAGAAGAAGGGGACAGGCCTAGGCCTCTTTATAAAGAGGATGAATATCAAGCGTCCTCCGCGTGGCCGTTTGGGACTTGCCTAAAATCGAGGAGTCATACCAACAGGCACGATTGGGTTACCCATACCCTTATTGATGAGAACCCCGTGAAAAAAGGGACACGATCTCTGCTTCGACAGGACGTGCCAATAAAAACCGCCTCGCAACACGTGCAGTGGCAGGCTCGGAAAAACGGTTCGTCATGACCAGACCACGACAGTACGTCACATTATGAAAAGCTGTCGGAAGATTAGATTTGTGGAAATATTATTCTCTCTACGGTGGTATGTGGAATTTGTTTTGCAGAGCCGGACACTATCCTTGTGTTCAAAATCTTCTATGGAGTATTCGGAGGAGGAACCCGCCTTGCAATGCCAAAGACAATCTACGTGCCGGACTCATCGTCATTGAAGCCTGGTTCAGGGGCTACTGAGGGAGTCCTGGATTAGGGGGTCCTCGGACAGCTGGACTATATCCTTTGGCCGGACTGTTGGACTCTGAAGATACAAGATTGAAGACTTCGTCCCATGTCCGGATGGGACTCTCCTTGGCGTGGAAGGCAAGCTTGGCAATACGGATATGTAGATCTCCTCCCTTGTAACCGACTCTGTGTAACCCTAGCCCCCTCCGGTGTCTATATAAACCGGAGGGTTTAGTCCGTAGGACAACAATCATACCATAGGCTAGCTTCTAGGGTTTAGCCTCTACGATCTCGTGGTAGATCAACTCTTGTAATACTCATATCATCAAGATCAATCAAACAGGAAGTAGGGTATTACCTCCATCGAGAGGGCCCGAACCTGGGTAAACATTGTGTCCCCTGCCTCCTGTTACCATCCACCTTAGACGCACAGTTCGGGACCCCCTACCCGAGATCCGCCGGTTTTGACACCGACAACAACAAGGGACTCTTCTGCCTCTGCGCGGCTGCGCTCGTGCTGCAGGCGACCAAGGTTGATGGCGACTTTTAGTTGGCGCCATTCGTGCTCTAGGAGAAGTCCCTCCGCCCCAAGACGCGTGTCAACGTCGACAAGCTCCATCTCAAGACGGCCTAGCGCGCTCGTTGCTTCTCGGAGAAGGTCATGACGGACGGCACTGCGCTCCCGTGCGAGCTCCATTGCTCGGTCGGGCCCTTCCTCCGCGCCCCGGTTGGTTGGAGGGGCGCGTGATGACTCACCCGTCTCCGGTGGGGGACTACGAGCTGGAGCTCCTACGACCGCTCCCCCAGCCTGGGGTGGGGCATGGTGCGGTCCTACCTCGCTGCTTGAAGGGGTTGTCGCACGGATCGCCCAGCTGCCAGGAAGAACCAGCGGGGGAGCCCTCGGCATGGCCTCCGTGCCCCAGAGGTTGCTCCATAGGAAGGACGCCAGTAGTGCAGGCCTGCGGCCCCCCGGGGCGGCCCTGGCTCGTGTACATACGCCACCACGCGCGCAACCGACCGGCTCGTGAGGCCTAAGGTCGCGACGGGACCGGTGGCCTCCGAAGGTCGCACTCGGGACGCGCTCGCCCCCGCAACAGAAGGGATCCTTAGGGACAAAAGTCAGAAGAAGATGCAATATGCAAGAGTCAAGGGAAGGGCGAGGTACTTACTCGTCCACGGCTATCCACTTCCTCCTTTTCAGGGTCCTTGGGACAGGGTTGCAATGGCTCCCGAGCCCCTTCCTCTTACGGGATGCCTCACGATTCGCGAGGGCTTGTTGGGGGCTGGCGCGTAGCCCTCCGCGGCGGGGATAGATGCTGCATCCGTGGGCGGTGCTCCTCCCTCGCTGCCCATGGGGCCGAGGGCGGCCACTTCGGGAGCACATGGTGGCGCCTGCTCCCTAGCAGCCACCTCAGGAGCACATGGTGGCGCCTGCTCCCCAGCGGCCACCTCAGGAGCACATGCAGGCGCCCGCTCCCCCGCAACCACCTCAGGAGTGCTAGGCGATGCCCGCTCCCCCAGAACCACCTCAGGAGCGCGCACCTCGGGGTCTATGGGTGTAGGATTCACCAAGAGGGGGTTGTCACGAGACCCCTCATGAAGGAAATATGCCCTAGAGGCAATAATAAAGTTGTTATTTATATTTCCTTATATCATGATAAATGTTTATTATTCATGCTAGAATTGTATTAACCGGAAACTTAGTACATGTGTGAATACATAGACAAATAGAGTGTCCCTAGTACGCCTCTACTAGACTAGCTCGTTAATCAAAGATGGTCAAGTTTCCTGACCATAGACATGTGTTGTCATTTGATGAACGGGATCACATCATTAGAGAATGATGTGATGGACAAGACCCATCCGTTAGCTTAGCATTATGATCGTTTAGTTTTATTGCTATTGCTTTCTTCATGACTTATACATGTTCCTCTGACCATGAGATTATGCAACTCCCGAATACCGGAGGAACACTTAGTGTGCTATCAAATGTCACAACATAACTGGGTGATTATAAAGATGCTCTACAGGTGTCTCTGAAGGTGTTTGTTGAGTTGGCATAGATCAAGATTAGGATTTATCACTCCATGTATCGGAGAGGTATCTCTGGGCCCTCTCAGTAATGCACATCACTATGAGCCTTGCAAGCAATGTGACTAATGAGTTAGTTACGGGATAATGCATTACGGAACGAGTAAAGAGACTTGCCGGTAACGAGATTGAACTATGTATGAGGATACCGACGATCGAATCTCGGGCAAGTAACATACCGATGGCAAAGGGAACAACGTATGTTGTTATGCGGTTTGACCGATAAAGATCTTCGTAGAATATGTAGGAGCCAATATGAGCATCCAGGTTCCACTATTGGTTATTGACCGGAGATGTGTCTCGGTCATGTCTACATAGTTCTCGATCCCGTAGGGTCCGCACGCTTAACATTCAATGACGATTTGTATTATGAGTTATGTGATTTGATGACTGTTGAGGATATAGACCTTAGAGGCACCCGCCAGGAGGGGCCGGGTTACTCGTATGGTCGTTGCCAGAAGCTCGGAGCCAAGCTTGAAGACGATGGGCCAGAGATGGGCTAAGACCCGGATACGGCTTAAATCATTATTATGGTAGAACTTGTAGTGTAAGGCAAGTATGATTGAGAGTCCGAGCCGGACACTCTTATGAGCCGGCCGGGACTGTAAGGGCTGCTGGGTGTAGCCTCCCTATATAAAGGGACGACCCGGCGGCGGTTTAGGGACAAGAACAATCTCATCGAGAGCTGGGCATAGCAGTTTAGCTCCCTGGTGATCGTAACCCTAATCAATACCACCTCAAACTGGACGTAGGCTTTTACCTTCACCGTAAGGGGCCGAACCAGTATAAACCCTCGTGTTCCTTGTCCCACATTAACCCCTTCAAGCTTCCAAGTTGCGATGGCTCCACGAATAAGTCCTAGCTCGAGGACATCTGCCGTGACAATTCCACGACAGTTGGCGCCCACCGTGGGGCCAGCGCACGGTGGATTTGAGTTCTTGAAGGGCAGCTTCGAAGGGCTCAAGGGATACGCTGTGGGCCGGATGACCAAGAGTCGTCGCGGCAAGCTCTACATCGACGATGCAAACTGGGGCCCCGACGCCGGCTCAATTGCATACGGGTATCGGGTCCCCTTCGGCAGAATTCATGTTTTCATTGGCAAGATTGGTGAGCCGGGCCCTGAGTCGGGTCTCTGCGCTGATCTCATCGAGACGGCTCAGCTTGCGCGACCCGCCCAGGCCCGGCCTGCCTTAAGGCATGCTTTTGTGGGGTGCATCCATGGAGGACTCTCCGATCAATCTGGATCTGGTGATGAGACGGCCGCCGGCTCTGATGGCGAGTCGGCCACCGATGAGTCAAACTCGTTGTACCAACTTCAAGATGGCAGGCTCATGGGTTGTTCCGATGGTGACAGTATTCCGGACCTGTTTGAGCCGCCGAGTCAGGTTCGAGTCTTTATGGCCGGTGCGCAGCCTGTTCAGAACCCCGCTGCTGGAGCGGGAAACCCGGCGCCTTCTCCGGCTCAGGTGCTGATGGATCTCACGGACAAGATGACGGCCCTGTTAATCGCCACAGTTGACCCGGCAGATCAAGCTCAGCACGATGCCGAGGTGGCACAGTTAAAATTGGATCTAATAAAAGCTAAAGAGGATCTCGCAGCGGAAGGGATCAGGCTGGCTGCGGAGAGGGCGGCTCTCGATGCCCAAACTCAGCTGATCCAGGCGCAGTCTTTCCAACTCACGATGGATCAAAACGCGGCAAATGAGGTCCTGAGAAGGAGGCATCAAAAGGCCCAATCTCGACTCCCTCCGGTTTATGATCCACGCAACCTCTTCAACACGCCAGGTGCAAGGTCCAGTAACCCGCCAGGGATCATAGCGCCCGGGTCTGGACCCCTTATTCAGCCACGAGTGATGGGGCCTCCCCAGGTGCCCCCTGCCCCGCCTCAGTACGTGCCAATACCCCCGGGTCATTATAATAACCCGCTGGAGAACATGGTCGCTGCGGCAGCACAACTGGCGGCTCTACCGGTTGACGGCGACTCTCCGACGGTATTGAGACCCGCCGGGTCAGGGAACTCCTTCAGACAGCACTGGCGCAGCAAGAGGCGTACTCCTACAGCCGGGACAGGATCCACTCGACCCCTCGTCTAGGCCAGAGCCCGAGTTACAGCCGGCACATGGTCTCAGCAACCGGCTCAAGTAATGTCCGACGCCATGACCCGCCCCCTGGCCATGGCCCGGCTCATAATGGAGCCTTTTACGCAGCAGACCAAGCGCGGCAAGAGGCGGAGCAAGTACCTCAGCTGACGGCTTACCAGACCGCCCCCCCCGGCTTACCCGACGACTTCCATTGATGTGGGTATCCCTACCAGGACCGGGGGTGTCCCTTGTTTAGTGCCAGCTATCCGTAATGAACGTCTACCTAAGGACTTCAAGGGCCCTAGGAAGGTGCCTAACTACACAGCTGACTTGCAACCCGCAGCGTGGATCGAGAGTTATGAGATGGCTGTGGAGCTACTGGAGGTCAGTGAGGCGGCCATGGCCAAATATTTCACCATGATGTTGGATGGGACTGCCCGCACTTGGTTGAAAGGGCTACCACCGAACTCCATCGGATCTTGGGCTGAGCTGAAAGCCCGGTTCATCCAAAACTTCAAGGATACCTGTAGGCAGTCTATGTCAATTGTGGATTTGACTAACTGTAAGCAGCAGGAGGGTGAATCCACGACTCATTGGGTTCGCCGGGTCAAGGAGATCATACATTCATCAGATAAGATGGATGCCGGCTCTGCAGTCTTAATGTTGGAACAAAATTGTCGCTTCGTGCCCCTGAAGATGAAACTCGGGCGGCTTAAGCGCGACTGCAGTGACATGGGCACGCTAATGGCGGCTCTTGTCAAGTACGCCGATTCTGATGGTACCAAGGATCCCCCTTCAGATGATGAAAGGGCAGGGAAGGGAAAGAAGAATGGCAATGGCAAGGGTCCCCAGCATAACCCGGGGAACCAAGGAGGAGGCAAGCGCAAGGCCGATGGCAGCCTAGAGTTTGTAGCCAACGCCAGCTCACAAGGTAATAACCAGCGACGCAAGGGGAGACCCCCTCCCCGCGGCGGCGGGTCAGGTCCGACGCTGGAGCAGCTGTTGAATGAACCTTGTCCAAGGCATGGCTCTTGAGAGAAGCCAGCGACTCATCTATGGAAGGATTGTGCAATCATGAAAGCCTTTAAAAACTACAATGGCCCGGGCGGCGGCTCAGGCGCCGGCGGCTTTCATGGCCCGGGGGGCGGCTCAAATTCTGGTCCTCAGAATGGTCAAGGGGGCTTTAATCAACAGTCTGGCCAGGGTCATCAACAGCAGCAGGGGGGTTATCAGACCAATCCAAAGCAGCTTAGCGGTGGACAGTATCATGTGTTTACCACTAGTTTGTGCAAGCGAGATCAGAAGCTTCACAAGAGGGCTGTGAATGCGGTTGAGCCGGCGGTCCCACGCTACTTGCGGTGGTCTGAGCAGCCTATAGTGTGGAGTAGGGAGGATCACCCTCCCCGGGTGGATAACCCGGGCCACTTGGCCTTAGTGGTGGCTCCTCAAGTGGGAGGATATAAGTTCACAAAGGTGCTCATGGATGGAGGCAGCAGCATCAACATCCTCTATTATGAGACCTTTCGCCGTATGGGGTTGGTTGATAAGAACCTCAGCCAGTCAAACACCATCTTCCATGGTGTAGTACCTGGTAAGTCGGCTTATCCAGTTGGCAAGATCGAATTGGAAGTGGCCTTTGGTGATGAGAACAACTACAGGGTGGAGAAATTGACCTTTGAGGTGGTCAAGATAAGAAGTCCATACCATGCTATATTTGGACGGCCGGCTTACGCCAAGTTCATGGCACGGCCGTGTTATGTGTACTTACAGCTCAAAATGCCGGGTCACAATGGGACTATTACGGTTCACGGCAGCTGGAAAGTGGCTCTGGAGTGTGAGGAAGGCGACGCGGCTTATGCAGAATCTGTGTGTGCTACAGAGGAGTTGAAGTTTTACAAAGACAATGTTGACCCAACAGATATGACCTCTCTGAAAGAGCCAACCACAGAACAAGAGCCGGCAATGAAATTTAAGTCAGCTGATGAGACTAAACTTGTTGATTTTGTTCCAGGTGACTCATCTCAGCAGTTTAGCATCAGTGCAAATCTGGATCCAAAATAGGAAAGCGCGCTCATCGAGTTCATCCGTGAGAATAGGGACATCTTCGCGTGGAAACCTTCTGACATGCCAGGTGTACCTAGAGAACTCGCTGAGCATACTCTCAATGTTGATCCGAAATTTAAGCCGGTCAGACAGTTCCTTCGGTGGTTTAATGAGGAAAGGCAGAAGGCTATTGGTGAAGAAGTAGCCCGACTCTTGGCGGCCGGGTTTATCGTTGAAGTCTTTCACCCAGAGTGGTTGGCCGGGACTCTAAGGGCTGCTGGGCGTCAGCCTCCCTATATAAAGGGACGACCCGGCAGCGGTTTAGGGACAAGAACAATCTCATCGAGAGCCGGGCATAGCAGTTTAGCTCCGTGGTGATCGTAACCCTAATCAATACCACCTCAAACTGGACGTAGGCTTTTACCTTCACCGTAAGGGGCCGAACCAGTATAAACCCTCGTGTTCCTTGTCCCGCATTAACCCCTTCAAGCTTCCTAGTTGCGATGGCTCCACGACTAAGTCCTAGCTCGAGGACATCTGCCGTGACAATTCCACGACAGTTGGCGCCCACCGTGGGGCCAGCGCACGGTGGATTTGAGTTCTTGAAGGGCAGCTTCGAAGGGCTCAAGGGATACGCTGTGGGCCGGATGACCAAGAGTCGTCGCGGCAAGCTCTACATCGACGATGCAAACTGGGGCCCCGATGCCGGCTCAATTGAGTACGGGTACCCGGTCCCCTTCGGCGGAATTCATGTTTTCATTGGCAAGATTGGTGAGCCGGGCCCCGAGCCGGATCTCTGCGCTGATCTCATCGAAACGGCTCAGCGCGCATGACCCGCCCGGGCCCGGGCTGCCTTAAGGCGCGCTTTTGTGGGATGCATCCATGGAGGGCCCTCTGATCCATCTGGGTCTGGTGATGAGGTGGCCGCCGGCTGTGACGGCGAGTCGGCCACCGATGAGTCAAACTCGTTGTACCAACTTCAAGATGGCAGGCTCATGGGTTGTTCCGATGGCGACAGTATTCCGGACCTATTTGAGCCGCCAAGTCAGGTTGGAGTTTTTATGGCTGGTGTGCAGCCTGTTCAGAACCCCGCTGCTGGAGCGGGAAACCCGGTGCCTTCTCCGGCTCAGGTGCTAATGGATCTCACGGACAAGATGACGGCCCTATTAACCACCACGGTTGACCCGGCGGATCAAGCTCGGCACGATGCGGAGGTGGCACAGTTAAAATTGGATCTGGTGAAGGCTAAAGAGGATCTTGCAGCGGAAGGGATCAGGCTGGCTGCGGAGAGGGCGGCTCTCGATGCCCAAACTCAGCTGATCCAGGCGCAGTCCTTCCAACTCACGATGGATCAAAACGCGGCCAATGAGGTCCTGAGAAGGAGGCATCAAAAGGCCCAATCTCGACTCCCTCCAGTTTACGATCCACGCAACCTCTTCAACACGCCAGGTGCAAGGTCCAGTAACCCACCAGGGATCATAGCGCCCGGGTCTGGACCCCTTATTCAGCCACGAGTGATGGGGCCTCCCCAGGTGCCCCCTGCCCCGCCTCAGTACGTGCCAATACCCCCGGGTCATTATAATAACCCGCTGGAGAACATGGTCGCTGCGGCAGCACGGCTGGCGGCTCTACCAGTTGACGGCGACTCTCCGACGGCTATTGAGATCCGCCGGGTCAGGGAACTCCTTCAGACAGCACTGGCGCAGCAAGAGGCATACTCCTACAGCCGGGACAGGATCCACTCGACCCCTCGTCCAGGCCAGAGCCCGAGTTACAGCCGGCACATGGTCTCAGCAACCGGCTCAAGTAACGTCCGACGCCATGACCCGCCCCCTGGCCATGGCCCGGCTCATAATGGAGCCTCTTACGCAGCAGACCAAGCGCGGCAAGAGGCAGAGCAAGTACCTCAGCTGACGGCTTACCAGACCCCCTCGGTTTACCCGACGACTTCCATTGATGTGGGTATCCCTACCAGGACCAGAGGTGTCCCTTGTTTAGTGCCAGCTATCCGTAATGAACGTCTACCTAAGGACTTCAAGGGCCCTAGGAAGGTGCCTAACTACACAGCTGACTTGCAACCCGCAGCTTGGATCGAGAGTTATGAGATGGCTATGGAGCTACTGGAGGTCAATGAGGCGGCCATGGCCAAATATTTCACCATGATGTTGGATGGGACTGCCCGCACTTGGTTGAAAGGGCTACCACCGAACTCCATCGGATCTTGGGCTGAGCTGAAAGCCTGGTTCATCCAAAACTTCAAGGATACCTGTAGGCAGTCTATGTCAATTGTGGATTTGACTAACTGTAAGCAGCAGGAGGGTGAATCCACGACTCATTGGGTTCGCCGGGTCAAGGAGATCATACATTCATCAGATAAGATGGATGCCGGCTCTGCAGTCTTAATGTTGGAACAGAATTGTCGCTTCGTGCCCCTGAAGATGAAACTCGGGCGACTTAAGCGCGACTGCAGTGACATGGGCACGTTAATGGCGGCTCTTGTCAAGTACGCCGATTCTGATGGTACCAAGGATCCCCCTTCAGATGATGAAAGGGCAGGGAAGGGAAAGAAGAATGGCAATGGCAAGGGTCCCCAGCATAACCCGGGGAATCAAGGAGGAGGCAAGCGCAAGGCAGATGGCAGCCTAGAGTTTGTGGCCAACGCCAGCGCGTAAGGCAATAACCAGTGACGCAAGGGGAGGCCCCCTCCCCGAGGCGGCGGGTCAGGACCTTCACTAGAGCAGCTGTTGAATGAGCCTTGTCCGAGGCACGGCTCTAGAGAGAAGCCAGCGACTCATCTATGGAAGGATTGTGCAATCATGAAGGCCTTTAAAAACTACAATGGCCCGGGTGGCGGCTCAGGTGCCGGCGGCTTTCATGGCCCGGGGGGGGGGCTCAAATTCTGGTCCTCAGAGTGGTCAAGGGGGCTTTAATCAACAGTCTGGCCAGGGTCATCAACAGCAGCAGGGGGGTTATCAGACCAATCCAAAGCAGCTTAGCGGTGGACAGTATCATGTGTTCACCACTAGTTTGTGCAAGCGAGATCAGAAGCTTCACAAGAGGGCTGTGAATGCGGTTGAGCCGGCGGTCCCACGCTACTTGCGGTGGTCTGAGCAGCCTATAGTGTGGAGTAGGGAGGATCACCCTCCCCGGGTGGATAACCCGGGCCACTTGGCCTTAGTGGTGGCTCCTCAAGTGGGAGGATATAAGTTCACAAAGGTGCTCATGGATGGAGGCAGCAGCATCAACATCCTCTATTATGAGACCTTTCGCCGTATGGGGTTGGTTGATAAGAACCTCAGCCAGTCAAACACCATCTTCCATGGTGTAGTACCTGGTAAGTCGGCTTATCCAGTTGGCAAGATCGAATTGGAAGTGGCCTTTGGTGATGAGAACAACTACAGGGTGGAGAAATTGACCTTTGAGGTGGTCAAGATAAGAAGTCCATACCATGCTATATTTGGACGGCCGGCTTACGCCAAGTTCATGGCACGGCCGTGTTATGTGTACTTACAGCTCAAAATGCCGGGTCACAATGGGACTATTACGGTTCACGGCAGCCGGAAAGTGGCTCTGGAGTGTGAGGAAGGCGACGCGGCTTATGCAGAATCTGTGTGTGCTACAGAGGAGTTGAAGTTTTACAAAGACAATGTTGACCCAACAGATATGACCTCTCTGAAAAAGCCAACCACAGAACAAGAGCCGGCAATGAAATTTAAGTCAGCTGATGAGACTAAACTTGTTGATTTTGTTCCAGGTGACTCATCTCAGCAGTTTAGCATCAGTGCAAATCTGGATCCAAAATAGGAAAGCACGCTCATCGAGTTCATCCGTGAGAATAGGGACATCTTCGCGTGGAAACCTTCTGACATGCCAGGTGTACCTAGAGAACTCGCTGAGCATACTCTCAATGTTGATCCGAAATTTAAGCCGGTCAGACAGTTCCTTCGGCGGTTTAATGAGGAAAGGCAGAAGGCTATTGGTGAAGAAGTAGCCCGGCTCTTGGCGGCCGGGTTTATCGTTGAAGTCTTTCACCCAGAGTGGTTGGCTAACCCGGTGCTCGTACTCAAGAAGAACGGCACCTGGCGGATGTGTGTGGACTACACGGACTTGAACAAGGCGTGTCCGGCTGATCCTTTTGCCCTCCCCCGTATTGATCAAATCATTGATGCTACGGCATGTTGTGCACGCTTAAGTTTCTTGGATGCTTATTTCGGATATCATCAGATTAAGATGGCAGTTAAGGACCAGGAGAAGACGGCGTTCATCACTCCCTTTGGAGCTTTCTGCTATGTGTCTATGCCCTTTGGACTCAAGTGTGCACAGGCGACTTACCAGCGTTGTGTACAGAACTGTCTTCATAAGCAGATCGGGCGCAATGTTCACGCATACGTGGACGATATTGTGGTTAAATCCATCAAAGAGGAAACCCTGATAGATGATTTAAGGGAAACCTTTGATAATCTCCGGGTCTATAAGATGATGCTTAACCCGGCCAAGTGTGTCTTTGGTGTTCCTGCAGGCAAGCTCTTGGGTTTCTTGGTTTCTGACAGAGGCATTGAGGCTAACCCGGAGAAGATCAAGGCCATCACCTCCCTGGCTAAGCCGGCGTGTATAAATGACGTTCAGCGCTTGGCGGGTCGCATCGCTGCTTTAAGCCGGTTTATAAGCCGTTTGGGTGAGAAGGCCATGCCCTTATATCAGTTGATGAAGAAAACTGATAACTTTGTCTGGAATGATGCAGCTAATACCGCTTTTGAGGATTTGAAGAAGCAGCTGGCAGAGCCCCCAGTCCTTGCTGCTCTGGTTGATAAGGAGCCCTTACTACTGTATGTGGCGGCAAACGCACGAGCCGTCAGTGTGGCTATTGTGGTGGAGCGCAAGGAGGCGGGTAAGGAGCATCCGGCTCAGCGGCCGGTTTATTATGTCAGCGAAGTGCTCATTGAGTCCAAGCAGCGGTACCCGCATTGGCAGAAGCTGGTATATGGTGTGTTCATGGCGAGCCGGAAACTTAAGCATTATTTTCAGGGTCATCCCATCACTGTGGTCAGCTCTGCCCCCCTTGGCGATATCATTCACAACAGAGAGGCCACATGGAGAATTGCTAAGTGGGCTATAGAACTTGGACCTCATGGTCTCAAGTATGTGCCACGCACTGCTGTTAAATCTCAGGCCTTGGTGGATTTCATCAACGATTGGACAGAGTCACAAGTGCCCGAGCAAAAGCCGGATAACACATATTGGACTATTCACTTTGATGGATCCAGGCAGTTGGAGGGCTCGGGGGCTGGTGTTGTATTGGCTTCCCCTAAAGGTGACAAGTTCCATTATGTGCTACAGTTGATGTTTCCTTGCACTAACAATGCGGCTAAGTACGAGGCCTTGCTCCACGGTCTTCGGATGGCTAAGGAGATGAGCTTGAGCCGGGTAAGGTGCTTTGGTGACTCAGACTTGGTGGCTCAACAAGTATCAGGCAAGTGGGATTCTAAAGATCCTCTCATGGCGGCTTATCGCCGCGAGGTTGATGCAATTGCTGGGCACTTTCAGGGCTACCAAGTAGAGCACATTGATCGCAGGAAGAACGAGGCGGCTGATGCTCTAAGCCGGCTAGGCTCTCAGCGAAAGCCGGTGCCGCCTAACACTTTCCTGGACGTCCTGTATAACCCTTCGGTTAAGTTGCCTACAGAGGAAGACTTGGTTGTCCCTGACCCGGAGGCACGACTGGTGGCGGCTCTTCATGTCATACCAGACTGGACAATGCCATATCTGGCTTATATGACCCGGGGCGAGTTGCCTGAGGATGAAACTTTGGTCAGGCAAATAACCCGGCGGGCTAAGTCAATGATTGTTATCGATGGCGAATTGCATCATCGCAGTGTCACAGGAGCATTTCAGCGTTGTGTCTCCCCTGAGGAGGGTCAAGAGATCTTACGTGAGATCCATGAAGGGGATTGTGGCCATCATGCCGGCTCAAAGTCCCTTGTGGCCAAGGCTTTCCGTCATGGATTTTATTGGCTGACGGCTCATGCTGATGCAGAGGACTTGGTCAGCAAATGTGATGGTTGCCAGAGGTTTTCACGACGGGCTCACGTGCCGGCTCAGGAGCTGAGGATGATCCCAATCACTTGGCCCTTTGCGGTCTGGGGGCTTGATATGGTTGGGCCTTTTAAAAGGTCCAAGGATAAGAAGACCCACCTCTTGGTGGCAGTGGACAAATTCACAAAGTGGGTGGAAGCTGAGCCAGTTAGCAGGTGCGATGCAGCCACGGCGGTTCAATTTATGAAAAAGGTGATTTTCCGCTTTGGCTTTCCGCACAGCATTATAACTGACAATGGCACCAATCTCTCCAAAGGCGCCATGGAAGAGTTTTGTCAACGAGAGCATATCCGCCTTGATGTTTCCTCGGTGGCTCATCCTCAATCCAATGGTCAAGCTGAGAGAGCTAATTAGGAGATTCTGAAGGGCATCAAGCCCCGGCTTTTGGTCCCTTTGCAACGGACGCCGGGTTGTTGGGTGGAGGAGTTGCCCTCCGTGTTATGGAGCATCAACACTACTCCTAACAGGTCTACAGGCTTCACGCCTTTCTTCATGGTTTATGGAGCAGAAGCAGTCCTCCCCAGCGACATCCGTCACGACTCACCTCGTGTGGCGGCTTATGTTGAGACGGATAATGAACAGGCGCGCCAAGATGCTCTTGACTTGTTGGACGAACAGCGTGATGTGGCAGCAGCCCGTTCGGCGATTTACCAACAAGACCTGCGCCGTTATCATAGCCGCCGGGTCAAATCCCGGGTCTTCCAAGAAGGCGACCTCGTGCTCCGGCTCATCCAAGATCAAACAGATGCGCACAAGTTATCCCCACCTTGGGAAGGGCCCTTTGTGGTCAGCAAGAACTTGCACAACGGGTCCTATTACCTCATTGACGTTTGGGAGCACAAAGATTCACGTAAGTCGGAGGAAGAGACCCGTCGGCCGTGGAACATAGCTCAGCTTCGGCCATACTACACTTGAGCCACCGGCTCTCGTGGTGTACATATTTCTCTCAGCCATGTATATATTATGATAAGCAATAAATCAGGACCTCTGTCCTTTTTTCTCCCCCAAATATGCACGTGTTGTTTACATGATGACTTAAAGGAGGATCCGGCTTATGATTGTATTCGAATCTAGCCGTAAGCGGTAAAGTCACTTGGGGGCTTCTTGTTCAAACATGGGTCGTATTCGAACCAAAGAGAACATAGCTGTCGATACCCATTTGATTGGCAAAGTGCCGAGCTCATTGGGAGGTTATCTTTGGTCATATTTGAATCATAGTTTAACCCCTCTGAGAACCGACGTGGATCGTATTCGAATCAGCGTCGTTAAACAATTCTTAAAGTCACTTGGGGGCTTCCTGTTCAAACATGGGTCGTATTCGAACCAAAGAGAACATAGCTGTCGGTACCCTCTTGATTGGCATCGCCACACCCACTGGGGGCTATGTGATCGTATCCGAATCTTAGCTTAACCTCTTTGGGCCGGATCTCTAGTCGTATTCGAACCGGAAGCCCCTAAGTTCCTATGTTCTATCACAAGTTTACTCTGAGTATGTCAAGGTGTGTATGGCCGGGTCTCGCTTTGCAGGTTTAACTTTGGTTTACAGTGTTCGTTGAACACCATGGGTGTCATTAAGACAGGTAAATCGGAGTCAAGATACCAAACTTGTTACCCGGGTTATCTAAACCGGAAGTATGCTTACAGGCTGCTAAGTGTGTTATTACGGTTGTGTTAAGGACATAATTGAGGGCCAGTCTTTTTTGATTCATATTCCGGGTTATCTATCCAAAACACCTGACTCTCAAGGCGGTAAGCCGCCTCGAGACTTGTGATTTGCCTTTTTATGCAGGATACTTAAAGGCGCCTCTTTGAGGTTGAGAAAAACAAAGGGATGGTTATGACCCGGAGAAACATCAAAGAGACAATTTCAAAGGACTTTCGCATTCAATACGTGTACGATGGCATGACAGTTGAGGCACGGCAGAAATGAACTGTTGCACCTATTCTATTACAAAAACTCATCAAGTCTCAGACGGGTGGAACATTGTTTGGTAAACCGTCAGCCGAGTCACGATGCCCACTGAGTTGAAGTCTCCGGCTCGTTCCTGTCTTCTCCTCCGGCTGATCCCAACACCTGGAAGGTTGATGACTTCCAGTCGATGCCGCTGAGAGCTTCGAATTGGGCTTCCTCGTCAATTAGCCTGGCCGGGTCAATCTCCGGGGCGAAGGTGTGCTGACGAGCCGGAGGGATCAGGTTGAGGGCTTCATAGCGAGGGGTTGGAATCCTCTGATTCTCCGCATCATAACCCGGCTGGTACTTGGTCAGATCCGTGTCGTTCCCGATAAGAGTGGCCACCGGGCGCACAGCCTTCACGCACGCTGCGAAGTCTTTCTGATCGAAAGCTGAGCCGTCTTCCTTCAGGCTTGGGTAACCCAGGGCGATGTCTGCCGGGTCTAGCTCCGGCAGGAATGCCTTGGCCCGGCTCAGCGCGGCGATCGCTCCGGCTCTCGCAGAGGCCCGCCGCAGTTCTTGGATCCGCTGCGGCAGAACGGCGAGCCGGCGCAGGACTTCTGCCAGGTGAGTCGGCACCTCGTTGGATAGGGCCACCACAGCTAAGGCACGCTGTGACCCGGTGTAGAGCTGCTCCACCAGGGTATACACGGCCTTTAGCTTGGTGACCACGCTCTGGTTGAGGTTGGCACTTCTGGGACCTGTTTAACAGAATCAGGTAAGTCGGCGACAAGGGTGAATCATAAGATACAAACATTCTAACATTGATGAAAGCCGGGGAGGCGACTTACCGAAGATGGCGGCCACCATTTGGGAAACCTGGCGCTTTAGGCCGAAGAGCTCGGCGGTCTTCTCAGAGAGAGCCTTCTCCGCCTGTTCCGCCCGGGTCACCAGTGCGGCCTTCTCTTCGGCCCAGGCTTTTCTCTCAGCATCAAACTCGGTCTTTAACTTTTCTTGCATAGAAATGCTGGATACAAACTTGGCGTTTGCCTTCCGGGTCTCCATCTCCTGCATCTTCAGCCGGCTCTTGAGATCCGGAAGGTCCGCCTCTAGCTTCTTGCCCACAGCCTGTATAAATTTCCGGGTTATGACATGAGCAGTTACTATATAAGTCCCAAGCACTTTCCAAGCAAAGACACTTGGCACTTGGGGGCTAATGCATATTGAACGTATCTATCTACATACTGCCGGCTCAATTGAGTAAGCCGGAACCTAAGTCTACAACATATTCAATCATAAGTCGTCGACTTGGGGGCTAGCATGGCAAAGGTAACTATGCAGTAAGTAAGAAGACGGCAGAAGGATACCTCAGATTTTTGTTGGATTTTGTTTACCATGGCGACCTCCGCGTCCCGGCTCTTGTGCACCTGGCTGATGTAGCCAGAGACGAGCTCTCCAATGCTCAAGTTGGTGTAGTCGGGGTCCAGGTTCACCCGGTGGGGCTTCAGCAACTCTCCCTTAGCGGAGCACTTGGCCAGCACGGTCGGTCTCCCCGGCTCAACGAACTCCGTCCGGGTCGTCTGCTGGCGGAGCTGAGCCGGAGGCCTCCGGGTTAACCGAAGCTTCGGTCGTTGCCTTGGTAGCTAGGGCAGTGGCCTCAGGTGCCGTGTCCATTGGAGTGGTGGCTTCGGGGGCGGAGGCAGCTGGCGGCTCTTGAGCCGTCACCTCCGGTTCAGGTAAGTCCGGCACTCCGGCTGACCTGGTCTTCTTCGCTCTTTTGGTGAGCTTTGCCTGGGCGCTGAAAGGACAGAAACTTTCAGCACAAAGAGAGTAAGTACAGACAAGTATAATGTGAGATGGTTGTCATTACCCGGGCGCGGTCTTGAAAGTCGGAAGACTCGACTGCATAGAGTCACCCGAAGAAGGGGAGGTCTCCTGGTAATTGGAGTCAGAAGAGTTGAGTGGCTGACGGATAACACCCGCCAACGGGTGAAAAGGGTACAAGTGGGAAAAAACCTCAGTTCGGCGCTTCCTTGTTGCGTCGGGTAACCCGGCGGAGAGGTCGGTGTCCTTGTTGGTCCGGGTGTGACGCCGGCTTTCATGAACCTGTCGCTTCAAAATAAATTGAGGGTCTTGATAAGCTAAAGGATGTGAAAAGCTTACTTTCCGGGTTACCCTTCGGACTTTCAGCTGTGGCAAGGGCTCCGAGTCGGAGGAAAGTGACATTACCTCTTCAACCACCGGGTTACTGGCGCCGGTGTCATCCTGTCAATGAGCAAGTGTTGATAAGGCGGACAGCAACAACCAACAAATACAGCAAGAATTTAAAGGCTTAAGGGTTACCTCTGACTCGGAGCTGTCGCTTAATTGCATCAGCTCCGAAGCGGTAGGTCTGCTTCCTTTTTTGCGAGGGGCGGCTTTCTTCGCCTTCCTGGCCTTCTTGGCCGCCTCGTGGTCATATTTGACCCGCCAGAACTTATCATCAGCCTGAAAAATACAAGGATGAATTCTTAAAACGGTTCAGATGAAGGTTATAGGCAGAAGAAGATAAAAAGTTAAAGTCAGCGGCTTACCGCTAGGGCTGGATTGGTCTTGCAGAAGGGGGCTAACCCGGTCCTTCCGCAGTCTGCCAGGCTCTCGTTTAAAAGAGCCTTGGTCTCTTCCTCTGCAACGTCTTCTGGAAGATCATTGCGGCTGTGTCTCTGCGGGTCATCCTTTCGCCCTGTGTACTCACACATTAAGCCGGGGCGGCGGCTCAATGGGATCACCCCCCATGAGATCCAGACCCGGACCAGGTCGATTCCGTTCAGACCGTTGCCCAGGAGGGCCTTGATTTTGTTGATAGTAGGAAGAAGAGGCTGGCGCTCCACTTGAGTCAGCTTGTCCGACAGTGGGTGAGTCGGCTCCAGACGTGTTGGACGAAAGCCGGGCAGCGGGCTTTCGTCAGCCGGGGATGTATCTTGGCAGTAGAACCAAGTCATGTTCCAATCCTTTGGGTGGCTCGGCGGCTCTGCGTAAGGGAAAAGACAGTCCCTACGCCGCTGGATGGAGATGCTACCTAACTCCAGACTTGGCCCATTGGCACACTCATTCTGACGGTTTAAGTAAAAAAGCTCTCTGAAGAGCAGCAGACTAGGTTCTTCTCCTAGGTAAACCTCGCAGAAGACTTGAAAATTGCAGATGTTGGATACGGAGTTGGGTCCTATATCTTGAGGCCTCAAGTTGAAGAAGTTGAGCACGTCCCTGAAAAACTTTGAGCCGGGCGGTGCGAAGCCCCGGCTCATATGATCTGCGAAAATCACTACCTCCCTGTCCTTTGGTTGTGGTCTTTCTTCTGACGGGTCAGGGGCACGGTAGGACATGATGTCTTTCTTGGGCAGATATCCTGACTTAACAAAATCAGCTAGGGTCTCGTTGGTCACGTGGGACCTCATCCAGTTGCAAGTGATGGGAGCCTTGGGAGGCATGGTGAAAGTTGGCAGTCTATGACAAAAAGGAAAATGTCCGGGTTAATTATAAGCCAGAGATCTACAGTTCCAAACTAAGGTGGCGGCTTATGAAGGGGAATAATGATATATACTCAGGTGCAGTGGGTTACTTAAGCCGCAGGGCCATTCAGAATAAGTTGATTATCTACGGCCTTATCACAGTTAAGCCGGAGAAATCTACGAAGCATGGTTTTCTTTAAATCGGAGGATTCTACAGCGCGTGGTTTCTTTAAACCGGAATTATAAGCCGCCAAGATTCAATGGTTGCAGTTTTTACTAAGTGTGGTAAAACAGGTTTCACATACTGCAGTAACTTTTTTGGATCAAAATGGTCGGTCCAAAGAAAATTTTCTAGACCTAAAATACGGGCATAGGGGTTGTTCTTGAGCTCGAACGAAGCATTCATGCAGTAGAAAGAGATCTACGGGCATTTGAAATGAGTCCTAAACAACTGCCGCACTAGTTCTATGCAGGACTAACATCAAGCAGGAGCAGTAACTAGGAGAACTACCGAACTTGCGGGCAATGGTGACGAACACGAAGAACGTGGAGGAACCCTACTGCAGATCTACTCTACGGGGTGGTGAGAACTTACCGGAGCTGAAGAGGTGCGAGAGTCGCCGCCGTTTATCTGGTCCGAGTCAGGGTGATGCAGCGGCCAAGGTTGACGAAGACCGGAGGCGAGACGACGGCGGCGGACTGCGAGCTCAGTGAGAAAGGCAGCGGCGCGAGGAGGAAGAAGGGAGCGTGAGAAGAGCCCGTCGGGCCGGCCTATAAGTGGGCGCGAGATTCAAGGAGACCACGGCGTGGTTATCTCCCCCCACGACGCCTCGATTTTCGGAATGATAGTAAAAGCAAAGATCCGTTGCGGATCTGGCGGAGTAAAAAACGGACTTAATGGAGGATGACGTCACGGCGGATTATTCGGAGTCCAGAGGATGACGTCACTCCGGGTTATGGCCTTCACATGAATGGTAAGCCGAAGATTTTTTTCTGTCAGAAGAGTTGAAGATTGACATGAGCCGGCTCAAATCAATCTGGGGCCTAATGTTGAGGATATAGACCTTAGAGTCACCCGCCAGGAGGGGCCGGGTTACTCGTATGGTCGTTGCCAGAAGCCCGGAACCAAGCTTGAAGACGATGGGCTAGAGATGGGCTAAGACCCGGATACGGCTTAAAGCCCATAGTTACAATCATTATTATGGTAGAACTTGTAGTGTAAGGCAAGTATGATTGAGAGTCCGAGCTGGACACTCTTATGAGCCGGCCGGGACTCTAAGGGCTGCTGGGTGTAGCCTCCCTATATAAAGGGATGACCCGGCGGCGGTTTAGGGACAAGAACAATCTCATCGAGAGCTGGGCATAGCAGTTTAGCTCCCTGGTGATCGTAACCCTAATCAATACCACCTCAAACTGGACGTAGGCTTTTACCTTCACCGTAAGGGGCCGAACCAGTATAAACCCTCGTGTTCCTTGTCCCACATTAACCCCTTCAAGCTTCCTAGTTGCGATGGCTCCACGAATAAGTCCTAGCTCGAGGACATCTGCCGTGACAATTCCACGACAATGACCGAAGTTTGTTTGGAGTCCCGGATGAGATCACGGACATGACGAGGAGTCTCGAAATGGTCAAGAGGTAAAGATTCATATATTGGAAGGTTACATTCTGACACCGGAATGGTTTCGGGAAGTATCGGATAAGTGGGAAAGAGGAGAAGGGCCACAAGGGGAGGCCGTGCGCACCCCCCTCCCATGGCAAGTCCGAATTGGACTAGGGAGGGGGCGGCGCCCCCCTCTTTCCTTCTCCCTCTCTTCCTCCTTCCCTCTCTCCACCTCTTGGAAAGGAAGGGGACTCAACTAGGATTGGGAATCCTAGTTGGACTCCCCTTTGGCGCGCGCCCCCCTTGGCCGGCCTCCTCCTCCCCCCTCCTTTATATACGTGGGAGGGGGGCACCCCAAAGACACACCAAGTCTTCTCTTAGCCGTGTGCGGTGCCCCCCTCCACAGTTACACACCTCGGTCATATCGTCGTAGTGCTTAGGCGAAGCCCTGCGCCGGTAACTTCATCATCACCGTCGCCACGCAGTCGTGCTGACGGAACTCTCCCTCGTCCTCAACTGGATCAAGAGCTCGAGGGACGTCATCGTGTTGAACGTGTGCTGAACACGGAGGTACCGTACGTTCGGTACTTGGATTGGTTGGATCCTGAAGACGTTCGACTACATCAACCGCGTTACTAAACGCTTCCGCTTTCGGTCTACGAGGGTACGTGGACACACTCTCCCCCCCTCGTTGCTATGCTTCTCCTAGATAGATCTTGTGTGATCGTAGCAATTTTTTTGAAATACTACGTTCCCCAACGGTGGCATCCAAGCCAGGTCTATGCATAGATGTTATATGCACGAGTAGAACACAAAGAGTTGTGGGCGATAATAGTCATACTTCTTACCACCAACGTCTTACTTTGATTTGGGGGTATTGTTGGATGAAGCAGCCCAGACCGACATTACATGACCGCGTTCATGAGACTGGTTTTACGGACGTGCTTCGCACACAGGTGGCTAGCGGGTGTCAGTTTCTCCAACTTTAGTTGAATCGAGGTTGACTACGGCCGGTCCTTGTTGAAGGTTAAAACAGCACACTTGACGAAAAATCATTGTGGTTTTGATGCGTAGGTAAGAACGGTTCTTGGTAGAAGCCCGTAGAAGCCACGTAAAACTTGCAACAACAAAGTAGAGGACGTCTAACTTGTTTTTGCAGGGCATGTTATGATGTGATATGGTCAAAAAACATGATGAGATATAAATTGTTGTATGAGATGATCATGTTTCGTAACCATTATCAACAACTGGCAGGAGCCTTCTGGTTGTCGATTTATTGTATGAAATGCAATCGCCATGTAATTGCTTTACTTTATCACTAAGCGGTAGCGATATTCGTAGAAGCAATAGTTGGCGAGACGACAATGATGCTACGATGGAGATCAAGGTGTCAAGCCGGTGATGATGAAGATCATGGCGGTGCTTTGGAGATGGAGATCAAAGGCACAAGATGATGATGGCCATATCATGTCACATATTTTTGATTGCATGTGCTGTTTATCCTTTATGCATCTTATTTTGCTTAGTACGGCGGTAGCATTATAAGATGACCCCTCACTAAATTTCAAGGTATAAGTGTTCTCCCTGAGTATGCACCATTGCTACAATTCGTCGTGCCGAGACACCAGGTGATGATCGGGTGTGATAAGCTCTACGTTCACATACAACGGGTGCAAGCCAGTTTTGCATGTGCAGAATACTCAGGTTAAACTTGAGGAGCCTAGCATGTGCAGATATGGCCTCGGAACACTAAGACCAAAAGGCCGAACGTGAATCATATAGTAGATATGATCAACATAGTGATGTTCACCATTGAAAACTACTCTATCTCACGTGATGATCGGACATGGTTTAGTTGATATGGATCACGTGATCATTTAGATGACTAGAGGGATGTCTATCTAAGTGGGAGTTCTTAAGTAATATGATTAATTGAACTTTAATTTATCATGAACTTAGTACCTGATAGTTTTTTGCATGTCTATGTTGTTGTAGATCAATGGCCCGTGCTACCATTCCTTTGAATTTTAATGCGTTCCTAGAGAAAGCTAAGTTGAAAGATGATGGTAGCAATTACACGGACTGGGTCCATAACTTGAGGATTATCCTCATTGCTGCACAGAAGAATTACGTCCTGGAAGCACCGCTAGGTGCAAGACCCGCTGCAGGAGCAACACCAGACGTTATGAACGTCTGGCAGAGCAAAGCTGATGACTACTCGATAGTTCAGTGTGCCATGCTTTTATGGCTTAGAATCGGGACTTCAACGACGTTTTGAACGTCATGGAGCATATGAGATGTTCCAGGAGTTGAAGTTAATATTTCAAGCAAATGCCCAAACTGAGAGATATAAAGTCTCCAATAAGTTCTATAGCTGCAAGATGAGGAGAATAGTTCTATCAGTGAACATATACTCAAATGTCTGGGTACCACAACCACTTGACTCAATTGGGAGTTAATTTTCCTGAAGATAGTGTCATTGACAGAGTTCTTCAATCACTGCCACCAAGCTACAAAAGCTTCGTGATGAACTATAATATGCAAGGGATGGATAAGACAATTCCCGAGCTCTTCGTGATGCTAAAGGCTGCGGAGGTAGAAATCAAGAAGGAGCATCAAGTGTTGATGGTTAACAAGACCACTAGTTTCAAGAAAAAAGGCAAAGGGAAGAAGGGGAACTCCAAGAAGAATGGCAAACAAGTTGCTGCTCAAGTGAAGAAGCCCAAGTTTGGACCTAAGCCTGAGACTGAGAGCTTCTACTGCAAAGGGACTGGTCACCGGAAGCGGAACTGCCCCAAGTATTTGGCGGAAAAGAAGGATGGCAAAGTGAAAGGGATATTTGATATACATGTTATTGATGTGTACCTTACTAATGCTCGTAGTAGCGCCTGGGTATTTGATACTGGTTCTGTTGCTCATATTTGCAACTCGAAACATGGGCTATGGATTAAATGAAGATTAGCTAAGGACTAGGTGACGATGCGCGTGGGAAATGGTTCCAAAGTAGATGTGATCATCGTCGGCACGCTACCTCTACATCTACCTTCGGGATTAGTTTTAGACCCGAATAATTGTTATTTGGTGCCAGCGTTAAGCATGAACATTATATCTGGATCTTGTTTGATGCAAGACGGTTATTCATTTAAATCGGAGAATAATGGTTGTTCTATTTATATGAGTAATATCTTTTATGGTCATGCACCCTTGATGAGTGGTCTATTTTTGTTGAATCTCGATTGTAGTGATACACATATTCATAATATTGAAGCCAAAAGTGCAAGGTTAATAATGATAGTGCAACTTATTTGTGGCACTACCGTTTAGGTCATATTGGTGTAAAGCGCATGAAGAAACTCCATGCTGATGGACTTTTGGAATCACTTGATTATGAATCACTTGATACTTGTGAACCATGCCTCATGGGCAAGATGACTAAGACTCCGTTCTCCGGAACAATGGAGCGAGAAACAGACTTGTTGGAAATAATACATACTGATGTATGCGGTCCGATGAGTGTTGAGGCTCGCGGCGGGTATCGTTATTTTCTGACCTTCACAGATGATTTGAGCAGATATGGGTATATCTACTTGATGAAACATAAGTCTGAAACATTTGAAAAGTTCAAAGAATTTCAGAGTGATGTGGAAAATCATCATAATAGAAAATAAAGTTTCTACGATCTGATCGTGGAGGTGAATATTTGAGTTATGAGTTTGGTCTTCATTTGAAACAATGTGGAATAGTTTCGCAACTCACGCCACGTGGAACACCACAGCGTAATGATGTGTCCGAACGTCGTAACCGTACTTTATTAGATATGGTGCGATCTATGATGTCTCTTACCGATTTACCACTATCGTTTTGGGGTTATGCTTTAGAGACGGCTGCATTCACGTTAAATAGGGCACCATCTAAATCCGTTGAGATGACACCATATGAACTGTGGTTTGGCAAGAAACCTAAGTTGTCGTTTCTTAAAGTTTGGGGCTGCGATGCTTATGTGAAAAAGCTTCAACCTGATAAGCTCGAACCCAAATCGGAGAAATGTGTCTTCATAGGATATCCAAAGGAGACTGTTGGGTACACCTTCTATCACAGATCCGAAGGCAAGATATTCATTGCTAAGAATGGATCATTTCTAGAGAAGGAGTTTCTCTCGAAAGAAGTGAGTGGGAGGAAAGTAGAACTTGATGAGGTAATTGTACCTTCTCCCGAATTGGAAAGTAGTTTATCACAGAAATCAGTTCCAGTGATTCCTACACCAATTAGTGAGGAAGCTAATGATAATGATCATGAAACTTCAGCTCAAGTTACTACTAAACCTCGTAGGTCAACCAGAGTAAGATCCGCACCAGTGGTATGGTAATCCTGTTCTGGAGGTCATGTTACTTGACCATGATGAACCTACAAACTATGAGGAAGCGATGATGAGCCCAGATTCCGCGAAATGGCTTAAGGCCATGAAATCTGAGATGGGATCCATGGATGAGAACAAAGTGTGGACTTTGGTTGACTTGCACGATGATCGGCAAGTCATAGAGAATAAATGCATCTTCAAGAAGAAGACTGACGCTGATGGTAATGTTACTGTCTACAAAGCTCGACTTGTTGCGAAAGGTTTTCGACAAGTTCAAGGAGTTGACTACGATGAGACTTTCTCACCCGTAGCGATGCTTAAGTCTGTCCAAATCATGTTAGCAATTGCCGCATTTTATGATTATGAAATCTGGAAATGGATGTCAAATCTGCATTCCTTAATGGATATCTTAAAGAAGAGTTGTATATGATGCAACCAGAAAGTTTTGTCGATCCAAAAGGTGCTAACAAAGTGTGCAAGCTCCAGCGATCCATTTATGGACTGGTGCAAGCCTCTCGGAGTTGGAATATGCGTTTTGATAGTGTGATCAAAGCATATGGTTTTATACAGACTTTTGGAGAAGCCCGTATTTACAAGAAAGTGAGTGGGAGCTCTGTAGCATTTTTGATATTATATGTGGATGACATATTATTGATCGGAAATGATATAGAATTTCTGGATAGCATAAAGGGATACTTGAATAAGAATTTTTCAATGAAATACCTCGGTGAAGCTGCTTATATATTGGGCATCAAGATCTATAGAGATAGATCAAGACGCTTAATTGGACTTTCACAAAGCACATACCTTGATAAAGTTTTGAAGAAGTTCAAAATGGATCAGTCAAAGAAAGGGTTCTTGCCTGTGTTACAAGGTGTGAAGTTGAGTCAGACTCAATGCCCGACCACTGCAAAAGATAGAGAGAAAATGAAAGTCATTCCCTATGCCTCATCCATAGGTTCTATCATGTATGCAATGTTGTGTACCAGACCTGATGTGTGCCTTGCTATTAGTTTAGCAGGGAGGTACAAAAGTAATCCAGGAGTGGGTCACTAGACAGCGGTCAAGAACATCCTGAAATACCTAAAAAGGACTAAGGACACTACAAAAAAATACACTTCCGTGATGATACGTGTTTGTGACAGTAGGTCGCGTTTTTTGTCATGCATGTACATCCATGACGATTTTATGACAGAATCAAGATAGTCATACCTGTGCTGTCATAGAAGTGTTCCATGACATTACCAAAATTATCATCACGGAAGTGTGCACTTCCATGACGATAAATCGCGCGTCACAGAAGTGCTCTCGTCAAGGGTGACCGACACGTGGCATCCACCGTAACGGAACGCCGTTAAGCTATCGGGTTGGGTTTTGGATCCGATAACCCGTTAACAGCCCCGACCAATGGGGATTTTCCACGTGTAAAATCATCATTGGCTGGAGGAAACACGTGTCGGCTCATCGTTGGGACAGATGTCATCCACTCATTGGACAGAAGGCGCCTATGATACGTCGACACGTGGCACGGCCCAACAGAGGCCCATTCCTGTGAAAAGGCCGGCCCGTTTGACTTGGTCAAAAGGTGGCGGGCCGGCCCATGGAAAGCCTGTTAACGGCATGTTCGCATATAGCCCATTTATAGCCCGCTAACACAAGGCCCGTTACGCCCTATCCGAATTAGGCCCAGTAGCGTCATCTGGACCATCCAATATGATTCCAGCCCGTTTTCACTTCTGGCCCATGTATGGCCCATGACGTCTTTCGGCCCATATGAGGCCCTATGTAACTCTTGGCCTATTAACGGCCTGTGGTGAAACTGGCCCGTAATGAACAGTGTATCACTTTACACCTATTAACGGCCCGTGGTGAAACTGGCCCGTAATGAACAGTGTATCACTTTATACCCATTAACGGCCCGTTATTCCGTTGGGCCGTTTCCAGCCCATGTTATCTTTCGGCCTTCTCAGAGCCCATTTATTCTTGGGCTCATTTCCAGCATTCGTTTACTTACGGCCCGTTACTGTCATTTTCTGCTTGTGGGCCAAATTCAGCCCGTGGTTACAGTCGGCCCGTTTGTGGTCCGTTAATACGTTGGGCCGTTTTCATAGCGTCATCAAATACGGCCTATTAACGATGGCCCGTTATGGTCGGCCCATGAATGGACGATTCCAACTCTAGCCCGTTTACGGCCATAATGCGGCCTGTTATTGGCCCATGTTTGGCCAATCGATCATACGGCCCGTATAAGGCCCATTGATGATACGGCCCGTAGAAGGCCCATTGTTTCTACGGCACGTTGAAGGCCCATTGTTTCTACGGCCCGTAGAAGGCCTACTGTTTCTACGGCCCATAGAAGGCCCACTGTTTCTACGGCCCGTAGGAGGCCCAGTGTCACTACAGTAAATATTAGCCCATGGTTATTGTGGCCTAGTTTTAAAAAATAGGTTATTGCAGCCACTAGCAAACCGCGGAAAAAGAACTGCACTGACTACAAGCAAACAAATAAACAAGACAACAAGGAAATAAATAAGCAAGCAACTTATGCTAGGCTATCACGGCTATTACACATATTACATCCACTGGGCATCAAAGTTCGCCACCAGTGCAAATATAGGGAACAAAGCAGCATATAAACGCCGCAGCAAAACAAGTCCAGAACTGAAACCACTTCAGAAGAGTTCAAGAAACAATATCCTGGGTACCCATAATGCTGGCAAGATGCTTAGCAAGCTTATTAACTTTCTCTTGTTTGGCGCTTAAATCCTCCAGCACTTGCTGTTGCACAAGAAAGTACGCATCTGAATTCTGGAGGGACTTCCTCAGTCCTTCGGCTTCTTGCCGCAGCACAGCTGACTGGTGCCTTTCAGCTTGTAGCTGAGACTGAAGAAGCCGAAGTGATTCAGGCAGCGAGTTCGAAGAGCTTGTGCCAGCGGTACTGGCCAGTAACTCGAACACTACATCAACGCAGGACTGTGGGGTTTTCTCATTGTCTACAAGATCGTTTTTATCACCTTTCTTGGAGACCAACAGGGTTGTCTCACTATCTTGAACCTTATCTACATTACTTTCTCTACCATTGCATAGTGGGGTGCTCTTCTCCAATATTCTGTTTGCATACTACAAGAGAAACAAGCAGACACATCACAGGTTTAGCTTGTAGTATACGAAACTCATTTTGGTAAACCGGTTCAGTAGTAAGGTGGACAGGATAACAGCATGAAATAAACATATATCTATGTACTATGGTCACTGTATTGTCCATATCATTCTAGTTTATGTTCCCTAATCAAGATAGAGACACAGTTCAACTCATATATTTTTAAGACACAGCAGCATAGACAGAATATAAGTGTGAGAAACTACACAGCATTGGCAGCACTTGTAATGTGCATCACATGAGAACATAATAGTTTATACAACTTAAACTGAAATCAACATAGAGCAAGAAGTTAGAACAACAATCCAGTTAAAGAAATAGGTTTAAAACATACTTGTTGCGCCATTGGAGTTTCAATTGGATCCTTCAAATTCGAAAGTAGTTGGTATGAGTAAATACAGTGATGCAACAGCAAAGGAGTATGGACCATAGCTACAGAATCTGACCTGAGAATAGTTGCTCTTCTGCTTTAAACGTGGAGTTTGGGTTAGCTGTGGTGGTCTTCGTGCTTTGGGCACTGCAGTAGCTTTACAAACTGCTCGTGTGGGGGTACTCTATGGTGGACATGGTGCTTTGTCAACTATAAGTGGGTTACTATCCACTGGGGTTGCGGTTAGATGGGTTGTAGCTGGTTCTCTGCCCAACGGTGTAAGTGTGCAATCTAGAAGAGTCTCGATTATGTGTGGTGGGGCTAGTTTGTGGGCCAGTACAACCATGGTTCTATCTGCATCGACGGGTAGCATTGTCTTTTGTGAAGAACGGGTTTTTGCTCCCTTAGGTACTGCCATCACCCCCTCCAATTCAAATGGCTGATAAACAAGAAAAGAAATTGAACGTACAGACATTGTATGATAGACAGATGTGGTAATTCACATATATGTTGTCTAACCAAACAGGACAGCATGACACAATTTCACATATATGATGCCTAACTAAACAGGATAGCATGACACAGTTTCAGATATATGATGGATAACTTAACAGGATATAATGGCATAATTCAACATATGATGAGTACCTAAACAGGATGACATGACAAAACTATATGATGTCTTTCTAAAATAGGTTGGGATGAAATAATTCACATACATGTTGTCTAAGTATACAGGATGGCATGATATAATTGACATAATTGATTCATATACTAAGCAGCTGGCACTCACATGTATGATCTCTAAACTAAGCAGATAGAATTCAATATTGTGCATATGATGTCTAAACTAAGCAATGCAAGACACCATATGCATCATATGAGAAATATAAACATTGCAACTTAGAGCATACACCTCAGGTGGGATATAGGACTGGTCATCTGTCTCTGAATCCTCCTCTAAGGAGCTCCCTGTAACCATCGAGATATATGCTTCAACAGGTACCATTGCCTGCTCTGAAGACCTTGTTTTCACTCCAGATTTTTCCATAACCAGCTCAAATGGCTGATACACATGAAGAGTAGTTCAATATACACAGATTGTCGACAAATGGAATACGTAATGAAAAAAAAGATGGCATGAGATAATTCACATATATGATGCCTGGCTCCATGGCGGTGCATAATTCACATATATGATAACTGGCTGAAAAACATGGCATTGCATAATTCACATATCTGATATAGAAAGCAAACAGGAGGCATTCACACAAAGCATGTCTAATCTAAGCAGATGGCATGGCAATGCAAGACACCATATGCATGATATGAGCAATATAACCCAGCCAAGTTAGAGCATGCACCTCGGGGGGGAATACGACTGGTCATCTCTCTCTGAATCCTCCTCTGAGGAGCTATCTGTAACCAGCAAGAAATCTGCATCGACAGGTAGCACTGACTGCTCAGAAGACCTTGTTTTCACTCCAGATTTTCCCATGACCGACTCAAATGGCTGATGCACAGGAAGAGTAGATGAATGTATAAACATTGTTGACAAATGGAATACATTATGGAAAAAAAATATGGCACAATACAATTCACATATACTATGACTGGCTAAACAGGATGGCATTGCATGATTCACGTATATGATGCCTGTCTAAAGAAGATGGCATTGCATAATTCCCATATACTCCCTCCGTTCCTAAATATTTGTCTTTTTAGATATTTCAAATGGACTACCACATACAGATGTATATAGACATATTTTAGAGTGTGGATTCACTCATTTTGTTCCGTATGTAGTCACTTGTTGAAATCTCTAAAAAGAAAAATATTTAGGAATGGTGGGAGTATGATATAGAAACCAAACAGGTGGCATTCACACAAAGCAAATCTAAACTAAGCTGATGACATATAAGATGTATAATGTAAGCAATGCAAGGCGCCATATGCATGATATGACCAACATCAGCATGCCAGGTTAGAGCAAACACCTCAGGTGGTAAACAGGCGTGGTCGGCTCCTTCTGAATCTCCATCTGAACAGTTATCTTCCTAGACAATGGATCATCTATTGTTTGTTGCCCACCTAATGATAGCAGGTAGATTATAGCTTCAGTTTAAAAAGATAGACAATGGATCATCTATTGTTTGTTGCCCACCCAACATGAACCAGATAGAAGACCCCAGATGAACCAGATAGTAGACAGATACTATTCGTTGCTAGCTCGATATGAGACCCATGGGCAATTCAAAACTCAAGATTGAACGATAAAGTAGCAGGTAATAATAACCGATGTATAACGTAAGCAAACACGAAAGACTGCGACCTCTCTTCCGGAACTGTGTAGTCCTCAGGTTCATCTGCTCAGTCGATGATGGTAATGCAGTTGGCGTGGCTGCCAGCAACGGGGAAGATGATCTGAGGCGGCGAAAGGAAGTCTGCAGGGGGGATCTCTACTGCAGTGAACGCTTCTGTCGATGGTGCACCTCAGGTGGGGTGGATGATGGCACGGCAGGAGCAGGACATAACACACAGAGTTTTCTTTGACGCCTATCTGAAAATGAAGTAAATCTGTAAGGGCTCCTTAGAATTGGAGGATTCTATAAATGCGGGGACAGGAAAAACACAGGAATAGGATAGGAATGCACGTGCAAAACAGAGCATTTGGAAACATAGGATTTCAGTCAACCTGGGTGTTTGGCTCACATGAATTGGAAGAACAGAGGAATGGAGAAACAAAGTGATGCGACGAGTGTACAACCTCTTTGGCATAGCCTTGTGGACCTCAGCATCATTGGGTTGGACGTGGAGGATGGTGATGATGCTGGTGTGACTGTCGGAGGTGGGGAAGAAGATCCGAGGCCTCTGGAAACGGCGCCGAGGGTATTGCTCCGCTGTGATGGACGGTTCCGTCATTGGAGCAGCTCCGCTAAGGTGTACGGCGACGAGGCTGAAGCATGACAAGATAGACAACGTTAATCTGAAGTGGGACCCTAATATCATCTGCAATAGATGATGTAAAATACATCACCAAAAAGTGCTAGATGTAAAACGCATCAGCCGCGCCACGGCCGCTCCGACAGATGCTGTAAGTACTGTTCACTCTGAACTTAACTGAAGAAAATGAACTTCACAGTCGAAACTGAATTTTACTGTCGAAACTGATTGAACTAGTAACAGAGCATTGCAATAGATATTTAGGGTGTTCGAGCACTAGTAGCAGAGAAGCAGTGATCTAAATCAGCAGACGCTCGAGCAGGGAACGCACTAGCAGAGAGCAAGTCATGCAATAGCACCGCGAGCGAGTGCTAAAGCAGCAACTCCTGTAGCTGCCGGAGGTCATGCAGCAGCAGTAGCAGCGCAAGCGAGAGCAAGAGCAGAGCAGCAGCACGAACAAAAGCAGGAGCAGTGCAGTAGCGCGACCAACAGCAAGAACAGAGTCGCAGCGCGAGCGAGAGCCGGAGCAGCTGCAGCTAGTGCCGTTGTGGAAGTCACCGCCGAGGAAGCAATGACATGGGGGAGAGACGTCGTGGATGATGTGGCCGGCGACGGCGCCGTCGATGGAGACACGCCATGTCTGCTCGGTATCGAGCACCGGCAGCCCCGTGAGATCGAATAAAAGATAAAATGCAGCGGTGAGTGCAGACACTCCTTAGTGGCGCCGAGTTGGTCTCGGCTTCATCGGAGGAATTGGTGAGGGTGCCGCGGTTCTGGTGGGGCAGGTCAAGACGGCGCTGTGGGGATTGAGGTGGCGCGATAGACGAGGCGAACATCGGGGCAGCTCCTTGGAGGTGGAGGACGGGGCGCTGATCCGGCGGGACGACGAGATCGATAACGGATCCTCATCAGGTGCGGTGGATGAGGGACGGCGAGCTGTTGCGGTGGACGACGTAGTCGGGGAAGAGTCTCCGGCTGGGCGGCGGTCGGGAGGCCGACGGAGGAGCGTGGGGTTTCGCGGGTTTTGGCGGCCTCGGTGTACGAATGGGGGGGCGAAGCGGGAGGGGGGAGCCAAGCTTAGGGACGCGCTTGTCCGAAATGTAGGGTAAGTTACCAGCGTACACGCACCGGTTTTGACACCGCGACGTGAGGGGGATTTCGCATGTCTGGGCTGCGGGAGCGATTTCGGATGAGGAGGGAGTTCTCGTGCGCGTCCAAGTTTCGGGATAACAAGGTGCGGCGCGGGTTGAAGAAGCGGGAGTTTCAAAGCAGGTGAGACAAAAGATACTCGAGCTTGAAAATTTCGGGATAACAAGGTGCGGATTCCTTGTTCGGCAGAACAAACTTAACATGTAAAAAAACAATTCATACAAGACACAAGAGAGTCATGTCCCCTTTTACTATATTGCTATAGATGCCATTGAAAAAACTACAAGAAAAATGTAAAAAAAGGGAGAACAAGATTACCCTGCACAGTACCAAATCGATTCGCACTTCCCTCAACAACAACAAAAAACAAATCAATTCCCACCAAAGAAAGAGTAATGTCCCTTTTCATATGATTACAGATGCCATGATCTCGAATTTCAATTTTTGAATCCACATTATGTTGAATTCGAATATATCGTTAGGTGGCCTTGCGGTTTATAATTGATGTAGTCATACATTTTGATCTTCCATCATATATGAACATTTTACTCCACCATGTGAACATATATATTGTCGTCTACCATATGGACTAAATTTGAATCAATTTTCCTTATTTGAATACGATTGTTGTCAAGTTATACAATAATTTAAATATTATCTTGATAACAAAAAACATACATATAGCAGTAATCATATTTCACTATGAACTACATGTACCATACGCTCTCCAATTCAAATATTTGTATCCATTTTATGTTGAATTCAAATCATAGTACATTATTGGTCTAGGTAGCGAGATGTTTGGGATAATCTAAACCCTGTTTTCATACGTATAATTTTTGGCTGAATTGGGACAAGTTTTGGTATAAGCCTCTTGCAAAACCAGAGATTCTCTCAACAAGCCTCGTGGTTCCGAGAGGGAACGTGTCACCTTTGTGTGCGAAATGATATACGCTGCCTCCCCCCTGATTTTATTTACAGAGGCGACATAGAACTATATGAGTGCCCTGTTAAATTTTGGAATTATTTCGGGTTCATTTGGCCTTTTTATACATTAATTGAGTTTCTGGACTTTTAATGTGCATAATCTAAATATGAATTGCATGCACATGCTCCGGTGCACCAAAGTGGGTTGAAAAATCACATGTGTGTCCTTGGTTGAATTTCTAGGTCCCATGGAAGAAATGAGAATGAAATTCAAACATCTGGGCGTCATGACTCGGCCGACAACATCGAGAAACTTTGATTTTAAATTCATGTAAATCCAAAACTCGCCTGGAAATCATGAAACTTGGCATGGTGTCATGTCATGGCACTAACATGTTGTGGTAAAAAATTGGGCCGATTTGGAAGCTCGTGGTTCTAAGACGGAACGTGCCACCTTTGAGTTGGAAGATATACGCTGCCCCCCTTGAGTTTCTTAACAAAGGCAACATAGAACTACATTAGTGCCCTGTTAAATTTTGGAATTATTCCGGGTTCGTTTGTCCTTTTTTATACATTAATTGAGTTTCTGGTCATTTAATGTGCATAAGTCAAATTTGAATTACAAGCACATGCTCTCGTGCACCAAAGTTGGTTGAAAAATCACATTTGTGTCCTCGGGTGAATTTCTAGGTCCCATGCAAGAAATGAGAATAAAATTAAAACATCTGGGCATCGTGGCTCGACCGAGAACATTGAGAAACTTGGTTTTAAAATTCTTGTAAATCCAAAACACGTCTGAAAATCATGAAACTTGGCATGGATGTCATGTCATGGTACTACCATGTTGTGGTAAAAAAATTGGCCGAATAGGAACAGATTTTGGTATAAGCTTCTTGCAAACCGAAGCTTCTCTCAAGAAGGCTCGTGGTTCTGAGAGGGAACATGCCACCTTTGAGTGCAAAACGATATACGTTGTCCCCCTTGAGTTTATTTACAAAGGCAACATAGAACTACATGAGTGCCCTTTTAAATTTTGGAATTATTCCGGCTTCGTTTGGCCTTATTTACACATTAATTGAGTTTTTGGTCATTTAATGTGCATAATACAAATTTGAACTACAAGCACATGCTCCCGTGCACCAAAGTTGGTTGAAAAATCACATTTGTGTCCTCTGGTGAATTTCTACTCCCTCCTTCCATCTAATAGGTCCTAATGCGTTTTTCGAGGCTAACTTTGACCAAACGTTAGAGCAATAATATATGACATGCAACTTACACAAAGCATACCTTCAAATTTGTATGTCAAAGGAGCTTCCAATAATATAATTTTCATAGTATACATCTCATGTGCTATTAATCTTGTCAATAGTCAAAGGCTGTCTTGAAAAACACATTAGGCCCTATATAGATGGAAGGAGGGAGTAGGTCCCATGCAAAAAATGAGAATAAAATTCAAACATCTGGGCATCGTGGCTCGGTCGAGAACATTGAGAAACTTGGTTTTAAAATCATGAAACTTGGCATGGTGTCATGTCATGGTAGTACCATGCCGTGGTAAAAAAATTGGCCGAATAGGAACACATTTTGGTATAAACTTCTTGCAAATCGGAGCTTCTCTCAAGAAGGCTCGTGGTTCTGGGAGGGAACGTGTCACCTTTGTGTGCATAATTCAAATTTGAAATACAAGCACATGTTCTAGTGCACCAAAGTTGGTTGAAAAATCACATGTGTGTCCTCGGGTAAATTTCTAGGTTCCATGCAAGAAATGGGAATGAAATTCAAAATTCTGGGCGTCGTGGCTGGGTTGGAAACATTGAGAAACTTAGTTTTTTAATTCCTGTAAATCCAAAACACGCATGAAAATAATGAAACTTGGCTTGGTGCCATGACATGGCACCAACATGCTGTGGTAAATTTGCAGTCCGATTTGCGAAGGCGCACACATTAACAATCAACAAAGTCATTTTGGAACAAGTGATGTCACGTTACAATTGGAAACACAAGTATTATTGAAACCGTGGGCGTTCTACTAACTAGTACCATTTACGTGCCGCCACGCGTCCCCTTTTTTATTAGCTAGGAGGCGCCGTGCAGGGTAGCTATTTGAGTACGAGAGGCGTGCGATCAGACCCCTGCGCGTGCTTATCGGGAGGAGAGCCCTTTGACCTCCATCTGCCGTCCACCTCTCTCCCAAGGTCTCCATTAATGGCGCCCGAGCCTCTGTTTAATGGCGTGGCTATGTCTCACTCGACTGAGATTTAAGAGAGAAAAAAGAAAATTTGAAAGCACAGATCTTGATGTAAGATCCGACGGACCTATATAGCATCTACTGCGACTTATAGCAAGACTGATGAATATATAAGGACGATTAATTTTTTTTGATCAAAGAAGGGCTTGCCCCTTCCGATTTTCATTATTGAAAACCACCACAATTCACAAGAAGTTCAGCACAACTCCAGCCTAACACGAAGGACTAAAAGCTACCAGATTGAAATCGCAACATCCCAAGAGGCCAACAAAGGCCAAACATCCGCGCTAGAACCCAACATTTCACAACCGACGACACAATCCACATCCTAAACCGATTATTACATCAAAAGAAACCAGGAAACTGAAGGAAGCCCAGCAGCAACTAGAAGAACAGCAACGCCAGGGTCGCCACAGCAAGAGTTTTCTTCATTCCAGCCTCGCAACATTGATCTTCCACAGAAATATAAGGACGATTAATTGTATTACATAATTCGAAAGATAATTAAAAAAGCCAGATGCAGCTACGCCCGAAATACACAAGGGCAAAAGAAGAAGGAAGACAAGGATCTGGCTCGCTGATCTCTACTTTCTTGATGCATTGCTGCAGGCCGCGGGAACTAGTCTCCGCGGCGAGCGGCGATGAGCTCTTTCGTGTCCTCAAGACGCTGCTTGAGAACATCCACGGATTCCTCCACCAGCCTTTGGCGCTCGTTGCGGAGCATGTCATTCTCGTCCATAAGTTTCTTGACGATGACGCCGGGCCTCTTCAACAAGGCACTGGTCTCCTCCTGCTGGTCTGCACTTCGGACGATCTTCTCCCTCAGCAGGTCGCGCTCGGCCCGGAGCCTCTCATTGCCCTCCCTTAGTTGCCGGATGACGCCGGTAGCCTGTTCAAACGAGGCTTTAATGTCGTCCTGCAACCTTGCCCAGCCAGAGATCTGATCCATCTGGCTATGGACGATCGCATGCATGCGCCTGTAACAGTCGTCGCCTGCCTGCGAGAAATTATCCTAGGCAGCCGCGGCACGGCGGGACATCTCTGCTACATTCGTGGCGCGGCGAGACATCTCTGTTGCTTTCGCGGCACGGCCGGACCAGTCTGCTGCATCGACGGTGCGGCGGGACCTCCATGCTGCTTCAGCGGCGCGGCGGGACCTCTGTGCTACTACCTCCGTGCGGCGGGACATGTCGGCTGCTCTCGCAGCGAGGCGGGACATCTCTCGTGCTTCCGCTTCCATGCTCGCCTCTCCCTGGTGGCAATCTCTCGACCCAGAACTCACGCTGGCCATGGCAAACGCAAGGGAAGGGTGCTGAATGACTTGTTTGTTTTTGTGGATGGGGAGTTCAGGAGGAATGTGCAGTCATCTTGGCATACTAGTATTTATAACCGAGTACTAATACACTCCTAAGTGGGAAACCGTTTAGGTTGTGATCGGTGTGAACAGGTTTGCAATTCAATATAGCGTGGTACTAATACGCTCCTAAGTGGGAAACCGTTTAGGTTGTGATCGGTGTGAACAGGTTTGCAATTCAATATAGCGTGGAGTAATTTGGAATGTGACGAGACGCAAGCTCAAAATTTATTGACGGTTCTAGTTTCGAAGTGCGGCACTATTCCTGGATGGAGTACTTTTTTCTACTCCCTCCTTTCCGGTTTTATAGGGCTTATCTCAAAATTTTAGTTTTTCCATTTTATAAGGCTCAATTTGGTTGTTCCCCAACACATGTTTAGTTTCCAAGGTACATTAAATCATTGCATGCAAGTATTAAGAGAAAATTGACCAATGCATGTACTTTATGCATGCATGCATTGCAATTAATGCATTGATAAACATAATTTTTTGAGAAAAAACAAGAGCATTAATTAGGTGCTTTTGCAAACTACAAAAAATATTCCACCACTCACCATCTTGGTTGGTGAGATTTTTGAATTAAGCCCTATAAACCGGAAAGGAGGGAGTACTACTGTGTATGTGCAATAACTGGCACCGTCGTATACATATCTTACGGTTAATGGGGCGTTCGACAGGAATAGCCGCGTGGCGAGCTCTAGGCTAGTCTTTTTTTCAGACGCATTAAACCTATCTCTCGGGACTTCTCGCACGCACCATCGTGCCACCCACAAAAACTTGTACTCTGAGTTTAGTAGTACGTTATACAGGAAGAGAAGAGGTGCACGCACGCACTCGTCCTCTCACACACGCGTCTGTTTTTTCTCGAAAAGGAGGATGATGACCCCCGGCCTCTGCATCTGGGAGTCACACACGCATCTGTAGCTACGAATTGTAGTGTTCTCAACCATCCGATTGGCTCTATCATGGATGTACCTATATACTAAAACATGTCTAGATAAATCTATATTTTGACAAATGGAAGGCATGTATTGTGGAACGGAGGGAGTGCTTGTCATCAAAATGGATAAAAAGGGACGTATCTAGAACTAAAATACGTCTACATACATCTCCTTTTATCCATTTTGATGACAAGTAGTACTTCTTACCCAAAGGAACTTTATATCCAACAGACACAAAATATCCGTCCGACTGTTGGAAATTACTGATCTGATGTCGAAGTAATTGTTGCATCGCCACTAAAACCCACCATTTCTTAAGCTAAAGTAGACCAAGGTAATCCCTATATTAGCATATTACTAAGATAAACAGAAGGCACTGTAGAAACATTTAGGACGTGAGCTTGTCAATCTGAATGTGGAGGGACACAAGCTTAGCCCAGACCAGCAGCTTGGGCGGAACTGTCAAGAAGGTCAGCTCCTGCACGTCGACGTCGCCGGGATCCTTGCTGCTTGTCACCTCCATTTCCACCTTGACGGCGTCGGTCGTGCCTTTGGGCTCCCCCGGCGGGCCGTTCGCCCACAGCTTGGCCACGTAGTGCGGCAGTGGGGACGCCCCCGCTCTGATGTAGATGACCGACACGGTGATAGGCGCGCCGATGTCGAGCATGCCGCCGACCAAGAAAAACGCGCGGCGGTCCTCCTCCGCGAACAGCAAGAGCCGTGGCTCCGACAGTGGCACTTGCAGCTGGAGCACCTTGCCGTACTGGATCCTGTGCACGGGCATGGGATGCGCGGTGCTGATGTGGTGGTAGAGCGCCGGCGGCGGGCCTTCGTAGCCACAGACGGGCACGGGGCATTTGCAGGGCGCGAGCGAACACACGCTCTGGTGATCGGCGAGCTTGTGGTAAGTGACGTAGAGCCCACAGCCTTCGTGCGGGCACTCCACCCTCACCGACGAAAGGACGGAGTCCACCGTCGTGTTCCGCACGTCGAAGCCACCGCCACGCTCACACTTCTGGCACTGCTGCTGGTTCCTGGGGCGCTCGACGCGGCAGTCCGCGCAGGCCAGGTGCCCTCCCTTGCACTGCAGAAATCAATCGAACAGCACATCAATCAAGAAACCTGCACCTTGCTCAATCAGCCGAACGGACGAGGTGTATTCGAACCTCATACACTGGAGGCGTCAAGGGGCGGAGGCACAAGGTGCAGTGGAGCACGGTGAGGTCCATCGAGACCTTAGAGAGCTCCATCGTCAGGTCCTGTTCGGTCTGCATGATCTCGCCCTCCTCATGCACAACCATCTCTCGACTTGGGCCGGGGTATTACAAAGCTTTACCGTCACATTTTTTATACTACTTCAAGGTGCATTAAATCAACACATGCAAGTATCAAAAGGAGAGTCACGGCATGCATGTATGCGTTGTAATTAATGCATCGGTAAACGCAAATTATTGAAATATATCAAGTGCAGTGCTTTGATGTGCCGCGTCAACTCATACATCAACGAGAAGTTTGATTATCCTCTCCCCCGCGGACTTAACTGCACCTGCCTTTGGCTGTATGACAGGTTGGCCACACACCTGTCGGGCCCACCTGTCATACACGCAAAGGCAGGAGCGTCCCTCCCTCGCCCATGAGCATGGTGGCTGGCAAGACTAGGAGAAGCTTTCGCTACATGCTCTCCCTCCCGCACGCGGTGGACATGCAGCAGTTCAATCGGTGTCAGATGGCCAGAAGCGTACTGTAGTACTCCTCCAGTGCAGTAGTACTCCATCATTGTTCGACTTCCCGAAGAGGCGAAGAGCCAAGCGCAGCCCGGACGCTCGTGTGGCAGTTTCATGTGTAGAGTAGTCTAGGAAAGCGTGTACCGTGCATGTAAGCTTAAAATCGTTGGGGTCGACTCCATGCTATGTGGCCGTCTCGAAGTTTTTAAAAAAAAATTAAAATAGTCTTCTGGCCCTACCTGACACCCTGGTGATTGTAGTTTGCACGCTCATCTGGTCAAGACAGGAATATATATTTTAATTTGTTTTTTTTCGAAAAGGGGGGACTCCCCGGCCTCTGCATCAGAACGATGCATACGGCCACATATATTTTAATTTGTGGTGGGTAAATGTTAGAGGTTGCAGCAAATATATTGTACACTGCGGGTCTTTCAGCCAAGTTTAGAGGCAAGCATGTGGGGCCAGTGCTATGATGTGTCGCGTCAACTCGTACAACGAGGAGAAGCTTGATTTTACTACACGCCTTCTCCCTCACCCATGCGCGCGGTTGCTCGCAAACGAGGACAGGCTTTTGCTTAGTAGTACTTCTACAACAAGCTATCCGTCCCGCTCGCGGTGGACGGACATGCAGCAGTGGATTCGACACTGTAGAAGCAGTAGTAGTAACATCATTGTTCGTCTTCTCGAAGAGGCGAAGAGCCAAGCGCAAACCGAACGTTGCAGTTGCGAACATTGGAGCACGCATATAGCCAGGCTCTTGCATGAGACAAAATTGCTATGTGAGCCCACTATTGTACGTACAACTACTTGCTAGTATAGCCCTGTAAACCAGAAAGGAGTATTTGCCCTTCTAGAGATTTCAACAAGTGACTAGACTACACCGAGACGGAGTACATATGGAGCAAAATGAGTGAATCTGCACCGTAAATAAATACGTACTAGTTCTATCGTTTTCCTCTCCGAGGTGCACAATATTGAGTATACTGACTAGTCTCTTTTTGACACGCATTTACGTTTTTTATACACAGTACAGACGCAAGCACTCATATACACGCGCATACACTCGCCCCTATGAACGCACACACGCACGGCACTATCATCTTGAAATTTATGAAGTCACCATAGGCACCTCGTCGTCGACGGGTCCATAGGTGCTTGAATGCCAAGGAGGGAGAGGGTAGCGGTTCCCGAGACGTTGAACGGTCAATGATGCATCCTCAATTACATGCAGAGGGAATTAATTGGAGAAGCAGAATAGAGCCAGCACGATGTGAATGCAACAGAGTTTGGACTCTCATATAATAAAGGTGCCCCACCACTCCAATCCATCTACTCCCAAGTCTTTGCGCAACACTGCTCACTCCAATCCAAGACCAAGTGACCAGAAGCCACAAGCACCTATGGAGGCGATGGACGCGAGCGGCATTCGGCTGCGCCAAATCATCCAAGGCGTCGGCCTGCGGCCCCACACCGCGCAGCGTTTCCAGATGGTGCTAGTGACCGCAGGCATCGTAGCCCTCGCCGACGCCGGCTTCGCCTCTCGCATGGACGACATGATGGTCAACTCCATCCGCAAGTTCACCGCCGTCAAGAAGCGCACGGACGACCTTGCCGTACTGCTCCAGCCCGCGCGCCCAGGCTCCTCATTGCCTGCCACCCTCATCGGCCTCCATGGTGATGAACTCTTTCAAGCCCTGGTGGCCCTGCAGGTGCCGGAGGTCGTGACGAAGAATGTGCACCTCGAGGCCGCGCTCGCCGAGCAGCGCCTCGCCATGCAAGAAACCGTCGACCTGCACATCCACGTCTATGAGGAAATCGTCTACATAGGCCACTACAAGGCAAGCGAGGACAGAAAGACATTGGCCTTCTTCCAGCGGCTGGAATCTTTGGACGCCATTGTTCAGAAGCACGTCGACCTGGCCACGAAAGCCGCTGCTACTTAGGCGCCGTTCGGTGGGCCGGTGCCCTGAGTCGAGGAGGTGGACGTCGTTGATGGATGCATCTCTTCTTGCCTCCTGTAACCAGCACTGCATCGCCTCGTGGCCTTAATGTTTTATTAGTATAGTACTCCCTCCGTTCCCAATTATAAGTCTTTCTAAAGATTCCAGCAAGTGACTACTACATACGGAGAAAAACGAGTGAATCTACACTCTAAACTATGTCTACATACATCTGTATGTTGTATTCCATTTGAAATAGTATCTAAAAAGGCTTATATTTATGAACGGAGGGAGTATATGGCATTTTTATTCTAGTCGTAACGTTTTCACTGTGAGGTGGGGCCGCAGTTGAGCAAACCCACCCCGCCCACCGGGCGTCGGCCGAGTTTAGAATTACTAGAAGAGAGAAACGAGGGAGGAGAGCTAGCTGTAGCACGCACGTTGTTGTCAGATGGGACTCGTGTTTATAGAATAGGAGTACTGAGCACTCGTGCCTCTTTTTTTTTAGGGAAAAATTAGTCGTATGTCTAGTACCACTAGTTGGGTGCGTGTGACCTATAGCTGTCATCACTTTAGGTCTCCTTTTCGAACCGCGGCTACGCTTCACAGTATTTCACGCATTTATCCTCCTATATGTACTCCTAGGCTATTTCCACGTGCTCCCATTCGCCGACATGTGGGACATAGAGCATCTGGGTCGTAGTGCATGCACGACTTGGAGCATATGCCGGGGTACTTTACATTTCAGACCTCACGAATTACATGCAAACCCCCCACAAAAGAATAAATAAATGAATGAATTACTACATGAAACCGGATTATTTTCGTGGAAACCGGAGCACGTTCATTAAATTTTGGACATAACACGTTTATAAAAAATGACCGGACCGAAACCAGTCTAAGGGCCTCTTTGATTTTTCCCGCAAAAAAAGGGCCTCTTTGATTCACAGGATACTGAAAACACAGGAATGGGGAAAGTACGATGGCGATGAATCGAGACGAGGAGAACTCTAACTCAGTTAGAGGTTAGAGTTAGATTCTAACCCTGAACTAACTCTAAACCAAAGAGGTGTATGGATGGCAGGGTTAGATTGACAATAAATGCTCTATCTCAATCATTTGACTACTTTGGACCCTATTTCCTGCCGGATTTGAAGGGTGCTTGGATACGTTTTAGTTCCATGACTAAAAGTAGTGGGACTAAAACTTGCTAGCCTCACCCATGCTTGGATCCAAATACTAAAGAGACTAAAATCAAGTTAATGAGCATTTATTATCCTCCAAACCCTCCAATCCAGAACTCGCCTGTGTTAAAGGAGAGGAGTTAAATGAGGAGAGAGAGGACTAATCCACATTTTAGTAGGGGTACCCCTGACTAATTTTTTTTAGTCTCAAGACTAGTTTTAGCCCCTCTTTAGTCAGGGGTGCTTGGAACTTTAGCCTCTTAAAGAGACTATTTTTAGTCAGACTAAAATAAGTCCCTTGGATCCAAGCACCCTCTTGGTGTGTCCGGCTCTTCTGTGGCTTCCTCCCGCTCACAATTGACATAAACGAACCATCTATACAAATCAAGCATGCAAAACATGATAATTTTTACTTTGTCCATACAAATGAGATATCCCACTTAAACATACAAGTCGTCAATCAAGCTTCACAAAATAAAAAAACACTTCATGAAACAAAGAATGAGCTAACTCATCACGGAAGTCATTCACGATAGGGAGGGAGCCCGGAGCCCCTCGCGCACCAAGGGAGGAGCTCGCCATCGTCGCTCTGGAGGAAGGCTCTGTAGAGCCCAAGCCCCGGGAACCCCTCCGACGCCGGCCCTTGCGAGTTGAGGTCGACACCGGCATGGGTAGCACGGCCGCTTGCCGCCGACTGGGAACTTAATCTTTGGGCCTCTAGAAATAATGCAAGCCTGTAACTAAAATACCTAGAAAGGTGAACTGAATCTTTGGGCCTCTAGAAATAATGAAAGCCTGAAAGTGAAATACCTAGAAAGGTGAACTGAATCTTTGGGCCTCTAGAAATAATGCAAGCCTGAAAGTGAAATACCTAGAAAGGTGAACTGAATCTTTGGGCCTCTAGAAATAATGCAAGCCTGAAACTGAAATACCTAGAAAGGTGAACTGAATCTTTGGGCCTCTAGAAATAATGCAAGCCTGAAATCGAAATACCTAGAAAGGTGAACTGAATCTTTGGGCCTCTAGAAATAATGCAAGCCTGAAATTGAAATACCTAGAAAGGTGACCTGAATCTTTGGGCCTCTAGAAATATTTGTTACCTCAAGCAGCATCAAACAATTCCATGCATGCACCACAAATCTATACCAAGTTTGATCAGGATCTACTTTTCCAAATCAGAATTAGTGCTAGAGCATGCAAGATCAATGATATGGCCGTGAGACAGAGAAGGAACGAACAAACTCACCCCTCTCGTGACCTCCCTGGTAGATGCATCGCCGCCGCGCACGATAGAGGGAGAAAAATGACTAGTGAAGGGGGAGCGGGGCGACCTTCGAAGGCCGGCGGGAGAGGGCGGCCGAAGTAGGGCGGCGGAGGCCGGAAGGAGAGGGCGGCCGGAGGAGAGAGAGGGCGAGCGGCCCTATGGGGAACAGAGAGGAGTCGTGCGAGAGGGGGGAGCGATCTGGTGTGGGCAGGGGAGATTTTTTTTTAGTTCTCTTTTAGTGGGCCCGAGGATAACTAACCCAATTAGAACCTTTCCACCGGGCTATTTTTTTAGCTGGGTTAGAGCAAACTAGCTCAAACTAACCCCTCTTGTTTCGATAATTTGAGGCTATTTCAACCCAAACTAGCTCTAACTCAGGGATCCAAACAAAGAGGAGTGTTACTGTACATGCTACAGTGTGGACCGTAGCACATTGTTTTTATGGCCATATCACCACATTGTTTTCTACTGCTGGTTCACTGGGCTACCGTGGTTCGCACTGCTGGTTCACTTGGCTGCCTTGGTTCGCACTCCTCTGACCTGAGTAGTACTGTAGTATAGTACTAGTATATACCGCATCATTCTTTGCTCCTTCTTACTACTCCGACATGTGGGAGAGCCAGCATCCGGGTCGACGTGTCATGCACCAGATTAGAGCGCGAAACGGAAGGGGGGCATCACCCCAGTCGGGGCGCCAGTAATTCATGACTATAGTGAGTGGTCATATCACAAGTCTTTCCAGCAGTAACGCGCCGTCAAATCGCACAGCCCCACTCGCTCACCGTCCTCGCCTCTCTGTCAAACCGCCTACCCGAAAACTGCCGCGCGTATTGCCCGGGAAAAGCCCCGCCCTCAACTTTTAACTACGCGAAAATAGTTCGAGCTTGTTCGTTCTATATAAATACAGTACTTACTGTATGTTTATTCACCCGTGGGGTTGTTTAATGAATGGAGGGGCGGGGAGCACAAGTGAACAATACTGTAGTACTACTAGTAGTAAGTAGGAGTCGTACAGTAGTCACCTTAAATTGAGAGTTTCTTTTCTTTAATGCCACGTACACAAATTGAAACGCTTGTTGTGGAGAGAAAAAAGATAATCACTCCACTATATATGGACGCAGGGGCTTGAGCGCTTGCTTTACTAGGGTTGCTCTCTTCATTCTCTCATCCTCTCCAGATATAAACAAGACAGTGGTAGCGACATTTTCTCTCTGCTCACCGCTGGTCACAGATCCGGCCGGATCCCTTCGGCCGGTGTGTGTAGAGGACTAAAAGGTGCATCGTTCACGCGGTCATCGCCGCCGAGGGAGGAAACCCACAGCTGCCGGAGGGGCCCGATCCTCTACCCGTGCCGTTCTCTCCGACACAGCGCCGGCTCGGGAGGTCCTCCGACCCTTCTTCCTCCCTACCGTATTATCCGCAGATCCGACCTGCCACCGCCGACATCCCGGCGACCCTCAGGTATAAGTTCTTTGAAAGCGGCCTTGCTCTACTGCCCCAGCTCCCCACGTGTCTGCATGTGCATCTTTTTCTACTCCCATCAGCTCTTCCAAAGCCACCTAAATTTTTAGTATTATTAGAGGTAAAGCTACTTCATGCATTCGAATCTAGGGCTTTGTTCAAACAACGAAGAAATGGGGGAAAGTTGTAGCATGAATCTAGGACTTGATTCAAAGAGGAAATAATATGGTGAAAGTAGTAGAGATCGGATACCCAACCGGTCTCTTGGTTGAAAAGGGAAATAATGGGAAAACGCAGTACAAACTGGATAAGGAACAGATCTATTATTGGTTGAAAAAAGGATAGAAAGTGGCGGCTGGTGGACAAGTCAACAGAGTATGTCCAGGATTAGATTTGCTGCCATCACATAGTAAAAGGTCTCCAGGATTAGATTTGCTGCCGTCACATAGTAAAAGGTCTCAGGATTAGATTTGCTGCCCTCGCATAGTAAAAGGTCTCAGGATTAGATTTGCTGCCCTCACATAGTAAAAGGTCTCCAGGATCAGATTTGCTGCCCTCGCATAGTAAAAGGTCTCCAGGATTAGATTTGCTGCCCTCACATAGTAAAAGGTCTCAGGATTAGATTTGCTGCCCTCACATAGTAAAAGGTCTCCAGGATCAGATTTGCTGCCCTCACATAGTAAAAGGTCTCCAGGATTAGATTTGCTGCCCTCACATAGTAAAAGGTCTCCAGGATTAGATTTGCTGCCCTCACATAGTACAAGGTCTCCAGGATTAGGTTTGCTGCCCTCACATAGCATGAACAAACTCGGCATCACCACTTTATGCCTCCTTGTAGGTACATTGTGCTGATGCGTCCACTGTCGCATGTCCTTATACCAACCTTTTGTTGTTGTTAATGTAAGGGCGCATGTAAAATGAAGCGATCACACTGTTACCTTAGGGACATGTCTAACCAGTGTTATTGTTAATCTAATGCCTCCAGTGATAAGATGCAATTAAACTGTGTTACAAATGGCACTCCTGCTGTTTTCCCCAGTATGATAAGTAAGTTGCTCCTTTACGCTGCTGAGTGTCCTGGTGTCCCCATGGTCCCATGCCCTTAAACCAACTCTTTAGCTGCTGTTGATTTACTGTGTCTGGTAAACAAGCAATGCCACCATTAAAGTAATCCCATATTTGAGAAATCTCATTGTTGGTCGTAATGCTTCTGGTAACATGAAGCATTGCTGACGTTTTAAAATTTCTACTGTCCTTGCGTGATTGCCATGAACATAATTAAGATGCTTCTTTTCATTTTGTATATGTTACATATATTCTTATTAACCAGCAACTGTTTACTTTCTATCTTTTTGTGCAGATAGGGATATCCATTTCACCTTGTTGCTATTGTGACCTTTTGGTGAACTGCACAAAACAATTTTTTGGAATGAGTGTCTTGTGCAGTTCAACTAAAATGTCACGTGGGCAACATCTCTCAATTTTGGTGGAACTGCACAAAATGGTGATTGGAGTTTCCAAAATCTCTGTCAAGTTTTGCTGGTAATCTCGTGCAACATTTTATTAGCCTTTGCAAGATGGAGCCGTCACTGTCACCACAATGGCACTTTATTTTAGTGGAACTGCACAAAAGGATAAGAAAATTATAGTTGCACCTTACATGAGCCGGACAGCCAACCTTAATGTTCCTCAATTTTAGTGCAACTACTAAAGAAGAACCTGCCAGCTCACAAGAGCAAGTACTTCTTGCTAGCCGAATGATGCAATCTTTGCTTCATTTCAGGTGAACTGCAGAAAAAGGCGCATGAATTGAATCATGGAACTCCAGGCAGACCTCATCCAAGTAGAGCTGGAGGTTGAGTTCAAGGAGGCCGCTATTAAAGCGAAATCATGCTCTCCTGTCTCCTTGTTTGTGCTGTGCAAACATGCTGTGCAAACAGGAATACTCAACTACAGATGTTGTGACGGTCAAGAGCATTCGCCAAGTTCTTCGATTGTATGACATGGCTAGCCAAGATGGATTTAATCCCGATATTCACTTTATCAAAAGGCTCTAATGGTTTGGTTCTGAATCTTGCAAGCTGGGAATCAGTGAGATGTGTAGGCATCTTTGTTGTACTTATTATTTGAATCTTATTTGTTGGTTGTGAATCTTGCAAGCTGGGAATCAATGAGATGTGTAGGCATCTTTGTTGTACTTATTATTTGGATCTTATTTGTTGGTTCTGAATCTTGCAAGCTGGGAATCAATGAGATGTGTAGGCATCTTTGTTGTACTTATTATTTGGATCTTATTTGTTGGTTCTGAATCTTGCAAGCTGGGAAACACGGCATGATGATGCAGAGGACAACAACCATAACAAACAGTTCAAACTTGGTAGTATTATCTTTGTGAAAGTGCGACAAATGTGCTGATCGTGTGCGTCATGAGAATAATAATTCTAATTGTTGTGCATGTTGATCCTGTGGCACTGATAGAACGAGCGAATGCATTGCTTGTTTTAAGTATAAATTTCTATTAAAGCTAATTAAATTTAAGTAAAGTGACCACTAACTCCTGTTATTACAGTACCAATACAGACCCGCTCGTGAACCGACGTGTGGCCGAGGGTGCATCTTCTGCCGGGCGTGCAGCGGCGAGGGAGGGGTAGTAACTGTTGTCGCCTGTACACACTCAGCTTACTGTTGAATCCAGTTCCCCAAGAGCTGAAAAACGAACTGCTACCGCCGCCTACACACTCGTTCACTCGAAGAGACTCCAATGGCGATCCGAGGGGTGAGCCTGCTGGATATGGACTTCAGCAAGGAGTTCCCCTTTGAGTTCGCCGTTTAGTCCTATGGTTGCACCAAGTTGAATGTGATGTACACCAATGATACGGACTCGGTGAAGCTCTGCCTCGCCTCAGTCCTATGGCTGCACCGGGTTCTGGAGCATTCGCCCATTTCATCGGCAGCGCCGACTGCACCTTCGCTATGGTTGAGAGAAGGAAGAACGCGACGATTCGGCCATCTGGTGCAACAAGCTTGTCGACATCTAGAAGCAATACAAGATCATCAGCAACAGGCAGGAGAAGGACTCCGTGGTTGACCTCGCTGAGACCATCATCGACCCCTGATACGCCAACATGAAAGAAGACGACCTGAACACGTGGGAGGTACCTCTGAATCTAGCCTACATAGCCTACGCGGCCAAGGACGCATACGCATGCTACGACATGTACAGGCAGATCTTGGACATGAGGGCATGTCTGCTTCTCGTAACCGACGAGTACACGGACAGCCGCAGCGTCATGATCAAGCGTGCCAGGAAGGTCTAGATGTTGTACTTTATCTGTTTATAATCACCTTTATCATCTGAGTGTTTCATGCATTAGCCTATGTGTCGTAATTATCTGTTTTGTCCGAAATATTTCTTTTAAGAACCCATCAACCTGATTGCTTTTTTCAGTGGCTATTTGCTTATGTATGTAAACTAGTTCACTTGTCCGTAAAAAAACTAGTTCACTCGGCTGCCGTGCTTTGAATCTCCTTCCTCCCAACATATTCCCCTCCTCAGGTGGACCCAGCAGGTCTCTGAATTTTCTCTCACTTTCTTTTTCGATGTAAACTGAGTTTTCTCCCAGTACTTTCCCCTAGAACCAACTCAACTGTCCCACGTCTAGCCTAAATAATAATAATACCCCACGTACTATTAACTCATCAAATTAAAATGATATTTTATTTCGTAAGTTGAAAGTTCTTACAAAATAATAATAATAATTGTTTATATATAACTTGGCAAGTTAACTCCTAGTGATTGCGTACATAAGCTTGCAAAGATTTTACTGACGTGCAATCATGTGTTTATGTTTTTTTAACATTTCTCTGTCTAGCCCAACATGATATTTTCACCCAGCCCAGCAAGTCCGCGGATTTCGAGAAAAATGCAAATGGGTTTTAAACGGGCTGCATAGATGCTACATCATTGTTTCACCCAGCCCACCAAATGGACTAAAAAACAAATGGACTGGCTGACATGTGGGCCAGTAGGTCGAAGCCTAAGAAGGCGTTGGATTTACATCCAACGGCCGGCATTCTTCTTCAATCTCTCGTCTTCTTCCCCCAGCGCTGCCGGAACCGCCTGCTCCAGCCTTCGGCGTCCAGCGGCGTTGTTTTGTGCTCCTCGGCGAAACGCTACCCCGCCGACGGCCAGGCCATCCCTCCACTCCGCACCTCCTGTTATTCTCTGCCGAGTGTAGGCCCACCCCGCACCCGAACCAGTCAAGTTTCCCACTCTCTGTCTGCGACTCCACTGCCACGTCTTCCCCATCTCCGGGTCGTTCCAGTCTGGGGCCTCGCCGTCGTCCACCGCCTCGGTGCGCTCGGCGCAGTGTGGTCAACATACGAGAGTCATCGGAAGAGGACTGTACGTGGAGAGCCTGACGGCTGGGACCCACGAGGTCCATGGTCGCACGCAAGGAAAGTTCCTCCTTTTTACGCACTGTACATGCACTGTACGTGGGAAGGGCTTCTGTATTTCGCGAAAAAAACGTCCCCCCCCGCTGACAGGTCGGACCCACCAGCTATATCTTCGCACGCAAGGAAGTGCCTCCTTATTACGCACCAAAAAATGAATACCCCCTGCTAGCTGGGACCCACCATAGTGGGTGGCTGACTTGTGGGCCTACTAAGTTGACGAGGACGTAGGGCTTTGTCAACTTAGTCAATATGCACGATTCTAGCTCCAGTGACCGTACGATGTCCATCCAACGGCCGTAGTGCTTCTTCAACCTCTGGTCTTCTTGCTCCAGCCGCCCAAACCAGCGCCGGTCGTGCCTCGTGCTCCTGCCTACCGTGGCCGGCTGCGATGCGGCGGAGGCCTCACCGCCCCCTACTACTCCCACTGCTGGCCAGGCCATCCCTCTACTCACCCACACCCCCTGTTATTCTGCGGCGACGGCAGCCTCACACCGCAGCGAACCAGTGAATCCTCGTACTCCTCTACGCGTGGGCATCCACTGCCGCGTCTTCCCCGGCTCCGCGTTGTCCCCTTCCTAGGCCTCGCCGTCATCCACCGCCCTGGTGCTCTCGGCGCGGCGTGGTCAACGTGGTCAAGGAACGGCTTCCATCGGACGTGGACTGTACGTGGAGAGGCTGACAGCTGGGTCCACGGCCGCAGCAAGGAAGTGCCTCCTTATTACGTGCAAAATAATTATTCCTTCACCTGACAGCGGAGACCCACCGGACGGGCCACCGTATTTCGCGAAAAAAAGTTTGCCCCTAGCTGTTGGGACCCACCAGCTACATCTTCGCAAGCAAGGAAGTGCGTCCGGGCAAAAAAAACGATTCGCCCCCCTGACTGCTGGGACCCACCAGCTACATCTTCGCAGGCAAGGAAGTGCCTGACAGTCGGGACCCACCTGGTCGAAGCGTACGTAGCGTTGTCATTCTGGTCGCGAACGTGTACGTACATATATACTTGTGGATGTAGAGGCGCGCACGTGTCGTAGTAGAGGCGCGCACGTAGCATGTACACGTACGTACAACGGCCAGGGTGCAAGAAAGAAAATACGGCCACGTATGTGTACATACATGCGGGGTCTCGAACGCCTACTCGCGCATACGTACGACCAGGGCTCGTGTACATGGCTGGGTCGGAACGAAGAGACAGCGTCGTCGTCGTGTTCATGGGGAGGCAACGGAATGCGTCGTGTTCATGGGGAGGCAACGGAATGCGTCGTGTTCATGGGGAGGGGTGTGGCGTACCGCAAAACAGAGGAAACGGACCTCCTACGGTCGAAACGAGGGTCATGTTGATCGGGAGGAGTGTGGCGTACTGCAAAACGGAGGAAACGGACCTCCTACGGTCGAAACGGGGGTCCTGTTGATCGGGAGGGGTGTGGTGTGCCGCAAAACGGAGGAAACGGACCTCCTACGGTCGAAACGGGGGTCCTGTTGATCGGGAGGGGTGTGGCGTACCGCAAAACGAATGAAACGGACCTCCTACGGTCGAAACGGGGGTCCTGTTCATCGGGAGGGGTGTGGCGTACCGCAAAACGGACCAAACGGACCTCCTACGGTCGAAACGGAGGTCCTGTTCATCGGGAGGGGTGTGGCGTACCGCAAAACGGGACTCCACGGGATACTGTTCATCTCCACCGTCGACCTCCTCCAGCCTCCACCGGCTCCTGTTCATCCAGCCTCCACCGCGCTACTCCACCGGCTACTGTTCAACCACCCCTCCACGGGCACCCCTCCATCGTCTACTGTTCATCCAGCCCTCCACACCACGGGGTCCTGTTCAACCACCCCTCCACGGGCACCCCTCCACCGTCTACTGTTCATCCAGCCCTCCACCATACCACGGGGTCCTGTTCATCCAGAGGCAATGCCACCACTCACTGTTCATCCAAACCCCCCCCGCAACGCTCACTGTTCATCCCAGAGGCAGCATCGATCGGCTTCAGTTCGCAGCAGTAGCGAAGGAATCACTCGATAGGGTTCAGTTAACAGCCATCGATCGATCGCTCGGGTTCAGTAATGCGTAGCCTGCAGTGCAATCGCTCGGGTTCAGTTAGAGCCCAACGCCTCGCTCGGGTTCAGTTAGAGCCAACGCCTCGCACATACGCGCGTACGTGTACGAGAGAAACGCGCATCGCTCGGCCCCCGACCTCCCACCATAACCGGGAACTCGCCGAAATTTTCCTCCCCCTCGCTTCTACCACGGTTTTTTCCGTCATGGACGGCCCAAAGAATGTCATGCAGCTGCGTCTCCGGCCCGCCCAGGACGAAAAGCCCATTTTCTGTCATGATTTTTTGTCATAGAAGTAGGAGCCCACCACATCTATGATGATACCGGGTTTTGTCACAATTATCGCCATAGAAGTGTCATATGTATGACAGAAAAAATTCGTTCGGCCCAAAATGTCACAGATGTGTCTTTTTTTTGTAGTGGGATATGTTTCTCGTTTATGGAGGTGACAAAGAGCTCGTCGTAAATGGTTACGTCGCTGCAAGCTTTGACATTGATCCGGATGACTCTAAGTCACAAACCGGATACGTATTTATATTGAATGGTGGAGTTGTCAGTTGGTGCAGTTCCAAGCAAAGCGTCATGGCGGGATCTACGTGTGAAGCGGAGTACATAGCTGCTTCGGAAGCAGCAAATGAAGGAGTCTAGATGAAGGAGTTCATATCCGATCTAGGTGTAATACCTAGTGCATCGGGTCCAATGAAAATCTTTTGTGACAATACTGGAGCAAATGCCTCGGCGAAGGAATCCAAATTTCACAAGAGAACCAAACACATCAAGAGACGCTTCAATTCAATCCGCGATCAAGTCAAGGAGGGAGACATAGAGATTTGCAAAATACATACGGATCTAAATGTTGCAGACCCGTTGACTAAGCCTCTCTCACGAGCAAAACATGATCAGCACCAAGACTCCATGGGTGTTAAAATCATTACTATGTAATCTAGATTATTGACTATAGTGCAAGTGGGAGACTGAAGGAAATATGCCCTAGAGGCAATAATAAAGTTGGTTATTTATATTTCCTTATATCATGATAAATGTTTATTATTCATGCTAGAATTGTATTAACCGGAAACTTAGTACATGTGTGATTACATAGACAAACAGTGTGTCCCTAGTATGCCTCTACTAGACTAACTCGTTAATCAAAGATGGTTAAGTTTGCTGACCATACACATGTGTTGTCATTTGATGAACGGGATCACATCATTAGAGAATGATGTGATGGACAAGACCCATCCATTAGCTTAGCATTATGATCGTTTAGTTTTATTGCTATTGCTTTCTTCATGACTTATACATGTTCCTCTGACTATGAGATTATGCAACTCCTGAGTACCGGAGGAACACTTAGTGTGCTATCAAACATCACAATGTAACTGGGTGATTATAAATATGCTCTACAGGTGTCTCCGAAGGTGTTTGTTGAGTTGGCATAGATCAAGATTAGGATTTGTCACTCCGTGTATCGGAGAGGTATCTCTGGGCCCTCTCGGTAATGCACATCACTATGAGCCTTGCAAGCAATGTGACTAATGAGTTAGCTATGGGATAATGCATTACGGAACGAGTAAAGAGGCTTGCCGGTAATGATATTGAACTAGGTATGAGGATACCGACGATCGAATCTCGGGCAAGTAACATACCGATGACAAAGGGAATAACGTATGTTGTTATGCGGTTTGACCGATAAAGATCTTCGTAGAATATGTAGGAGCCAATATGAGCATCTAGGTTCCGCTATTGGTTATTGACCGGAGATGTGTCTCGGTCATGTCTACATAGTTCTCGAACCCGTAGGGTCCGCACGCTTAACGTTCGATGATGATTTGTATTATGAGTTATGTGATTTGATGACCGAAGTTTGTTCGGAGTCCCGGATGAGATCAAGGACATGACGAGGAGTCTCGAAATGGTCGAGAGGTAAAGATTCATATATTGGAAGGTTATGTTCGAACACTGGAATGGTTTCGGGAAGTATCGGATAAGTTTCGGAGTACCTGGAGGTTACCGGACCCCCCCCCGGGAAGTAATGGGCCTTATTGGGCCATAGGGGGAAGAGGAGAAGGGCCACAAGGGGAGGTCGCGCCCCCCCATGGCAAGTCTGAATTGGACTAGGGAGGGGCGGCGCCCCCCTCTTTCCTTCTCCCTCTCTTCTTCCTTCCCTCTCTCCCCCTCTTGGAAAGGAAGAGGACTCCAACTAGGATTAGGAATCCTAGTTGGACTCCCCTATGGCGCGCGCCCCCCTTGGCCGGCCTCCTCCTCCCCCCTCCTTTATATACGTGGGAGGGGGGCACCCGAAAGACACACCAAGTCTTCTCTTAGCCGTGTGCGGTGCCCCCCTCCACAGTTACACACCTTGGTCATATCGTTGTAGTGCTTAGGCGAAGCCCTGTGCCGGTAACTTCATCATCACCGTCCCCACACAGTCGTGCTGACGGAACTCTCCCTCGTCCTCAACTGGATCAAGAGCTCGAGGGACGTCATCGTGCTGAACGTGTGCTGAACACGGAGGTGCCGTACGTTCGGTACTTGGATCGGTTGGATCGTGAAGGCGTTCGACTACATCAACCGCGTTACTAAACGCTTCCGCTTTCGGTCTACGAGGGTATGTGGACACACTCTCCCCGCTCGTTGCTATGCTTCTCCTAGATAGATCTTGCGTGATCATAGGAAATTTTTTGAAATACTACATTCCCCAACACCTCGTGGCCCTCGGGGAGCAGCCCCCACTCGTCGAAGTGCGGCGTCTTCATGGCGAAGGCTCCCCCTGCGGGTGATCGTAAAGAGGGAAGCCGTCCGGAGGGAGCCCGGCGGGTTCTTCGCCGGTCAGGAGGCGGAGCACTTCGCGCAGGGTGCCGGAAGGAAGAGAGGGCCGCTGGAGCCTCATGTCGTCCGCGGGGCCGGTGAAAACCCACATCGGGTGGGAATGGCACTGAAGCGGGGCGATACGTCGCCGGGTGAACTCCCTCACCCCCATCGCCATCGTTACCCCCGCCTTCTTCAAATTGGACTAGCCATGACTCGGGCGAGCCGCGGGTCGACCAGCTTTGTGTGCCCCACCACCCGGAACTCGGCTTCGCAGGGGTGCAGGGGAGCAGAAGCAGGAGGCTGCGCGCGATGACATCCACGTACACCCACTGCTTCCGGAATCCCCTCGCATCCAGGCGGAGCATGGAGTCGGTGCCGGAGTCTACGGTTGCCGCCACCACCTGAAGTGACACGCACCCCGAGCGTTGCTCGCCGTCGACCAATTGGAGCGAGAAGAAGTGGTGAAGCAAGGCCACGGATGGGGCAATGCCCACGAAGGCCTCACACGGGAATGCAAAAGCGGAGAGGAGGACGATGGATCCGGGATCCAGATGCAGCGCGCGGATTTGATAGTGTGAGAGCACATCATTGAAGAAATCAAAGAAAGGAGGCAGCAGGCCGGCGAAAAGGGCGTGGAGACGAAGAGGGATCTCGGTGGCCTCCATGTCAACCAAAGCCCGGGAGGCGGGCCAGATTTCTGTTGCCTTCCACTCGTTGGAATCAGCGTCAATGGCGTGCCGAACCTTATCTAGTGCCTCCTGATTGATCACCGTGGATGGGTCTAGCACTAGTTCTGGCCCCGGCATGGGCTCCGCGGCCGTGGGGGTCTTGCCCATCCTCTTCCTGGGAGCCATGGCAGCAAGGTGGATTGGAGCTGTCACCAAATCTGGCAAAGAGGGCGCAAGTCCGCGATGGAAGAGGAGAAGCAGAAGGCAAGCGAATAGCGGGGCAATGATGGCTTGGGGTGTGCGCCAGGAAGTTGTCAAGTCCGAGCAGTTGCCGAGGTGGCGTGGGGAAGCGGAGGCGCCCACGTCTCATCAAGCGCCACGCGTCGGCCTGTCCCGCAGGCGATTGGGGCCCCGACGCTTCGCCCCTGCCCTTTGGCTTCGCCTCGAAGCCAAGTCCGAGCGCGCCTTGGGCCCGGGGGCTACTGTCGGCGTTCTGGGAAGCAGGGTACCCGGACTTGCCTGCCTGCGGCCCACGGCGTGGCTCCTTCGACGTCCTGATACAGCCCGCCTTAAAGACTATCAAGACAAGACCCTCGCGAGGGGCCAAGCCTCATGAGGTGGACGACGCCAAGACCTCCCGAGGGAGCGGCCTCCCCAGGTTGCCTCCTAAGGAGTGGAGATTTCTATGCAGGTACCCAACCTCCTGAGGTTGCGATGATGCAAACCACGACGACCAAGGTAGGCGAACGCCAGCGGGCGCAGAGGAGGCAGTTTCCTCTTTGGTGCTAAGGAAGCAAGCGCAGGCGCAGGTTCCCGAGGAATCTGGCAAAGGTTTCCATTCCAGTGCAACGAGACCAAGACCACGAACACGGCAGGACGGATGTCATCGCCAGACCCACCACCGTGTCACGACCAGAAGCTTTGCAGGCGAAGACTACCTTTCGTCAAGATAAGATGTACTACTTGTCCCCTTTCAAATTGGCCACTTTGGAATCCCTTCCCGCCTACGTTCGGGGGAAGAGGACCGAGGCCACTATAAGTATAGGTTAGCCACCACCATAGCGGGGGATCAGACCCTTTCCACCCACACCAGAGCAGCCCTCGTGAGGTTATTCATCCCTTGTACTAGTTCATCCTCAGCCCCTCGCGAGGCCAATCCACCACAAAGCAGGAGTAGAGTATTACACCGCAAGGTGGCCCGAACCTGGGTAAACTGCCGTGTCCATCTTCTTCCTTGATCGCGTGAATCGAGCTAGGCCGTGGGGCGACGAGCTGGTTGGCTGGAGAGGTTGAGTTCTTCGCACACGCCCCAGAGTTCGAACCTTTCTTGGGTCTGCAAAGCCCTGAATCCAACAGTATGTACCAGTCTGAATTTAACTTAATTCTTGATGTTGCAAGAGCGCGTAGCAATATATTTTCATATTATTAATTGATGCCTTTTTGCCAATTTTATTAATCTTTCCTCTTGGAAGAAAATAGATCATATGGCCCTTGGATCAAAGAATATGGAAGGCTAAAATAGTTTCGGACCATGTTAAAATTTCTATAATATCTTTGTTTCTTTTTTATTTTATTTATCAAGTTAGTGATCTTGCACGCGCACTGCACCTCTCACTAATATAAATCAAGTGTATACGAGCATGGATATTGAATATGAATAATAGATTGAATGAAATATATTTCTTTTTTGTTTTTGATAAGTTTGATTTTTGGTTTTAAGTAACACAACTATTGTACAAGGGCAAAAGAAGTAAAAAAAAGCACCTACTAGTTACAAAAATGATGGTAGTCATTTCCTCCCTCATTTCTCTTCTCTCCATACTACCAATTAGGTGTTTTTACAGGTTCCTTGTCCACAACAAAATTTACTTTTGGTTTCGGAATACAAATAATCAATAAATCATCCTTTTAAAGTCAACAATTGTCCTTCTCGTGAATCGTCGAGTAATTACTATCAATTCCCTTTCTTTACCATATTCCAGTCTTTAGTTTTTGGTACAAATGTTTGTTACAAATCGGACATGTCATGTCATAACTCATCATGTCCCTAATTAAGAGCTCTATTAGCATAGAACCCCACTTGACTCTCAACATTTTTCAATGTTAGACATGGCAGTTGCGAATGCCCGGGTGGCAGTTTCACACGTATTGGGGGAGGCTGGGTTGGCATTTTACAAAACCGCCATGACAGTTTGTTTAAATTACATTTTTGGATAGAAAACTACCATCGTCAGATGCAAATGTGATGATTCTGGGGGTGTTTGTCGGGATTGGGCTCCTGGCAAATGTTCGCTAGCTATCATTCCCGTTTAAGAATCCTTCTCTCCAATGTTGTCCGTTGAAAAAGGTCTTAAATATGGACATACCTTGGTTATTCCATAGTAAACCTTGTTGTTTCTCTCTGCATACCGAAAGACGCAAAATATTTGTTATTAGCTTATTTGTAAGCCGTCGAAGGTCCTTAAGAGAATTGTTTTTTGGCTTATGGCTTAGTTTGAAGGGAACCTACTAATTTCCTGCCTGGGCTAACGTGTCTTTTCCTGTTGGTACCGTTGCATAGATCGACCCTAGCAGAGTCGCCACATGTGCAGTCATCATATGGCATATGGAGGCCGTGGCTATTGTGTGGAAGCACAAAGTCGCCGTAATGCAACATCCATATTTTCCCTACAAGTAGGACCCACATGTCATTTTGTCCATTTGATTCCTAATAACTTGGGCGAAAGAAGCACTGCACGATGACTTTACATTGATCAAACACTAATAATTATTTAAACTATAAATTAAGATCAATTCTTGTAGAGTCGCTGAGATATTGAGTGTGCTCCATAAACGTTTAGATGTTGCGATGGTTATGCACGAACATAGAGTCGTCATAACACGACCTTCATAAAATTTTTGTTGCATCAACTCAATGATCACACACTCAATTTGAAGGATTAAAACACTAATTTGAGATAATATTGCATTACAAAGTTATTACATCTGGGTGGAAAAGTCGATTAGCGACTTTTGCATGCTAATAAACTATTGAGTTTTTATGTCTTGGGAGAAGCACTAGCTGCTCAGCACACACTCATATGTCACAAGTCCAATCATACTCTATGCATGGCATTGTGATGGTCCAACGACCTCGTCTTCATCTCATACCCGCCCCGTGTGATCAAGGTCGGATACGACATTCTCAAGGGGGCAAGACCCAATATTGCATGAGTCATCTCCTCGATATTGACATTGAACTGGCATCATCCGACGCGCTCTCGTGTACTCCGCTGCGAAATCCTCCCGTGCCTCCTCGTAGTGGAGCCATACAGTGGCGTTCCTCTAAAACATCAGCCTCTGCCAAGCAGCGGTCTGCTCAAATATTTCTCGGGTGGAAGTTCGACACTTTGACGGCATAGCACTCGTCTCATGCCTCCTTAATAGTGAGGCAACAAGGAGCATGTGGTGGCCGATATGAGTTGCGTGTGTAAGGCCTCTCCTACCCAAATGGGATATATACATGTATCTGTGCTTGAGATCCCAAACACCAACATGTGTTTCGGATTAGAATCCAGGCACATGTTGAAGAGGGCGGGATCCTAATGCGTGGCCTCCTCCGCGTTGCCACGATCACACTCATACTCAGCGATTCCAGCGACTTCCTCCTTGTCGAGCATTCGTTTCTTCTCCTCCGAGAGCTGAACCCATTCCGGTCGAGGGGGGGCCGACATGGTGTAAGTGCAGAGAAAGAAGAGCTTTTGCAAGGCGTGCATGGTGGTAGTGTAGAGAAAGAGAGCCAAACTTTTTTACAGCGGCAGGCAGTGGGAAAACATGGCGGTAGCGGGAAGGGGCGCGACTAGTTGGACACGTCGCGACCACAATTCATTGTCTCCCATCCCGGTGCCATGGGGGTTTGGCCATCTTCCCTTCAAATGAAGCCCCACAACCTCAAAATATGGATGATCGCTGACTCAATATGGAGTCCCCTCCATGAATTATGACGATTCAGTCGGATAGCGACTCTGCTAGAGTGGTCTCTTGTCAAAATTGTCATATTGACGGTTATTATGACAATCAAACATTTTGGTGCCCTGCTAGTGTTGCTCTTAGTTCTTGAATGTTTTTGGCCACCATTAAAACATCAACGAGAGAGAAACAAGCAACCGCCTATGACTAGAACCAAGGTAAGAAACACATGTTTGATCCAACTCATCCACGGAAACAATGCACATTGGCGTTGACGAAAGTGATAACGACAACTCTGCTCGATCTCTCACATATCTATACTACTATATAGTGTGACAATAACTTCAAACATTAGTCGTTGAGAATGCTCCATCCAACGATTGAGATATGGCAAATCTGAGCATTTTCATTCGTTATATAAATCTTAACTCATAGGATTCTGCCACATTGCCTTCTAATTGATCCCCCACTCTATCATCCCATGTATTCTAGAAGCTTCTTTTCCCATGCTTATAGGATTCTCTAATAAAAAGAGACATTAGTAGCATGGAAGTAAACTCGAGATACTCTCTTATGTCCATGATAACACGCATGGTAAAGCTTGAGAGGTGTGTGACAATCAAAACGAGCACAAATTTGTGGATTATGATAAGTATGTTATTGTTAAAATATTAGTTGAATCACAAGCTTATATGTCGATATGTGGTAGATTAATATCATTTGTTGGTGAGATCAATAATTTCAGTAGCACATCATAAACTTGCGATTCACTCCCGGTGCCTTTGCTTCGGCTAGTAGTTTAGGTTAGGTTTTCTTCAGTCCTCACAGGTGCGCCGCTTTGGCAAATGACGACGGTTCTTCTTCGAATTTGTTTTCCGGCCTCTGATTCTCCTCGAGTTCGTCCATCTAAACGCAGTCGACAGAGATCCAACGTAGATATCTGTCGTTTCATTGGGGCGGCGAGGTTAGAGTTTCTTGTCGTGCATGCGACGACAAGATTTGGTGCCAGTTCCTTCATATCAGATATGTTCGAGAGTTCAACATCGTGACTGCAGCTCCATGGTGCTGGTTCATAGGGGAACATGCACGCAGACTTTCCGAATGTCATCGATAAGGTCATGCCGGCTCCAGTTGAGGAGCGGCTCGTTCTGACGGGGGTAGTTGTCATTCGGTGGTCTAGGGACCGACCTAGATATGGATTTTTAGTATGTCCGAGGTGCTTTGTACTTCTAATGAACTAATAGATCTGAATCTTTTCTGAAAAAAAGGGTGATTCACATTGAAGTATGACATCAAACATTGATATAGAACAATCTTGATTCTAGAGGATGAGAATCATTCTGGGCTAGAGTTGGAGCTCGTCTAATATGATCAGTGGGCCCAGTTGTTGTTGTTGTTGTTAGGAATGCATTTTTGTTGTTGTTGTTGCTATATATCTGAGGTATTTTTCTATTTATTGCACGCACAATTCACTAGTATTCCTTGATGGATGGATGCTACCTTGCCTTCTTCGAACGTCGCTTCTGTTGTGCAGAGCTACACACTAGAGTATATTCCGCAAAAGAACGCACAGAATGATTGATAACAGAGAGACTGGAAGCGACGACCGCATTCCTGGGGAGTTTCCCGGTCGATCGACGCCGCCACTCCGGCGTCTCATCTCACCGTGCAGTGCACCGCCTCAGGCAGCCGTGCATGCACGGATCGTCAGGCTTCAGAACACACCCCGATAGGGCTCGGCCTCCAAGAAGAGCCGTGAGCAACTCAGGCCCATAATACAGGCCTCATCGGGAAAGGCCGTCTCGCTGGAGGCCCATGCAACAAAGAGGCTGGCTCGGGACCGGGGGCCACGCAGCGCAGCGTCCGCGCTCCGCAGCCGCGCGCGAGAGGCGACTCGTTTAGTACCACCTCGCCTAGCGAAGAGGGGACGGGAGGGCGAGAGGCTACAAATAGAGGGGAGGGCACGGCTAACAACTCATACCTTTCTCGGCCTTTTGGCTAAGATCAAGTGTAGTATCTGTTCTTATCAGTTTAATATCTGATATGTGGGCCATGTGCCCACAACGATATTAAATTTATTTTTTATGGGGGAGGGCTCACCACAGTGGCTTGCCACTGGGGCCCTCAGGTGTCGCCCAGTGCGTTGCACTATTGCCTGGGCAGGCGCACCCCAACCAAATCTTAAAATTAAAATTTGACCCCCTGGAGATGAGCAAATTAGTCCTCAGCATCTGCTGTTTACAATCGCTGAGGGCTTCAAGGTGGGCCCTTCTCGCAGACGGGCTTAGGTTCTGAATTGGAAATAGAAATCGAAAGTGGAGTTGGTTTGATCCTGTAACGTACGCAAAGGGAAGCCGGATGAACATATGTATAAGGTTCAGATTTGGCAGGCAAGCTTGCTCTTCTGCTTATAATCACAAAGTCCTTCCTGTCAATCCCAGCCACCCGGAGACAGATGAGAGGAAGAGAGTTTTTCACAGGCAACACAGAATGAACATATCAAAACATATCCAGGCTGTTGTAGGGGAAGTACTAGCAATTAGTAAGAGAAATTATATCTACTTGAAATGCATTAATCTGTTGGTACATATATTTGCAAATGTTAGTAAGGATAATGCACATTCTTCTGTCAGGCAAGCCTGCTCTATAACATAACTACAGGTTCTCGTGTTATACGATCAACGAAAAATGTTAGTGCCTGTCAGTACATCGTCGGATCCAGTGTCATGGTGCACAAGGAATGGCCACCATGGCGTCGTCATGAACCATATGAATGATGCCGGTTTCGCCATTGATATGATAATATGTACACGATTCACCAAATCCTCAACACCAGTCTGGGACTTTTAATCTCCTATGTACTCCTGTGAACCGCAAGATTAACTGCAGGGATTTTTCTTGCCAGCCTGGATGTTGGAGGAAACACAGCCGCCAATTACTTCTCCACAATATCCCCACCAAAAAATTGCTGCAAACAGGACCGACATGACAAGCTAGAAATCACTAGCCCATGATAAAAGTGTTCTCCACAGTCCACACCATAGTCAGTTTGTTCCCCACCATATAAATTTCTTACATCCTGATTCACTTCCTGGAAACCTAGTGTGCTACCACTACTAACAAGTCATTGAGATAAGCAGGTCAACAGTTGATCCCAGCCACCCAGAGAATTTCTCACAGGAAACACAGAATGAACATATCAAAAACAGCCACTTGAAATGAGTGGTCAGCTATCTCAAAAACAATCAACAGCCAAAAAAGATACCTTGGCTGTTGAAGGGCTCAAGAAGTATCATTTAGTAAGAGAAATTATATCTACTTGAATACATTGCAACATCCAGTCTGTTGGTACACATGTTTGTAAGTGCGTTTCTAGTGCACATGCTTCTGCCAGTACATCTTCCTGGATCCAGCACATGCTTCTAGGGCAAGCCAGCTCTGTAACATAACTACACGTTCTCACTATATCATGACCTCAAGGGGGGGTTAACGGTTACGGTGTTGTAAGATAAACGAAAAGGGGCAAAAATGTTAGTGTCTGTCAGTACATCTTCCTGGATCCAGTGTCATGGTGCACAAGGTATGACCGCCATGGCTTCGTCATGAACCATATGAATGATGCCGGGTTCGCCACCGATATGATGATATGTACACGATTCACCAAATCCTCACCACCAGTCTGGAACTTTTAGTCTCCTACTCCTGTGAATCGCAAGGTTAACTGCGGGGATCTTGTGCCTCACCTGCCGCCATATCAAGTTCACAGCATCGTCCTTCCTGGGGGGATACTGGAACTCGTAGTGACTAGAGACGTTTTTCAGCTTTGACCACATCTCAACCCACTTCTCTTTAGGCATTTGTCTGAGCTGGTTGAGCAAGTAATCAGGCTCTAGAGCCTCTTCAACTGAGAAGAAGAGTGAGAACTCGCTGTAATCAATCTCATCCTCAAAAGGGAGCTCGATCCTGCTGCTGATAATCACAGGAATGCAATGACTGACAATGGCATCAAACAGCCGGCATGACGAAGGAGTATCCCCGGCAGGATGGAGGCAAAACTTTGATGATCGCATGCCATCTGTAGACTGCAAGGAGTAAACATTTTATAAAATATCAGTTCTCGTATCAAGAAGCCTCAACAGAGAAGAGAATCACATCAACATATCAAAACCATAAACAAAAGCCACTACACACTTAGAAGGAACTAGTATGGTGAGGGGCAAGTCCATTTAATTCCATGTCACTAAAAAAAGAAGGGTATGAATGACAGAGAATGCTTACGATTTTAATGCCGTCACCTGTGGCAAGACTATTTTCAAAGCGCACACCATCTTTGCCCTTTAATAACTTCGCGAGTTTTCCACGGATTTTCCCTTCCTGGGGAAAAAAACACCCTTAGGATCCCATACTCTCAAGACAATCCCACTACAGTAAATGCTAGGCTGAGACATAAATCAATTCCATACATCTTTCCTGACTGTACGCCCCCGAAAGAAAAGCAGTGTAGGGCGAGCCTCAAATGGATCAGATTCATCGTCGTTAAGGAAGGAATCTACAACATGGACATATGGTGCTACAACATCTTTCCTCAAGGAAGCCAGTTCCTTTGTGTATCTCCCAAAGTCTGAAACTATAAGAACAGATGCATTCACCATATCTCGCAGAAATCTAAAAGCATTTGGGTGATGCATTGGAATCACATGGTCACGTCCCGCAGATCGTTGCCAATATTTAGACTTCCATAGAATGTCCATAAGTTCCACCTACAAGAACAAGATAGAAACAAGTTCAAAAGGCAATTTAATTTAGTTATTATACTTGATGAAATATTAACTTAGGATTACACATAATGAGGACAGAATTACACATTTACAGGGGAGCATACTGATAGAGTTATAGACAGCTTTTTGTGTGATTTTTATTCTCACCCAAGCCTTGCAGGATTTTTCACAGTTAAGAAAAACATTTTTTTGTGGCTAAGCAAACTTTATAGGTTGACAAAACAAAATAACAATCAAGTGACATGCGATGCAAGCAAAATAATGTTCTTTGATTGGTTTCACTATATAACAGGTCTTTGATTGGGAGCGTATTTACTTAGGATCACACATAATGGGCTGTGCAGTGCACAATTCTGAGAGATACGGAACACAGAAACATGTGAATCCAGCCTCATTGTCATCGTCATGGAGCACTTAGTTACTCTGTTATCATCCTAATACATGTTTACAAAACCAATGTTGCCTATTGCCGGCTATAAATTTGCAGTGGCTGGTAAGCACGATGAAAGATGCACAGACGTTATGCGCACCAAGTCTGCTTGTGGCCATACTACCCACAACAAGTAACATCGGTTAGCCCTCAAAATGTATAGGGAGCATCACACACCATATCCAATCAAGAATTTCTTACAAGATCAAACCATACAAACATGTACTGTCAAGTGTAGTAGACAGTAGGTTACCTCAGCATTGCATTCCGCAATTTTGATTCAGTTCCACAAAGAACATCCATGGTGATTTCAGAGCCTACTAACCTGCCACTACAACTCATACATAAACCAGCCAGATAGCTTATAGGGAAAAACCCATATCACTACACCTCACAAATTATACTTGCTAGTTCCCAGACATTCTTTTCTTTCAAGGCAAGCCACATTGTAAGTAAAGGAGATAGCGGCCTGTCATGTCTGCCATAATTTGGGGGAGACCACTGCTGCTAAATAGTGTGGTCGACAGCGATGGAACACCAGCCATGAGAGCAAAGTTCAAAGCCTGGGTGTTTTTATCTTTGATGAGCTTATACAGTGTTCAATGGATCATTAATCTCTTGTGATCTTTCGTCCGTTTAGTGTGTTTTGCAGCAGCACAGTTTCCACCGGGTAATTTGGCTGTTCGTGGACGGCCCTACGCAAACGATTTTCCACAGCACAGAACGCAATTCAGAGCAGAGACGTCTCAATCGGAGCCGAGACGATCCATTCTAGGCCACAGGACAGAGCTACCAGCAAAAGCAGCGAGATAAGGGAGCGTGGAGGACAGGAGGAGCGGCTGCTACCTGAAGGAGGCGGTCGGCCTCGGTGTCGGGGTCGGTCATGTTGCGGCCGTGCACGTTGAAGCTGAGCGAGGAAAAGAAGGGCACGAAGAAGGCCTCGGCGGCGTCCGGATCCCGCACCCGGACGGCCTCCGCCGCTCCTCCTGGCTGCTGCTGCTGAAGGGACGCCATCATCCAGTACTCCACGCTGTGCTGCCGCCTGATCCCGCCCGCGGAGGGCGGCCACGCGGGGAACGCGGTGGAGTTCCCCCCCTCGGCGCCGCCGCCGTTCCTGGACGAGGCCATCATGGCGACGTGGAAGCGCGGGGGGAGGTCGTACATGAAGACGCGGAGCGGCGGGGCGGGCGGGCAGCGGGCGGCGAAGGGGCGGAGGTTGAGGAGGATGCTGCTGGGGGAGGCGGCGCGGGCCGGGGAGGCGAGGTAGATGACGGTGGAGGAGAGCGCGAAGGCGAGGAGCAGCAGCCCGAAGACGGCGGCCACCGTGCGGATGCCCGGCGCGGTGGCCATGGCCGTGCCGTGCCGCCCGCCGGCGCCCCCGGTGGATTTGGTGTGGTGGGGGTACGCGGCCGGGTAACAACTAACCAGCCCAGCCGCGTCGGGGCGGTGTAATAGGCACGATGGCTCTCTGGCTTTTTGCTCGTGGTTGGTTATGGGGGCAGCTCCGGTCTCCGTAGTGGGGAATATGGTTGGGCTTCAAGGGGTTTTAAATTTTTACTGGTTTTACCTTCTTGAGCATTGACTTGAATATGTTTATTTTGCGTATGATGTAGACACAACATGTGCCCATGAGTTATCACACCACAAATTTTCAAAGTGGAAGCATTGCTTGAGAAACAAAACAAAAGGAAAGACAAAACTAGTGTTCATAGTCATGATTCGCAAAATTATTTGTCACCGCTGAATGACCGATAAATCCTACATGTAAGTTGTGTTTCAAATTTGGGTAGACATGTGTTGTTTCTTATGTTTTCGTAGTTTTTTAGACTGATTTTTTTAGGCTATCAGCGGCCCGAGTCCCGATGCACTTTCTAGAATATACAAGAGGGTGATTTTAGCTCTATCGACTTAGAAATAACTATTTCTCAAATCAATTACTTATAGCTATAAGATCTTGATTGTGTCCTCACTTTTATATTTACATTCGTCTTAAAGCCTGGTAGGAGTACCTTAGACGGTGACTTAGTAAATGGTTTTATATTTCAGATTTGCTAATTCTCATAGATGATAGTTAACAGAGTCTCATCTAACTTCTATACTATTAACCATACAAAAGAATGAAGGAAAAAAATTCGGCTCCGGAGTGGGGAATATGGCCGAGCTTCAATGGTTTTTTATTTACTTGTTTTAACTTTTTGAGAATTGACTTGAATATGTTTTATTTGTGTATGATGTAGACACAACATGCCGTTACCACACCTCAAAGTACATTTTTCAGTTTAAAGCATAAGTTGATAAGCAAAAATGCGGTAGATACTCATGACTAGGAAAACATAAAACACAACCAAATTTGTTATTGCTGAACGTCGATTAATCCTTCTTGTAAGTCGCCCTTCAAATTTGGGTTTGAGCCCGCGAAATGGTAGACACCTCTCTCATCTAATCGAGTTGAGTTCACGACCGCACTATCAAACTCGCATTGCCTAATCGAGCTGAGTTCACAAGTACACTATCAAACTCCCATTGCGCCGTGGCGCGTCAGTGATTCCTTGTGACAAGTTTGGCTCCCCGAGGCTTGCTATAGTTTTTCTTCTTTGTGGGGTGCTGCTTAATAGATACGAGATTTTTCTTTTATTTTTTTTTGAACTATTCATAATCAATCATATCAGTATAGAGAATATCGGAGGTAATACAAATTACAACAATGTCGATATATAGATCACCTAGCGACGACTACAAGCACAGGAGCGAGTCAAAGGCACGTCACATCACCAGAGTCAAACAAACGTTGTCGTGGCATATAGTCGAGAAGCCGTCGTGCTAAGACCCCATACGAACAGCGCATCAGAGCAGGAGCCGTCGCCGATGAAGAGAGTCATAGATCCAAAGTATCAGACTTGTAAACACGCAAATGAAGACTGCTGACTGGACCAAATAGATCCCATCCACCGACCATCGCGGACCGATTCGCGCGATATCCGACGGTGACATGACATACCTCCACACGGGCTCCCATTCTCGCCTTGGCTTCCATGAAAACCACACCACGGAGCAGCTGCGCATGTGCACGCGTACTAAGTTCACCTTCAAGTGCGCTTATCGTGAGCGTGGAAATGATGGCAGTGTTCAATCAGTTGGGCGGTCATGTGACCATTAGTTGATCCCGCCATCGCGTCTCAAAAAAAAAAAAAGTTGATCCCGCCATCCTATGATGGGCTGGTCATTGGTCAGGCAACATGGCTAGGATGATTAGCCACCGCGAGTCCACGATTCCCTCCGGTTTTTTAGAACGCGTGATTCTTCCATTCTTTTTGTCGAGCACGCCACGGCCAGGCTAGCCTGATGCCGCCGGCACCATCGGAATATTTACAGTGCGGCACGGCACTCGTGCCAAGTGCTGCTGCTAGAAGTCTACGGCGGAACCGCGCGTTGATGGCAAGAGATTCTGCGTGCCAGGACCACGACCTCCATTTATTTGCTCTGGAAAAACAACAGGATTACTGCCTTCTCTGAGCAGGACGATTCGCTGGTGGTAGAGTGGAGGGCGTGTGCAACGAGTACTAGCACTGCCACGCCGTGATTCTATTCAAAGCGGCGATGGACTTGTCCGTCACGACCCCGAAAAGCACGCGCATCCGTAGCTTTGCGTGCGTGCGTGTGAGACCGTAGCTTTGCAAGTTCCAAGTCTACTCGGGGCCGTTCCACAAGGGACAAAAGCAGGTCTACCTACCATGCAAAAAAAAAAAGCAGGTCTACCCACCCAGGACCCAGGGCCCACCGGTCAGGCGGGACTCTTTCCCCTGGAAGCTACGAAAAGAACTCTGTTCTCTCGAGATTTATCCCCGGGAGTAAAAAAATTATCCCCATCAAAAGATATAAATAAGGTGCTTTTTTCGAAACAGAGGCAAAAGATTTGCCTCATCCATCCATTAAATAAAAAGAGAATAGAGTTTGACAGTTTGCAAGTGACCATACAAATAAACGGCATGGCAATTACTCTCGTACAACGATACGCCCTAATTTCTTAGCACCCGCTGTAACCCATAGGTTGGCCTCAAGCAATATATTTTGAAAAAGAATAGGCGGTGGCGCACTCAAGCAATATATTTTGAAGAAGAATGGCAGTAATACTCAACTTCATTGTCTCTGATGTCTACATGCTCATAATACTTCTCGTGGGCATCTCCAAGCCCAGGAAAAACAAGGTATACTCTGAGAAACCAATCTACAGAATCAGGGGATAACTGCCACGACAAGGAACAAAACCGGTAGTATATATCATGATCGACTGACTAGCAGTTATCATACACCCAAAATCCAGTGAGTAAAGCTGCAATGCTCCCAAGGGAAGCTCTTCCCGGCATTTCGGTCAAAATCAAGCTAAACAACGGCGATCACTCATCAGGCCTTTCGTTCCAGTTGGGATTTCTACCTCATGTGTGGCCGCTCGGGATACACCGATACATCTATCTACCTGTGCAACGATGGGTAGGACTCGGCCATGATGAGGACGACGAGGGACGTCCATCCAGTGAACGACCTAGCGCCCTTCCCCTTCCCTTTGTTCTTCTGGTCGTAGTTCTCCCAGAAGAAGCCGGTTTCCTGGTAATTCCCCACGATGTTCCTGTAAACGCAGGCAGACAAGTTAGCACTGCCATGCGTCCATTAGAGAGGCTGAAATTCATTCAGCTAAGTAAGTTTCTCGTGGTAGAAAGATGGCTATACCGGATCAGGTTCGATCTTAGCTCATCGTACAGTTCCCCTGCCCTGACCTTGTACGGACCATCCTCTACAGAGGAGCGTGGTGTTAGATCGTTATGCATACAGCGAAGTTTGTGAAAGGTAAAGATTATAGTTAGTTTCACAGCATCGTTTGAGGAGTTTACCGTGCGAATAGTGATGGAGTCCTGAAAGAATCATGTAGTTCATGTTTATCCAAATAGCACCTCTCCAGTACGGAGCGTCATGCTCCGTATTACGCTTCATATACATTGAGCTGGACCATGGATCAGCAAATAATTCAGAAACTACTAACTAAATGACCTAGTAATATTGTTCAGTGAGTGTAATAGTAATACAACTGGCTCAAGTCTTCTACACTGGGCCCTCTAGTGAAGTTACAGTTTTCCACATGGATACTCTAGAAGTTCCAAAGTCATGAGTACCTCTAATTTTAACAATCGAGCTGTGCTCCTTAGCAAAGTGAATAAATACAGATATTTAGATATACCTTGTTCTAGAAAGTGACCGGAGGCCATAATCCGTCCACAGGATAGAGCTGTTGGATATAAGGTCAAGCTGCTTCTCAAGAACCCATGATTCCTGAACAGAGTTAAATAGTGCTTATCACTTCAGGAGTTTAGGATAAGCATGACTGGGCTGGGATAAAAAAACACGGTAAAAGTGAGAAGCAAACAGACGGGAGGTAGTGAGCATACAGGTGGAATGGCCCCCATCATGAATGGGAATAGGCTGACATAACCAACATGAGGTACTAATTGCAGCTGCGGGGCTTCTAATGTCTCCCGCAGGAGTTCTCGTTTCATAGCCTCCCTATCTTCATACCATCTCAAACGAACCTAACAATGATCTTACAACCAAAATCAGTAATCATGCCTGTAAGCTAAATCACAAGGCTGAGAGGAAGCGCAACACCAACCTTTTCTGTATGGTTACCAAAGTCAAAATAGGCACCAGTTTTGTCATCCAAGTGCATCTGTCAAAATGCAACAAACACTGAACAATGGAGGCCTAGTTATTGCTTGAACACAGCTTGCTACATGCAAAACCCAATAAGTCGATAACAAGCATTTAGTAGATAGCTGCTCTTTGGAAGAAAGAAAAAATACTACACAACACATCATGAATTCAAAGGCATTTGTGTCATACTTTTTGTCTCCCACTGGCATACGATACCATAATACTCAGCAGCAAACAGAAAGCTTAGCATGTTTCCCAAAACTATCCCCAGCAAATTTACTTATATGGCCCCCTTGAAGTTGGGCAGGAACCAAAACCACAGTATTCACTGGAGTTCTTGGTAAATTAGCCACCATCCATTGCATAATTCTGTCTATGTTTAAAGGGTCATATAAAATAGAATGTACCAGATCATAATTATCAGCATTGAATAAGTGCCTCTATTCATATCAAAAAATGTAATACCATTAGTTAAGTGACTCAAAGAATGATATCTGATTGATCTACACAATAAAAACAACATTCATGAACGAAAATAAACTATCAGAACTTTCAGGGCAATACCTTGTTAAGTGTCTCAAAATCTGAAAGTTGATCTGACAATTTATAGTAATCCTGCAGAAGATCACAGATTTTTCAAGAAAAAGAGTCAGTCAGTAAATGGCTGAGACAAAGCCAGTGCAGAAATTCATATTGCAGTACCTTCTCAAGAGAGCTGTCCATTTTAAGAAACCCGGCGATTGAGCGCATACAATTTGTAGCTAGAAGCATCCAGCACCGAAGGTCAACATGGCGCTCCTCATCGTTAGGGTGAGATGCACGAGGATAGTCATCCAACCCAGATGTCAAAGTCTGTAAAGGAGTTAGAAACATTGGAATGATCTCACTAATGCAATTATACAGAAAGACAAGGGAATAAACTCAATTCCCAATAACATAGCTTTTGCATATACTCCATCTGTCCCAAAATAAGTGTCTCAACGTTGTACTAACTTTAGTACAAAGTTGACACACTTATTTTGGGACGGAGGTAGTACTTTAGGATCAACTGATCAGAGTGGGAGCAAGCAACTACGAATTTTTCAAAAACCTTTGGGTTTAACTCCCTTGTTGTCATATTGTCTCTTCCATGCCAAAAAAACGTCCCTTCATATTTCCCTAAGAAACAATCAAGTCAATAGACCTTCATGATAAACAAGCTAAAAGTTCGACATGACGAGCAGAAACATAAAGGGTAATCCGCATATAATGGAAATTAATATCCACAGTTGGTTGACCCAACAATAAACATTGACTTTTAACAGTACAAAGCATATATATAATATTTTACAGCTTACACCAGTTCGCAGAAAGGTTAAATGCACACCGTAATGCCGTGTGACAGAAAAAGTGTTCTACAAAGCACGTAGGCTAGGTGGACAGTGCAGTGGCAGGTTGGCAACTAGCACATAGCCGCCAACCAGTCAGACAGGCTTAGGTGTTCCCCTTTAGAACAGTGCAAAGAAATGGAGCATATCTCTTTCCAGGCCATCAAAACCCAGGCACATGGCATTGTAACCTCAAAAAGTGTATAGTTTCTAACTTTGGACAGGCAGATCCTTCGGCAGGGCATATTAGTGTTCCATATTCTGACAGCTGGTTACACATTTCTCTCATTGGAACAGTTGATCTGGGATACAGTGTCTGCTAAACTAGCCAAGGATCACTTTATTTGGTCAGTTTGAGAAGAGAGTATATATAAAGGAATCAGAGAAACTGAAGGGAAAACGGACAAGCTTCTGAAAACTTTGATGTGTTCCTATACATAATGTAAGAAGATATAGATGATCGACAGAAGGGACGATCTAGCTTCGGTTACGCTTTTTGGTATTTATTCTGAATTGCTTTCTACAATTAATGAACCGAAACCTCTAATGCTCAAGAATAAATATTAACCCAAATATTCTTTAAACATAGCATAGCCAAGTCAAGGCTTTGGAAGCTCAAGTAGTCAAGTGCAACTACTCTTCTTACCATAAACCACAGATAGCCCCTAAGGGCATGTACAATGGTGCTATCTTAAGAGTGCCATGTAGGATAAATAATGAGGTGGAGGAGAGAGAACTCATAAGAAAAGGTTTGTCTTCTCTTATTTAAGAGAAGACAAGAGGTGATCTCTTAGCACAATATGTCTCACCACGTTTTTAGGAATAGCTAGTTATTGAAGATAAGGCTAAGAGATGACCCATTGTAGATTTTTTTTGTCATCTCTAAATTACATGCAAGACATAAGATAAGACTATCTTATCAACCATTGTACATACCCTAACAGAAGACAACTAAGCATGGTAATCCTCGTGTTCAACAATATGTCCATAAATCAGTAACAGCATGCAGTTCAGCATGTTCATGCGTGCTCTAAACACTGTGATGAACATGACTTAAAATAAAGTGAAGATCCAACCGACACATAATACTTTTCCGTGCTTGGCAGAAGAAAAGCATACTGGTTCCATTTTCACAGCCACAAATCGTTTACTCTTAATAGTTATGACCGAGTATAAGACATTGGAACAGCAAAGCTCACCTGATTGCGTACTGTTGAACCACTGGAACCAAGAGTTCAGCCGTACATAAGCCCTTTTAAGGAAAGTGGATATCTTTTCAGCTTCCTCATCCGAAAACTGGTGTGCATGTATGCCACTTGCCAAGTCTGCAAGAGAAAATGTATTAAACCAACTGGACCGCAATCACTTGATCATAATTCACACACTTCTACACATAAACAGGTTTTGATGCTTGGCCAGATCCACACATTAATAAGATTCTGATGCTAGGCCACTGTGAGCAGTTCTCTCTCAACACATAATTGGATACACATGCACCAACAAAATAAACCTAACATAATTTGTAAGACTTCAAATCCATTTTTTCTGTTGCGTGAGTCTTGTTGTTATGCCCTCGGATATTTAAAATGGGAGGGATAGGGGAACTGGCCAGTAAATAAGCTGTTTAACCTCCCAACCGACCACCCGGGTTAGAGTCATAGGACCAGTTTGGGTGCTCATCTGGCCATCTCGTTCTTTGGTAATTGAGTATTTTCAAGAGAGCAGCTAGTCAAATTTCAAAAGAAGAAAGAAGGGGTAGAGGCAGGGAACATTAGTGTGTAAGCTGATTTTCTGCCTTACACGTCAACATTTATCATTTAAAGCATCTAGTGTGTACAAACCGAATAATCCGAATTATTAAAGAGAAATACCAAGAAAGTAATTAAAAATCTCAATTATCAACACCAATGAACAAAATTGGTCCTACCACGCAGTGCAAGAAATAATGTCGGAGGGTTTCCATTGGAAGGATACTGCAGAACGAATTCCTCAGGAACTTTACTGCATGAAGCCAAAAAACTAGATGATATGAGAACTGACACATCAAACTTATGACTAGCTATGAGAAGGACAAAGATACGAATGTATTGGATACTAACCTTAAAGCTTCAGCCCCTAATATTTGCTCTCGAGGAATCCAGCCATCCGCATTAATTAGATCCAACCAATGGCCAATTATGTCCATCGATATATGGGCATCCCAGCGCCTGTACATCATCATCAAGGAAGTGTGTTCACAGAAAGCAATAATACCAGCACAGCAGGGAAGTTGTCCAGATAACGAATGGAGTAGCAGAAGCCATGCACCAAACATTATGAATTGATAGAATGCTTACCAAATGACTAACTGATGGAAGCCCTCGTCCCACAGGAATCCCCTAGGGAAAAATGAGCGACTGGGCACAGCTGTATATAGTGCAGCAGGCCAATATGGAATATATTTATCTCCATTTTTTTGCTGTGACAAAAAATCTTCAACATTATTTGTTTGTGTGATAGTAATAACCTAGAATCTGTATCTGGTCTACTGCCCAAAAGAAATAGATTCAGCACAGTAGAGTAGATCACTACACATAAGGTGGCAAACAGCCATGAGAAGGACATAGATAAGAACATCAGGTGAAACTCTAAAACTTACTGAAAAACCTTTTGGAAGTGCAATTTTTGACTGCCCGTAGAAGTAGCCAATACCGCCAAGTAGACTTGACAAGGCAGCTCTACCAACAGATAGTTCTTTGGAAACAATCTGCATCAGAGCAACACTAGCATCAACATAGGTCCATTACATAGTCCTCAGCCAACCCTTACTGATTGCCTGGAACAATATCTATCTATCTAGCAAAAAATCCATTAGCATTAAAGTATCCCACAACAGTAAAGCACACAACCAATAACAAAAACGTAACTATCATGTACAGCCCCATAAACGCGGACAAAAATCCAAGAGTAAGTACAAATACTTTTGAGTTGGGAAATTAAATTCAGGGTTCCTAGGAAGCAGTACTGCAGTGAGAAAAATAACTCTAGAGACTGCAAAAAAGAGCTTGTGGAAAGTACAAAACTGATCCAAAGAGCGCACCTTATTATTTATGTTGAAAATTTGATCATATCTCTCTTCAAAATCTTTCTGTTTTGATTTAAGGCGGGTGCTCAGCATGGGACCTGAAAATCTGACATCATTACTGATATAACAATTAACAAACAAAATGAAGTACATCGTGCCTTCAAAACTCCTGAAGTTCAGGTTCAATGTAAGGACAAGATGCAGGTAAAACGGATCTCATATCTGATGCGAGGAAACAAGACAAATTCAAAATCTCGCGTTACTTCCTTCAAAATGTTCAGAGCATGCATATTATAGATGATGTCCATGGAATCCAATAATGATATGTCTCCTATCTATAAGCAGTATTGCACTGTGCAGCAGAATCACCTGTTAGCCTGTTAACGCGTTCTGCGGTCATTGGATTTTTTGAGCCAGCCCCTGACAAGAACACTATGTCTATTTTGGCAGGAAGTTTTATTGAAACCTGTGGAAACAGAGGGAAAACATAAATCACAAAGGCAAAAAATATTACTCAAGTTCTGGGTGTTATTGATTCATTCTTGATTTGACACATACATGAGGATGTACTGTATATTGATGGAATAACTTGACAGGGGCAAAAAATAAACTTGTCTTCACCTTTAAAGTACCTGATAGATCATTGCATTTGAAGAGTCTTCGGCCATGTCTGGCAGATTAAGGTTCCCACTTTGCCTTGCCTAGAAAGGTCCACAGAAGTAGCTATAAATGCAAACCAACTTTATAATATACAGGTAAAGGAACAAGAATTTAGGAATTACATTAGTCACAAGGGCATGTTGTACTAGGTCGCTTAGATTATGCATACTGCTCGTCTGGAATCCAGCTCTGTGAATTTCCAAATTGTCCTGTGACAGAGTTCCATAAATGACGATAGAGATGTCAACCATATGGCATCATATTACATACTAGTATCAAGTGATACAAAAAAACCTAAAAACTAGGACTAACAAGGCCACGGTATATGTATACCTCAGATCTCAGGTAAAGTTCCCAATCACCAATCTCTTCATGCGATCCAGAGGCCAAAAGAACAGGACCTCTCGACGGAGGCTCATGTGAGCCCATAGTGATCAACTTTCCTGCTTCGTCAGCAATATAGAAGAACAGATGTGTGGTGCTTTCTTGGGCTTCACTTAAACTTGACCTAAATTAATTGTAATAGCAGGGGATGAATTTCCTTTTGTTCCTTAGATAATGTTGAAGGAGTAAGAACATATGACAACTTCCTAATGTTGTATTTGGTGATGAAGAGGTCAACTCAAGTAAAAAATAACAGTATTTCCATCTCGTACTAAACATTACTTTATTTAAATCAGTTTTTTTCTTCAGTTTGCGCCTAATAATATGGACTTACCCCTCGTTCTTAGCATCCAATCGAACTGCCCAGTCTCCTCCATAGCCACTGCCATCTCCTTTCTCTTTTAGAAAGCTAGTGGTCAAGTGCAAGCCTTGATCAGTCAACTCTTGACGTCCATAATCCCTACCATTGTGATCTGCCCACCCATATTTGCTAAGCTCGTCAGAATCTTGGCAGACATGGCGAATAAAATATTGTCCGTTTTTCACGCCAATCCACATCAACCCAGCAATTAGAGACAACGGAGTTCTGAAATATAAATTGTATTAGTATGGATTTTTCACAAGCTTGGTAGTACAGAGCTGCCGTCACACACACACATATTATTTCTTCTGATTAATGGAAAACAGCATGCTGCACCAGCAGCAGAAATTGTATACCACACCTCCAGTCCTCCACAAATGGAACCAACCTAATGAGAACAAAAAAATACCTCTGTCTGCCTCGTGTTCACGAGACAAGTAAATTCACAGCACAACAATAATGATGCTAGCAATATAAGTTTTCATGGATAGTTCTAGCATGTCCAAGAGGACTAAGAGAACAGAATCATTCCAACTAGCATGTTATAAGGGAAAGAGGAAGAGATCAGCAAAGTTAAGTACCTAGCACGAATTCCAAGATATACATTTGGCCTGTAAGTACCCCAATACAAGCTTTCTTTGTGACCACCTTGGAACTGCAGCCAGTCAACATTAACCATCAGAAATCTAATTGGTTTACAACCAAAAATCAATATAAATCATCTAGAACAGAATAAATCAAATACTCGCCTAGTAAAGAACTAGAATGCATACACATTACAGTCGATAGCAGTTTTATCTCGCCTACACACACTTACTAATTCACGCCTCTTAACAAGTTTAACAACCTATGGCAAATCATCGGGAGGATTTACTACCACACTGGCCTCCTTTGGTTTACAGGGATTTTGTAGGAATTCTAGAGGATAGGAATTTTGTAGGAAAAAGTCCTTTCAAGCCCTTTGGTTTGTAGGAATGGTTTTACTATTCCCATGATATTCTTATTACCCTATGAACCAAAAGAGGCCTTAAAAGTTACTTCACCAGAGCACTAACAAAGCACACGCAATCCGTAGTTCAGTGTATAACCAAATGTTTAACCAAAACTCATCATTAACTAGCTACCATCTATACCCACGGGTTGAGGCATACTCCCTCCATCCTTGAAAGAGTGTACTTCCAACTTTATTGGAAAGTCAATTTTTTTTATGTTTGACCGTATTTATACAATAATAGACCAACATTTATGCCATCAAATTAGTAGCATTAGATTCATGATAAAATATATTTTCTTCTTATACCTATTTGGTTTCATAAGCATTGATATATTTTTGCACAAACTCGGTCAAACTTTGAGATAATTTGACCCTCCAACAAAGTTGGAAGTACACTCTTTCAAGGACGGAGGGAGTATACAACAGTGGTGTCCTTCCCCAATTAGCGTAGCTCTTACATAATTCCATGTCCTAAGTTCCACTGTTGCAGGTTCTAGCAGAGCACGCACACCTTACAGAATGACACAACACCTGCCTAGTCAACTGAGACGCTACGAGGTGACGACCCTCACCTGAGGCAGATCCATCATCCGGGGCGCATCGAGCGGCGTGACGGAGCGCGCCATCCTGCGCAGCGCCGCGGCGCCCTCGGACTCCGCCTCAGCCTGCCACCACCCGCCGGTATACGCGAGGAAGGCGAAGGACAGGAGGGCGACGGAAGCAATCCCTAGGAGAAGCAGGGTTCGGGCGCTCACGGCCATGACGCGCAGCGGGCCATGGTCGCCGCGGCCACTGCGCCGCGCTGCGGCGGCGGCGGCGGCGCGGCGCGCGTCCGGATCCGGGGCAGAGGAGGAGGGGTCCCCGCGGCTCCTGGAGGCGGCGGATGGACGCCGGGTGGTGCCTCCGCTGCCGCCGGTCATCGGAGAATTCCCGGCGGTCTCCCCGCTTTCTCTGGTTTGGTTCGTGGACTCGCCACTCGGCTAGACTGGACCGGAGACTGCAGGGGGAGAGGTGAGGGGTTTGGGTTTCTTCCCCTTTCCGCCTCGGTACTGCGTTGACGGAGAAGAGAATTACGTCTTCTTCCCCATGTAAAGGGACATATCATATTTTCCACCTACAGTATCTTATTTTTTGTGGAATATTTTCCAACTTCTTAAAATTTCTGAAATGAGCTGTCTTTGGGTAATTCAGACGACGATCGTGGAACGCGTGGTTTTGGAGTTACTCACTGCTAGCCGAGAGCGATTGTTTTAGGGAAGGGCATATGTGTCTGATTTCTTCTCCACAAGAACCAGGGATTTCGTGAGACCCACTAATGAGCGGTTAGATCCAAGTCATTGAGATCCAGCACTTTGTTTGATGTCAGCCGACTTTTGTTCTTTTTGTTGCTCGTGGGATGTATAGTTTCGTTATGAAACCACCAGGGTCAGGTGGTGGTTTTGAAGATGGTGGATCTGGGTATTGTTCGGGTTGGCTTTCTTTTTCTTTAGCTCTTTCTTGGTTGATGTATTGACTACATGATGATGTATCGACAGGGGTGGGTCGCGATGGCGTTGGCGGTTGCTTGTGGTCACCAAGCTCGACGTCGTTTCTCGTTGTTGATCGTTTCATGCCCCCCACCTACTGCACGGTGGCCTCCACATTGTTCTGCCGGAGCTATAGTGGGCAATTAATGTCACTCGCCTGAAGGACTCCATTGCTTGTGTGATGGGATTGCTTCCTGGTATGGGGTTGTTGAGGAAGCGCATCGCGTCGTCAGTGATGATGGGTGTCGTGATTGTTAATCTGGTGTGGCTCGAAATTCTGGCCCCAACGTCGTGAAGCCCGGGGGGCGGTGTCGATGGTGTTGAAGGTGCCCAGATTGTGTCCGAGCGGGGGACATGCATATGATGTTGATGGGACGATGAACACATATTTCGAGGCCGGAGGAGGGATGGGATGTCCTCCATGTGTTGTCGTGGCCCTGCTGGTGCTTGGTATGATTAGAGTTGATGGTGATGCCTAGCTCCCGGCCGGTGCTGTCATAATGACCTGCTGAGGAGTGATGGCCCATGAGGCTTCCTCGTCATTAGGGCTGGACGAAAAGCTCGAAGCTCGCGAGCATAATGAGCGCTCGATAGTTCGGCTCGTTTCGGCTCGTGCTCGTTAGTTAATGAACCAAGCTGAACGGTGTTTTTTGCTCGTGAAGATTAATGAGCTTAATGAGCGAGCAAACAAGTTTCACGAGCTAACTCGTTTAGCTCGATACTTTTCAAAAGTTTGATATGAGACCCCTAACAAAGGAGTTGATAGTTAGCCCAGCCTAGGGGCATTGTGCCCCAGCCCACTTCAGCACTTCTCCTAGACCTAGGAGCATGTCGAGAGGAGACGTCAACCAGGATCCAGCCGCCGGAAACCAAATGTCCTTGTTCAATTTATACCGTTGTGAATTTTTAATGGGATCATGGGATTCTTTTGTGTTGTTTACTATAATAAAAATCTTTGTTTAATTTATTCCATTGTGAATTTTTTGTGGGACCATGGGATTCTTTTGTGTTGTTTATTACCTTAATGAGCACTCATGAACGCTCGCGAGCATTGTTGGGGAACGTAGTAATTTCAAAAAAAAATCCTACGCACACGCAAGATCATGGTGATGCATAGCAACGAGAGGGGAGAGTATTGTCCACGTACCCTCGTAGACCGTAAGCGGAAGCGTTATGACAACGCGGTTGATGTAGTCGTACGTCTTCACGATCGACCGATCCTAGTACCGAACGTACGACACCTCCGCGATCTGCACACGTTCAGCTCAGTGACGTCCCACAAACTCACGATCCAGCAGAGTGTCGAGGGAGAGCTTTGTCAGCACGACAGCGTGATGACGGTGATGATGAAGCTACCGGCGCAGGGCTTCGACTAAGCACTACAGCGATATGATCGAGGTGGAATCTGTGGAGGGGGGCACCGCACACGGCTAAGACAACCGTCAACTTGTGTGTCTATGGGGTGCCCCCTTCCCCCGTATATAAAGGAGTGGAGGAGGGGGGAGGGCCGGCCCTCCTATGGCGCGCCCTGGAGGAGTCCTACTCCCACCGGGAGTAGGATTCCCCCCTTCCCTAGTTGGACTAGGAGAGAAGGAAGGGGGAGAGAGGGAGGAAGGAAAGGGGGGCGCCCCCCCTCCTAGTCCAATTCAGACCAGAGGGAGAGGGGGCGCGCGGCCTGCCCTGGTCTCCTCTCTCTCTCACCACTATGGCCCAATAAGGCCCATACACTTACCGGGGGGTTCCGGTAACCTCCCGGTACTCCGGTAAAATCCCGATTTCACCCAGAACTATTTCGATGTCCAAATATAGGCTTCCAATATATCGATCTTTATGTCTCGACCATTTCGAGACTCCTCGTCATGTCCGTGATCATATCCAGGACTCCGAACTATCTTCGGTACATCAAAACACATAAACTCATAATACCAATCGTCACTAAACGTTAAGCGTGCGGACCCTACGGGTTCGAGAACTATGTAGACATGACCGAGACTCATCTCCGGTCAATAACCAATAGCGGAACCTGGATGCTCATATTGGTTCCTACATATTCTATGAAGATCTTTATCGGTCAAACCGCATAACAACATATGTTGTTCCCTTTGTCATCGGTATGTTACTTACCCGAGATTCGATCATCGGTATCTCAATACCTAGTTCAATCTCGTTACCGGCAAGTCTCTTTACTCGTTCCGTAATGCATCATCCCGCAACTTGCTTACAAGGCTTATAGTGATGCGCATTACCGAGAGGGCCCAGAGATACCTCTCCGACAATCGGAGTGACAAATCCCAATCTTGATCTATGCCAACTCAACAAGTACCATCGGAGACACCTGTAGAGCACCTTTATAATCACCCAGATACGTTGTGTCGTTTGGTAGCACACAAAGTGTTCCTCCGGTATTCGGGAGTTGCATAATCTCATAGTCATAGGAACATGTATAAGTCATGAAGAAAGCAATAGCAATATACTAAACGATCAAGTGCTAAGCTAACGGAATGGGTCAAGTCAATCACATCATTCTCTAATGATGTGATCCCGTTAATCAAATGACAACTCATGTCTATGGCTAGGAAACTTAACCATCTTTGATACAACGAGTTAGTCAAGTAGAGGCATACTAGTGACACTCTGTTTGTCTATGTATTCACACATGTACTAAGTTTCCTGTTAATACAATTCTAGCATGAATAATAAACATGTATCATGAAATAAGGAAATAAATAATAACTTTATTATTGCCTCTAGGGCATATATCCTTCAGTCTCCCACTTGCACTAGAGTCAATAATCTAGTTCACATCGCCATGTGATTTAACACCAATAGTTCACATCACCATGTGATTAACACTCATAGTTCTCATCGTCATGTGACCAACACTCAAAGGGTTTACTAGAGTCAGTAATCTTAGTTCACATCGCCATGTGATTAACACCCAAAGAGTACTAAGGTGTGATCATGTTTTGCTTGTGAGAGAAGTTTAGTCAACGGGTCTGCCATATTCAGATCTGTATGTATTTTACAAATTTCTATGTCAACAATGCTCTGCACAGAGCTACTCTAGCTAATTGCTCTCACTTTCAATATGTATCCAGATTGAGACTTAGAGTCATCTGGATCAGTGTCAAAACTTGCATCGACGTAACCCTTTACGACGAACCTTTTGTCACCTCCATAATCGGGAAACATATCCTTATTCCACTAAGGATAATTTTGACCGCTGTCTAATGATCTACTCCTAGATCACTATTGTACTCCCTTGCCAAACTCAGTGTAGGGTATATATAATAGATCTGGTACACATCATGGCTTACTTTATAGAACCTATGGCTGAGGCATAGGGAATGACTTTCATTCTCTTTCTATCTTCTGCCGTGGTCGGGCTTTGAGTATTACTCAATTTCACACCTTACAACACAGGCAAGAACTCTTTCTTTGACTGTTCCATTTTGAACTACTTCAAAATCTTGTCAAGGTATGTACTCATTGAAAAAACTTATCAAGCATCTTGATCTATCTCTATAGATCTTGATGCTCAATATGTAAGCAGCTTCACCGAGGTCTTTCTTTGAAAAACTCTTTTCAAATACTCCTGTATGCTTTCCAGAAAATTCTACATTATTTCCGATCAACAATATGTCATTCACATATACTTATCAGAAATGTTGTAGTGCTCCCACTCACTTTCTTGTAAATACAGGCTTCACTGCAAGTTTGTATAAAACTATATGCTTTGATCAACTCATCAAAGCGTATATTCCAACTCCGAGATGCTTGCACCAATCCATAGATGGATCGCTGGAGCTTGCACATTTTGTTAGCCTGTAGGATCGACAAAACCTTCTGGTTGCATCATATACAACTCTTCTTTAAGAAATCCATTAAGGAATGTAATTTTGACATCCATTTGCCAGATTTCATAAAATGTGGCAATTTGCTAACATGATTCGGACAGACTTAAGCATCGCTACGAATGAGAAAATCTCATCGTAGTCAACACCTTGAACTTTGTCAAAAACCTTTTTCGACAAGTCTGGCTTTGTAGATAGTAACACTACTATCAGCGTTCGTCTTCCTCTTGAAGATCCATTTATTTTCTATGGCTTGCTGATCATCGGGCAAGTCAACCAAAGTCCACACTTTGTTCTCATACATGGATCCCATCTCAGATTTCATGGCCTCAAGCCATTTTGCGGAATCTGGGCTCATCATCGCTTCCTCATAGTTCATAGGTTTGTCATGGTCAAGCAAAAAAAAAACTAAAAATAAAATTGGGTTGCCTCTCAACAAGCGCTATCGTTTAACGCCCCTAGCTAGGCATAAAAGCAAGGATAGATCTAGGTATTGACATCTTTGGTAGGCAATCCAGAAGTGGCTCTCATAATAGATTCATATGGTAATTTTATTTTCTTCCTAGGGAAGTGTTCCATGTCTTTCTTTAATGGAAATTGGAATCTAATATTCCCTTCCTTCATATCAATAATTGCACCAATCGTTCTAAGGAAAGGTCTACCAAGAATAATAGGACATGAAGGATTGCAATCTATATCAAGAACGATAAAATCTACGGGCACATAGTTCCTATTTGCAACAATAAGAACATCATTAATTCTTCCCATAGGTTTCTTAATGGTGGAATCCGCAAGGTGCAAGTTTAAAGAGCAATCATCAAAATCACGGAAACCTAGCAAATCACACAAAGTTTTTGGAATCGTGAAAACACTAGCACCCAAATCACACAAAGCATAGCATTCATCGTAGTCAACACCTTGAACTTTGTCAAAAACCTTTTTCGACAAGTCTAGCTTTGTAGATAGTAACACTACTATCAGCGTCCGTCTTCCTCTTGAAGATCCATTTATTTTCTATGGCTTGCCGATCATCGGGCAAGTCAACCAAAGTCCACACTTTGTTCTCATACATGGATCCCATCTCAGATTTCATGGCCTCAAGCCATTTTGCGGAATCTGGGCTCATCATCGCTTCCTCATAGTTCGTAGGTTTGTCATGGTCAAGTAACATGACCTCCAGAATAGGATTACCGTACCACTCTGGTTGACCTACGAGGTTCGGTAGTAACTTGATCTGAAGTTACATGATCATCATCATTAGCTTCCTCACTAATTGGTGTAGGAGTCACAGGAACAGATTTATGTGATGAACTACTTTCCAATAAGGGAGCATGTACAGTTTGTCGGTGTACAAAAGTAGGGGCTCTCCTTTTTACCCCTTTACTTGTGCACGGGCAGTCAGAGCCGCGCCCACGGCCACACTAAGTAGGGCAGAGGAGCGAAGCCAGAGGCCCGAGGTAGTCCAAGCAACGCCAAGACCAGAGACACAAAGAGCAAGAGGGCGAGGTGGATGCTACCTCTTGAGCACTGCCTTGGTTTTCCCTTGAAGAGGAAAGGGTGATGCAGCAAAGTAGCGTAAGTATTTCCCTCAGTTTTTGAGAACCAAGGTATCAATCCAGTAGGAGGCTACGCGCGAGTCCCTCGCACCTACACAAAACAAATAAATCCTCGCAACCAACGTGATAAGGGGTTGTCAATCCCTACACGGTCACATACGAGAGTGAGATCTGATAGATATGATAGGATAATATTTTTGGTATTTTTATGATAAAGATACAAAGTAAAATAAAAGCAAAGTAAAAAGCAACGGAAATAACTAAGTGCTGGAAGATCAATATGATGAAGATAGACCCGGGGGCCATAGGTTTCACTAGTGGCTTCTCTCAAGAGCATAAGTATTTTACGGTGGGTGAACAAATTACTGTTGAGCAATTGACAGAACTGAGCATAGTTATGAGAATATCTAGGTATGATCATGTATATAGGCATCACGTCCGAGACAAGTAGACCGACTCCTGCCTGCATCTACTACTATTACTCCACACATCGACCGCTATCCAGCATGCATCTAGAGTATTAAGTTCATAAGAACAGAGTAACGCCTTAAGCAAGATGACATGATGTAGAGGGATAAATTCATGCAATATGATAAAAACCCTATCTTGTTATCCTCAATGGCAACAATACAATACGTGCCTTGCTGCCCCTACTGTCACTGGGAAAGGACACCGCAAGATTGAACCCAAAGCTAAGCACTTCTCCCATTGCAAGAAAGATCAATCTAGTAGGGCAAACCAAACTGATAATTCGAAGAGACTTGGAAAGATAACCAATCATACATAAAAGAATTCATAGAAGATTCAAATATTGTTCATAGATAATCTTGATCATAAACCCACAATTCATCGGTCTCAACAAACACACCGCAAAAACAAGATTACATCGAATAGATCTCCACGAGAGAGGGGGAGAACATTGTATTGAGATCCAAAAAGAGAGAAGAAGCCATCTAGCTACTAACTATGGACCCGAAGGTCTGAGGTAAACTACTCACACTTCATCGGAGAGGCTATGATGATGATGTAGAAGCCCTCCGTGATGGATGCCCCCTCCGGCGGAGCTCCGGAACAGGCCCCAAGATGGGATCTCATGGGTACAGAAGGTTGTGGCGGTGGAATTAGGTTTTTGGCTCCGTATCTGATCGTTTGGGGGTACGTAGGTATATATAGGAGGAAGGAGTACGTCGGTGGAGCAACAGGGGGCCCACGAGGGTGGAGGGCACGCCCCCCACCTCGTGGCCTCCTCTTTTGTTTCTTGACATAGGGTCCAAGTCTCCTAGATCATAATCTTCCTAAAAATCATGTTCCCGAAGGTTTCATTCCGTTTGGACTCCGTTTGATATTCCTTTTCTGCGAAACTCTGAAATAGGCAAAAAACATCAATTCTGGGCTGGGCCTCCGGTTAATAGGTTAGTCCCAAAAGTAATATAAAAGTGAATAATAAAGCCTAATAATGTCCAAAACAGTAGATAATATAGCATGGAGCAATAAAAAATTATAGATACGTTAGAGACGTATCAGGCATCCCCAAGCTTAATTCCTGCTCGTCCTCGAGTAGGTAAATGATAAAAACAGAATTTTTGATGCGGAGTGCTACTTGGCATAATTTCAATGTAATTCTTCTTAATTGTGGTATGAATATTCAGATCCGAAAGATACAAGACAATAGTTTAATATTGACATAAAAATAATAATACTTCAAGCATACTAACAAAGCAATTATGTCTTCTCAAAATAACATGGCCAAAGAAAGTTATCCCTACAAAATCATATAGTCTGGCTATCCTCTATCTTCACCACACAAAGTATTTAAATCATGCACAACCCCGATGACAAGCCAAGCAATTGTTTCATACTTTTGACATTTTCAAACTTTTTCAATCTTCACGCAATACATGAGCGTGAGCCATGGACATAGCACTATATGTGGAATAGAATGGTGGTTGTGGAGAAGACAAAAAAGGGGGAAGATAGTCTCACATCAACTAGGCGTATCAACGGGCTATGGAGATGCCCATCAATAGATATCAATGTGAGTGAGTAGGGATTGCCATGCAACGGATGCACTAGAGCTATAAGTGTATGAAAGATCAACAAAGGAAACTAAGTGGGTGTGCATCCAACTCGCTTGCTCACGAAGACCTAGGGCATTTTGAGGAAGCCCATCATTGGAATATACAAGCCAAGTTCTATAATGAAGATTTCCCACTAGTATATGAAAGTGACAAAATGAGAGACTCTCTATCATGAAGATCATGGTGCTACTTTGAAGCACAAGTGTGGTAAAAGGATAGTAACATTGTCCCTTCTCTCCTTTTCTCTCATTCTTTTATTTGGGCCTATGGCCCTTTTTTTTTCGTCCGGAGTCTCATCCCGACTTGTGGGGGAATCATAGTCTCCATCATCCTTTCCTCACTTGGGACAATGCTCTAAAAATGAAGATCATCACACTTTTATTTTCTTACAACTCAACAATTACAACTCGATACTTAGAACAAAATATGACTCTATATGAATGCCTCCGGCAGTGTACCGGGATATGCAATGAATCAAGAGTGACATGTATGTAAGAATTATGAACGGTGGCTTTGCCACAAATACGATGTCAACTACATGATCATGCAAAGCAATATGACAATGATGGAGCGTGTCATAATAAACGGAACGGTGGAAAGTTGCATGGCAATATATCTCGGAATGGCTATGGAAATGCCATGATAGGTAGGTATGGTGGCTGTTTTGAGGAAGGTTTATGGTGGGTGTATGATACCGGCGAAAAGTGCGCGGTATTAGAGAGGCTACCAATGGTGGAAGGAAGAAAGTGCGTATAATCCATGGACTCAACATTAGTCATAAAGAACTCATATAGTTATTGCAAAAATCTACAAGTTATCAAAGCAAAGTATTACGCGCATGCTCCTAGGGGGATAGATTGGTAGGAAAAGACCGTCGCTCGTCCCCGACCGCCACTCATAAGGAAGACAATCAATAAATAAATCATGCTCCGACTTCATCACATAACTGTTCACCATACGTGCATGCTACGGGAATCACAAACTTTAACACAAGTATTTCTCAAATTCACAACTACTCAACTAGCATGACTCTAATATCACCATCTTTTTATCTCAAAACAATTATCAAGCATCAAACTTTTCTTAGCTTTCAACACACTCATAAGAAAGTTTTTACAAATCTTGAATACCAAGCATATTAGGATTATTTAAGAAAATTACCATGCTATTTAAGACTCTCAAAATAATCTAAATGAAGCATGAGAGATCAATAGTTTCTATAAAACAAATCCACCACCGTGCTCTAAAAGATATAAGTGAAGCACTAGAGCAAAACTATATAACTCAAAAGATATAAGCGAAGCACATAGAGTATTCTAACAAATTCCAAATCATGTATGGCTCTCTCAAAAGGTGTGTACAGCAAGGATGATTGTGGTAAACTAAAAAGCAAAGACTCAAATCATACAAGACGCTCCAAGCAAAACACATATCATGTGGTGAATAAAAATATAGCTCCAAGTAAAGTTATCGATGGAAGTAGACGAAAGAGGGGATGCCTTCCGGGGCATCCCCAAGCTTTGGCTTTTTGGTGTCCTTAGATTATATTGGGGGTGCCATGGGCATCCCCAAGCTTAGGCTCTTGCCACTCCTTGTTCCATAATCCATCAAAATCTTTCACCCAAAACTTGAAAACTTCACAACACAAAACTCAACAGAAAATGTCGTGAGCTCCGTTAGCGAAAGAAAACAAAAGACCACTTCAAGGTACTGTAATGAACTCATTCTTTATTTATATTTGTGTTAAACCTACTGTATTCCAACTTCTCTATGGTTTATAAACTATTTTACTAGCCATAGATTCATCAAAATAAGCAAACAACACACGAAAAACAGAATCTGTCAAAAACAGAACAGTCTGTAGTAATCTGTAACTAACGCAAACTTCTGGAACTCCAAAAAATCTGCCAAAATAGGACGACTTAGAAAATTTGTTTATTGATCAGTAGCAATTGGAATCAGTATTTTACCATGTTCTGGTGATTTTTAACAATTGTTTTCGTGAACAGAAAGTTTCTGGAAATTACAGCAAGATCAAATAACTATCATCCAAGAAGATCCTATAGGTTTAACTTGGCACAAACACTAATTAAAACATAAAAACACATCTAACCAGAGGCTAGATCAAATATTTATTCCTAAACATAAGAAAAAAGCAAAAAAAACTAAAAATAAAATTGGGTTGCCTCCCAACAAGCGCTATCGTTTAACGCCCCTAGCTAGGCATAAAAGCCATGATAGATCTAGGTATTGCCATCTTTGGTAGGAAATTCTTCAATGAGACATATATCATCCTTAGGAATTTCTTTCTTTTTATTGATTATCAAACTTTTAGGCACAAGATCGAAAAATTCATTTGCAATAAATGGTTCCTTAATGATAGCAAAAAGATTGGGATGAATACTTATAGATTTGAGATCCGCAGTTTCCTTACTAGAGGATTCACCCTTATTTTTAAGAACATACATAAGCTTGGCAATTTTAGTGGGAGGACTAGGAGTATTATTTATGGAAGAAAAAGCGGTTCCCAAGTTGGTAATGATACCCTCAAGTTTATCGATTCTAGTGGAATCTTGATTTATTCTCTCATTAACTATGGGTTGTTTCTCCTTAATATTTTTCAAAGTGAGTCCTACCTTAGATCCATATTGGGTAATTTGGTTGTGGATCTTTTTATATGAATTTTCAATTAACTCTACGGTAGCAACTTTATTTTCAATAATTTCAAGTCTTTGCATTACATGCTCCAAAGTTAACATAGTTCCATTAACCAAAAGGGGTGGTGAGCCAAATAAATTTATCATAGCATTATAAGAGTCAAAAGTATGGCTACCCAAGCAATTCCCTCCGGTAATGGTATCAAGAATATATCTATACCAAGGATTAGCGCCTACATAAAAATTGCGGAGAAGAACGGAAGTAGATTGCTTCCTGGCAGATCTATTTTGAGCATTGCAAATTCTATACCAAGCGTCTTTTAGTT